>NC_137097.1:66546098-66691098 GCF_949357685.1 Gobio gobio
AAAATATGCAAGATAAATATGGCAAACTTACCATTTCATAGTCAGCTCAGCTGCAGTGTATTCATTAATTGCTCAATTCTTGTGTGTGAGTGTATTACGATTCAATCTACTTCGAAATACTTGCATATTTTCTCTTAATACCGGCAACAACGAGATTTAATATTCATTGTTGAGGACAATGAAAAGCTTCTGACTGCATGGAGGAAAAATTTGTTAAATGAATGAATTAGATTATGAAGAATGACGATTTGTAGATTGTGCTTTTGCTTTAATACACACCTTCTGCAATCTATTTTTCAATTACTTTTAAAAAGTGGTGGGGACAATATCGAGCCTGGCAAAAAGTGGTGGGGACATGTCCCACCCATAAATTACGCCTATGATGTGACATATGTAACAAGGACACTGTAAAATAAAGTGTTACCTATATTTCTCATCTCTCTCACTATCTATCTATCTATCTATCTATCTATCTATCTATCTATCTATCTATCTATCTATCTATCTATCTATCTATCTATCTATCTATCTATCTATCTGTCTATCTGTCTATATATATATATATATATATATATATATATATATATATATATATAATTGAGAAATGACAAGAGAAGCAAATTTCTGACAGCACAGCAGACTAACATTTTCATTTTAGATGATCTAATAGATGTTATTGCAGAAGTTATCTGAGAATTTAATTTAGAAAAAAACGATTTCTTATTATCTTTATCCATTCAAAGATGACCGACCGCTAGTTTAGTTGTTGTGTTGGCAGGTCCCGGTGTTTTATCATGTGTCATATATAATAAATTGCTGGCATTCAAATAGATACTAGTCAAACAGGACAATTTTAATGAAGTCAAGCCTAAACCGATGTTCAAGCTCTACTAAAACTTCACAGTGATGGGCCTATCAAATGGGGACATCAAGAGTTTAACAGTAACCTTTCAGAATGACCCTCTTGCATGCACAGGTTTGTTATTGAAACATCATCTAGCGTATCATGTTGTGGAATCGACGTCCATTTGTGCTTTATTCCCTACGATCTATCGTTCCCGCTCAGCAGAGTCTTGTGACAAGCCATGAAAGTCAGTGGTTATGTGGTGGCGGGTTGTTTGTTGAAGAAAGGTTACCTGTAGCACATTCCCTCTCAAGAGTATGCGTCACGCTATAGTATGCAGAATGTGCTCCATGTGTGCCCTCACCAGAGGGGATCACATGTTGCAAGTCCCCTTTTTTAGTCTGTAAATAGATTTACAATGGAAGTGTTAAGTCGGGGCAACAGGAGCCTGGTTACTAGATTAAAGAAAGATATCATCATGAAGACCCAATCTGCTCCTCTTTAATCAATGTCCTATTGTTGCAGTCTCGTCAGAACCTGGGTAAATGATTTAATCCTTTGCTGGTTTAATCTTAACTAAGTACAGCTGTTTACTCACATTTTTGGTGGGATTAGTGCGGTTGAGCCCATTGTTTCTGTGTTAGACGCAATCATGAGAGGTTTCGCAATGGACGTTCAAGTAAATGCGAGAGATTGGAATGAACAGCCAGACATTTACGTGGAAGAAAAATAATGCATTATGTCAAAAATATGTTTTATTTTTGGTTGATTATGTTAAAATCTGTTTTTATTGCTGATGTAGTTTGAAGAAAGGCTTTATTGCTAATACATTAAAATGCACAGGTTAGTATTTCTTTAGTGTGTGTTTGTGTGTTGTAGCTTGATACAGCTTGAAAATACCAGATGACTCAATATGACTCTTCAGCATGCTGGGGGACAGTGACCCCACTCTATAATGACACACACACACATACACACACACACACACTTATTACATTCCTCTTGCCTCTGGCGCTCATTGTTCTGAGATTTGGAGACATTGACCTGAGATATGAGATTTTTCCTGTGGTTGTTTTCGCTTAAAATTCCTTTAATTTTCTCTATTTGCATTCATCATTCCTTTAAGACTAATATTTTTTGTGGTTTTAGTTTTTAGTGTTCCTGTGTGCAAGAACTGAATGGAAAACTGTACATTAAGTCCAATGTATACAGTAAGTCACTTTGGATAAAAGACTGCCAAATACATAAATGTTCATGTATTTTAGTTTCTTCACTAAATATTTTCCAAGAACATAATTTTTTTTTCTTAAGAATAAAATTATATTATTAATAGAGTATAATTTGTGTTACCTGGTTGCTTAGTAGCACATGAGGTTGCTTTGTATAATACAAAAAATCTAATCTTTACACTATAAATCTTAATGGTATAATTAACCTTTTTATTAAGTAGAAAGCCACTAACAAATTTCTGAATGTAAAACGCATGAAAGGTGTTAATTTTGTGACAATTACTGTCACAGGAGAGTTGTACTTGCTAGATGAGAAGTAATATATCATTTGCAAAGCATGCATTGTATGTTGCTGTTATAATGCTTAATATATTAAAAGTACTCAATAAATGAAACAAAATTAAATTCAAAATTCAAAATGAATTAAATCTTACCTTTAAAACAAGTTAGATGTAAGGGATGTTAGACAACTTGGAGGTTATCCATACTTTAAGAAGCTATTTATGATGATTTTTCAAGTTTTGGTTCACCCAAAAATGAAAATAATGTCATTTATTACTCACCCTCATGTCGTTCGACACCCGTAAGACCTCCGTTCATCTTCGGAACTCAAATTAAGATATTTTCGTTGAAATCTGAAGGCTCAGTGAGGCCTCCATAGGGGGCAAAGCCATTTACACTCTCAAGATCCATTAATGTACTAAAAACATATTTAAATCAGTTCATGTGAGTACAGTGGTTCAATATAAATATTATAAAGCGACGATAATATTTTTGGTGCGCCAAAAAAACAAAATAACGACTTATATAGTGATAACCGATTTCAAAACACTGCTTCCTGAAGCTTCGGAGCGTATCGAATCAGCGAGTCGATTCAGCGGTTCGGAGCGCCAAAGTCACGTGATTTCAGCAGTTTCAGCAGTTTTGACACGCGATCCGAATCATTAATCGACTCGCCGATGATTTTTAAGTGTTGTTTCAAAGGCACAATAGTAATTTTTCACCATTTTTCACTAGAGGTCGCTTATTCAAAACAAAGGCGTAGCTTGATGACGCCTGGATTTCGCGGAGCTTTTATTATGCCGGAGACGGCTTCTTCCGCTCATGTGTATGTGGGGTAACCAAGGGGGTAGCCCAGCCCCCGGAAAGCGTATCACCCATAGGCACGGCCATTGATAACCAAGCCATCACCTGCTGTTAGCATCCCATTGACTCCCATTCATTTTGGCCTCACTTTGACAGTGAATATCTTTACATCTGAGGCGTTTAAAGACTACATTCGTCCATTGTTTTTCTAAACAAACACAACAATGTATAAAAGGCTCCATTACCTTGTATCTTACACTATCGCCCCGCTGAAGCTGTTTTTGTAAAATATAGGCTAACGATTGCGTCATAACCACGCGACTGTGTCGCGCTGTTGAGCAAATTACCATATAGACCCGAGGAGAAGCTCATAGGCAATCTTTTACTGTCTATGAGGCAATCTGGGGGACGTGGAGGCATAAACGCAGAGATAGAGATGTTAGATAGAGATGTTGCAGATCCTGCTTCATTCATCAAAATTTGCTAGAAGACTTACCACTGTCGGACAGGTTGCTCACGTCACATCTACGTCGTCAAGCTCAGTCTGAGGCTGCGCAGTACGCTCCGCCATCAGGAAGTGAGAGCTTCTACCTGCTGTTTTATCATATTAGATAGACACATTATTTGAGTGTGTTGAAAGTTATGAGTTAGTTATGAGACACTTGTTTCACACTGCAGTAAACTAGATCGATATTAGGCATAGTAAAACATGGTACGCGTGGTAACTCAAGAAAACAAGATTTAAACAATAAGACTAAGGCCACATCCACATGAAGCCAGAGCTTTCCCTATCCAATCTTTTTTTCCCCTCATCTCAAGAAATAACTGCGTACACCACTGAAACTGAGTAAAGCGATGTAGTATACATGCCAGACCAGTGTGTGGCGCTGTGATTCTGCCACAGAAATACACTAAAAACGGAGAAGAAGGGGTACAGCAATGGTAGAAAGTGAGGCAAAATCTCACGATAAAACAACAATAAATACATTTGCTACTTACCAGATTGTGTTTTATTAACGCCTACACAAAATAATGCAAATACAGTAATTAAATGACGCAATATTGATGTGCGCATGCCCAGTGGCCGTAGCTGAATCCCTTCTAGTCTTTACCGTGCGGGATGTGGTGTGATGACATCACCGTTTCGCAAAATATACAGATTGGCTGTACACACGAAAACGCAAGGGTGTCGGTTTCAGATTTATCCACTCTGATACCATAAAACATTTTTACGTATACAGCTAAACGCGTCTTTGTGTGGACGGGGCCTAACTGTGTTGAGCTATATAACAATGATTAGTTTTCTGTCTATGAATGTATCCAAACAGTTGCTCACCTGTCTAATAAAACATATAATATATTAAAGCGTCTTTGGTGTTTCTATGGTTTCTACAAAATACAACCGGAAATCAAGGGTAACGCGGGTATGATGTCATTGATAGGCAACGCACGGACACGGTCCATGTCCTGCTTAAAATTGCTAATTTCTCTGGATTTAAACATTCTTGGAAACATTTGGGATAGTGTAAGTACACAAGTCATTAACATTGTTCTTGTGGTTTTTGGATATTTTAATCTTTTAATCCCTTTTAAGGACTTTTTTTAAGAAAGAAAAAAAAAAGAACATTTCATATTTTTGGGAATACAAAATATTCTTATTTATAATTAGAAGATGAGGGGGAAATGGCACTTAAGTAGAATTGTATGTAAATCTGGGTAAAATCCTGCCAAATGCATAAATGTAAATGTTTAAAGTTCTCAATTTTCATTTGTTGTCATCAACTGTTTTGGCTATTGTTAGTTAGTGTAAACAGACATAAAAATATAATTATTAAAATTTTCAAAATACAAAATGTATTTACAGCTCGTCTTTCTGTTCCTGCTCTCACATTTTCCGTCACTCTTTCCCACCGACATAATCTTCTTTCTGGAAAACATTTGGAAAACAATGAACTGCTTTCACGATATTACACGTGTAATAACTTTCTTTGTCAGTCTACTTCTTTTCTCACAAACAGATTAAATCTTAGCACATAGTGTTTGTGAAATGAATGAGCCGTCAATCAGCACTGTTGTCGTGCTTTTGACCGGTAAGAGTTTGCCCATTGTCGGCAGAAAAACACTCGATCATTGGCTGAGCGAGCACAAGTGTGACGGACGGTGTGTGTTGTGATGTCTCCTGTGCAGGTGAGCGATGGATATGAGAGAGGTGTATGTGGTGGCTGGCAGCTTCGTGGGGTTCCAGCTGTTCTTCTCCTGCGTCAGTCCTGTTCTGTCTTCCAACTTCACGCAGGGTTATGGGAAACTTCCACCACAAAAACTCAACGACTGGAACTCCAGGTATGAGCTTAATATAACTCACAGCCGCCTGAACAGAAATGTGGGTAGAAATGCATGGATGGGTGTACAGTATAAATAGAAATGGATGGGTCGTTCTATATGTATGGATGGATAAATAATGGTCAAACGTGTAAACAAATATAGACATACACACATATCAGTTCTAAAGGAAGTCGCATATTGTGAAATATAACCTGAATGAATAATGCTACTGGGTTCATGAAGTTCATAAGATAAATATCATCTTGAGATCTTAGGATTAAACTCAAGCGAAACTCTAAGAACTTGCTTGGAAACATTCCTAAGAAGTTCTCAAACATTTTTCTTAAGAAAAAATATGAATACCATAGTAAAATGTGTGTTGTCTGATTGTATACTATCCAGCACATGAGGCTGCCTTGTCTAATATAACCAATTTAAATCAAATCTTAACGGTGAATTTGTCAATCTAACCCTTTTTTAAGTAGGTTATTTTTTTTATGTAAAATGCATTAAATGTATCACTGGTGTTATGTTGTAATGCTTAATTCTAAACTGACTTGAGCTAAATAATGAGACTATTGTGATCTATTGAGCTGCTTTACAGCAGAATATTAATTGGTGACGTTTGCATCATTGATCATTATTTTCCTGTTTATTACTGTGAAGATGCTTTGAAACAACTTGTTTCTTATAATCCGTTATATAAATAAAAGTGACTTGACTTGATTTTATATTTAAAATAACCCAATAAATCAGTTGAAGACAAAATATTCTTATTTCTTTATTAGAAAATAAGAGAAAAATTAGGGAGCCACAACTTTTCCCTGGAATAGAATTAAGAGTTTTTAAACATGCTGATGTAACTATTCAGATGATGCTGTCAATTATGAATATTTCAAGGTGTTTGAAGAAAATAATATTGCTAACGTTTAACTTAGAACCTTTAGAAGCTAGAGAAAATGTTAGGCCCTGTTTACACCTGGTATTAAGTTGCATTTTGGTCGATCGGATCATAAATGGACAACGCGAAATATAGGTGTAAACAGGGTGTAAAACGCTTTAAGCTTTTCCACTTTCGGCCACTTCCAGAGGTAGTCAAAAACCCGTTCGACCCGATTGCTTTCGTAGTGTAAACGCTCATTGAATGCATTCAAACAGCCACAAAAAGACGCTTACTCTCTGCCTACTGACCTAATGAGAGCCAGGCGGGATTTAAAATTTTGTCGGCTGGAGACACAAGTTTAGTTTGAAGATGAAAAATGTCCTCCTTAGAGTTACTGTATCCAGTCATATGAAAGAATTCTCTTTTTTGATTGTCTGAAAAACAAAGTCCCGCACACTATCAATACTTGCAAACAATATCAAACTTTTTTTTGTATTAGCAACTTTTCGGTTTAATGACCTTCATCAGGCATATAGGTACGGTAAGCACAAGTATTGATAGTGTGCAGGACTTTTTGTTTTTCAGATTTTTTTTAACTTTTTTGGTCTTTCCTAGTATTACCTGCAGGTGTGCAATGATAATTGTTAATTGATTGAAACATCTTCAAAAGTACAAACAAGCCTTCGAATATCATTGGTAATGTTGTAGTCCGTGAGTGTACAGTGTATTCACAGCGCTTCACTTTTTCCACATTTTATGTTACAGCCTTATTCCAAAATGGATTCAATTCATTATTTTTTTCCTCAATTCTACAAACAATACCCCATATTGACAACATGAAAGAAGTTTGTTTGAAATCTTTGCAAATTTATAAATAAAAAAAAATAATCACAAGTACATAAGTATTCACAGCCTTTGCCATGACACTCAAAATTGAGCTCAGGTGCTCCTGTTTCCACTGAACATCCTTGAGATGCTTCTACAACTTGATTGGAGTCCACCTGTGGTAAATTCAGTTGATCGGACATGATTTGGAAAGGCACACACCTGTCTATATAAGGTCCCACAGTTAACAGTGCATGTCAGAGCACAAACTAAGCCATGAAGTCCAAGGAATTGGCTGTAGACCTTCTGTGAGACAGGATTGTACGGATCTGGGGAAGGGTACAGAAAAAATTCTGCAGCATTGAAGGTCCCAATGGCCTCCAACATCTGTAAATGGAAGAAGTTTGGAACCACCAGGACTCTTCGTATAGCTGGCCGTCCGGCCAAACTGAGCGATTGGGGGAGAAGGGCCTTAATCAGGGAGGTGACCAAGAACCTGAGCTCCAGCGTTTTTCTGTGGAGAGAGGAGAACCTTCCAGAAGAACAACCATCTCTGCAGCACTCCACCAATCAGGCCTGTATGGTAGAGTGGGCCGACGGAAGCCACTCCTCAGTAAAAGGTCGCATGAAGGACTCTCAGACCACAAGAAAGAAAATTTTATGGTCTGATTAAACAAAGATTGAACTTGTTGGCAAGCATCATGTCTGGAGGAAAACAGGCACCGCTCATCACCTGGCCAATCCCATCCCTACAGTGAAGCATGGTGGTGGCAGCATCATGCTGTGGGGATGTTTTTCAGCGGCAGGAACTGGGAGACTAGTCAGGATCGAGGGAAAGATGAATGCAGCAATGTACAGAGACATCTTTGATGAAAACTTGCTCCAAAGTGCTTTGGACCTCAGACTGGGGTGAAGGTTCATCTTCCAACAGGACAACGACCCTATAAGCACACAGCCTAGATAACAAAGGAGTGACTACGGGACAACTCTATGAATGTCCTTGAGTGGCCCAGACTTGAACCCCCGATTGAACACTGGAGAGATCTGAAAATGGCTGTGCAAATCTTTCATGTTGTCATAATGGGGTATTGTTTGTAGAATTGAGGGGAAAAAATAATGAATTGAATCCATTTTGGAACAAGGCTGTAGCATAACAAAATGTGGAAAAAGTGAAGCGCTGTGAATACTTTCCGGATGCACTGTAGGCCGACACAAGTGAGGTCTAGTGATCTCTGTACTGTATTGGGAAATGTAGGTGAATGGTATTTTCCTCTAATCACCTTTCCTCTTTCTAATCTTTTGAACCTGGTTAACTTTGACCTTACACCCCTTAGTTAGTAAGAGATTGGTCTCTGTACAGCATTTTAAATGGTTATAATGTTAGAAGTCAAACACACAAGATGATTGACTTGGTTTTAGAAGATACTAAATACCCCTGTTCCAGTTTTGACATCCTGCATTGCTTTTAAAGTCATGAAGTGTTTAGTGAAGGAAACTGATATGATATTCTGTCAGCAAATCTCAATGCTTTAATGCTGTAATGAAAGCCCACAACCAACTTGCTTTAACTGCTGGTTAAAATGCAGCTGTAGCATTTCTTTTTTCCCCTATAAAGACTGCATTTAATTTTTGAAAGACTGTTTAAAATCCACTGCTTTTTAACAATGGTACAATGATATATTTATGATTATAGTGTTTTGTGAACACACAAAATATTTTGCACAATAGTTTTTTAAAAAGATTTTATCTATTGTGAATTAGCTTACGTACACCTACACTCTAAAAAAAATGCTGGGTTGTTTCAACCCATATTTGAGCCAAATATGGACAAACTCAACTGTTGGGTTTGAAAATTTAACTTAAAAATATTGCCTCAAACATGGGTTGAAACAACCCAGCATTAAACCTTTCGCTTCAACGATGAAACATTTTTCACACCATCATGGGATGAAAATAAGGCTGAATTGTTCAGTTGATGTTATCTGATAGCAAAGTTTTTCCTGTCAAACTTGTCAACCTTGATTGCTCTGTTCACAAGATTTACCTTGGTAGAACAGAGAATAAATAAAATAACACATTGGATCAATGGTCCTATTTGGGTTTTTTTCTGTTAAATGGTGAAAAGTTTCTTAGATGGTTTCTCAACACTCAGATAACAGATACAAAGGTCCACAGACAATGTTCACAATCAAACACACTAATGGATCAGATCAAATCATAGTTCATTCACTGTCCGCTATCTACCATAGATACCTTTTTTCCTACTGTGTCAGCATTGTTATCTATGTGATATTCCTAATGCAGATTGCATTCTACCCAGCATGCAAATTATACAATTACTTTACAGGGGATTCACTTTTTAAAATACATTTTTAGGCAAATTCCAGGTCTCAGTCTCATCTCAATAACTAAACTGTCTTTTGGTTTTCAACTATCTTAAAAACTAAAAACTAGAAGCTTGCATGAAGATATGTAAATCTTAGTGCTGGGCAATTGATTAATCGCATTCAAAATAAAAGTTTGTGTTTACATAATATATATGCGTGTACTGTGTATAATTGTTATGTGTATATATAAATTCGCACACGTTCATGTTTTATTAATATATAAGATAAATTATAGGTTTACATAAATTAATTTTGACTTCTTTTCTGGTTCAAGTTCCAAATTATTCTCTTGTCTGGGAATAACGGGGTTGTTTTTATGTCCTCAGGCTGGTGTCCACTGTCCACGCATTAATTGTGGGGCTGTTCTGTCTTTATATCCTCTGGTACGATGATGCCGTCAACGAAGATCCCGTCTGGTAAGAGCCCAGTAGTTCAAAACAGGGCAGCTTTATTTTCACCTTCATGTACTTTTTGGATCTCATTGTGAAATGTTCGGGGTTTTTTTTCACCGCTTAAAACCAAACTCCCAAATGCGTCTTTAGTAGAACAGCTATTTATGAATCCAAAAACGCCCAGAAAAGCAAGAATCAAACAATTAGTACCAATCAATATTTCAGTGCCAGTATTTGATTATATGACAAATTCCCCTTTATCCGGAAGTTTTAATTGAAACTTTTGCTCTGTCATCAGAAATGTTGTGTCCACTGTAGTCGCCAGTGCAGAGAACTGCCGTCTCATTTGTCTTCTTGTCTTTATTTTTCTTTTCTTCTTTCCCTCTCTTTAACCTTTCCTTTTCTGCCTGCTGCCTGTTTGGTCTGCATCTTTGCATCCTGAAGGGGAAGAATGGTAATTTGTCTTTAGTTGTTGTCCCCTGTAGCTCTGCTCCAAAACCTACTGAGCTGCCTACCGAGACAGCATTTTGAGGCCTCATAAGCTCGCTACCAACAAGATGCCTGTTCCAAAAGGTAGACAGCAACTTAGGGTGTGTTCACACTCGGCAGGTTTGGTTCGATTAAAACAAATTCTGGTGCGATTGCTCTGTTAGTGCGATTCATTTGATTAAAGGGTTAGCTCACCCAAAAAGGAAAATTCTGTCATTAATTACTTACCCTCATGTCGTTCGACACCCGTAAGACCTCCGTTGATCTTTGTGTAGTAAACGTTGTTTGTACGGGAAGAAGGAGGCGGGAACCGGCGGACATTCAAAATAACTTTTAATTAAACAAACAAACTAAAATGGCGGCGACAGCCCCTCGCGGACGACTGTCGCCTACATACAAATAAAGACAAAATGAAAATAATAAGCTGCAGCCCCTCACGGTCGACTGCAGCAACACATAACAAAACATAAATAAAATACAACATAAAATCCAGGCCTGGTCCTCTCTCGTCCCTCACTGTCGTCGCTCCTCCTTTATAGTCCCTCACTCCTCCGCGAGGGCCGAGATCGCTGCGGCGCGCAGCTGGCGCTCATCCTCCCTGATGAGCGCCGCCTCGTCCCGCCCTCACGGTCCCTCGGCCTCGCTGTTCGCCACACTTTGGAACACAAATTAAGATATTTTAGTTGAAATCTGATGGCTCTGAAGGCCTCGATTGGCACAATGCACGGTTCACTCTCAAGACCCATAAAAGGTACTAAAGACATCGTTACAAAGTCCATCTCACTACAGTAGTTCTACAATAACTTTATGAATCGGCTAGAATAGTTTTTGTGCGCAAAAAACCCCTAAATAACGACTTGTATAGTGATGACGATTTCAAAACACGGAATCATGAAGCTTCGAAGCGTTATGAATCAGTGAGTCGAATCATGATTCGGATCGCGTGTTAAACCGCCAAACTGCTGAAATTTGGCGATCCAAACCGCTGATTACCACTGTAGTGAGATGGACTTTGTAACGACGTCTTTAGTACCTTTTTAGGGTCTTGAGAGTGAACCGTGCCATTGTGCCAATGGAGGCCTTTCAGAGCCATCAGATTTCAACTAAAATATCTTCATTTGTGTTCCGAAGATGAACGGAGGTCTTACGGGTGTCGAACGACATGAGGGTAAGTAATTAATGACAGAATTTTCATTTTTGGGTGAACTAACCCTTTAAGTGTGAACGCTGCCATCCAAACTCTGGTACGCACCAAACAAGCCGACCGAGACCCCTGAAAAGATAGAAGACGACTTCTAAATGAATCAAAAACAGAACGTGATGTAACGAGACGCGACCCTGAAGCCTTGTTTATACTTTCGCCTGACTCCGCAGCGCGAGCCTCCGCTGACTGCGCGCGCTCCTCCTCAAACGGACGAGGCGTTTATACTTGACGTTCATGGTTGTGCTATTCTTTGAAACAACAGAGGGCGACTTGGAGTAATTGTTCTTTAGACCATCAGGAAACAGCGGTGAGAAGTAGATGAATGTACACAGGTGACGATATTTATTTAAGTACACCTCACCAAAAACCACACTACAAAAGAATTGTGTAAACCTTGATATTATTACTTGTGACATGAGAACAAAATGTATGTACACATGTATACAACTAAATTAACTATCTCTTAAATATTTCCTAATATCACTAAACATTTTCATTTAGTTTCTTGAAAAACTTTTATTAAACATGGATCTTTATTTTCAATAAAAGGGCTTATTCATGCTTTTGTAGGCTCGTTTTGTAAATATAAGCACCTAATTTGTATGTGCAAACAGTGCCGGTGTGATGAGACGTCATGCTCGACTAGATTCGTCTACAACTCGTGCATCTTCAGATGTGGAGCCGTGCGAAAAGTTACAAAAAATACGCTGCACACCGCCACGTGCATTCAACGCGCACTACCGCCCACTCCGCAATGACGCCATTTTCGCCGCACGCACGAGTATAAACAATGCTTAAAAAGGACAGACAGCTCAATCACAGTTCAGTACAGGCGTCAGAAATGCATCTCCTCGCAGCAGATCTTCGATTGCGTGTGCGATGGAGGGATTCCTGCCATTGTTTTGACTCATTTACACATTTTATTAACTCCTCACAATTTGTCAGCTGGTCAAAATGCCATCATACGTACACGCATATAACGAGCACATTTAGTCCAGCACACTGCATTGTTTTGGATGTTCGGTAAGTTCCAAAATACGTATCTGTATCTTTAAGTTTGTCTTAAAAATGGCAGTGTGACTGTGAACGCAAAGCGAACCAGGACTAAATGTATTCCAAGAGAACCGAACTGCAAGTGTGAACGCACCCTTAATGTTTCCTTCTAAGTTGCTTCGTTTTAGCAGCATTGCATGAAGGATTCATGGATAAAACAAACCCAGAATGTATTGCAACACACAATACTCTGAGCATAAAATATAAGCTGTGTCCAAATTCGGAGGCGTCACAGTGACGCAAAGAAGGCTGTCTCAATTTGAAATCTCCTTCGAATGCGGCCTACAAATGTGTCCTTTTTTTGGGACACGAAGGATAGAACAAGCGGATCCTTCGGAGGCTAGCCTAGCCAAGTTTCATTGCGGCCAATGTGGATTGTAGATTGGGGAACATATTTAGAAAGGTTGTGAATCCTGTTGTGTTTTCAGACAGTTGAATATAACTTTTTTTAAATGCTCTGAAGGCTAGACTGTCCCATTTAACAACACTTGGTTCGACCTTCGCGGACTTCGAAGATGAGTCTTTCGAAGGATGCAATCTCTGAATTGGGACACAGCTATAGTATACACAAATATTAAAGGGATAGTTCACCCAAAAATGAAATTTCTGTCATCATTTACTCACCCTCAAGTTATTCCAAACCTGTATGAGTTTTTGTTCTGCTGAACACAAAAGAAGATATTTGGAAGAATGTTTGTAACCAAGCAGATAGAGCAACCATTGACTACCATAGTAGGGAAAAAAAATACTGTGGTAGTCAATGGTTGCTCTATCTGCTTGGTTACAAACATTCTTCCAAATATCTTGTGTTCAGCAGAACAAAGAAACTCATACAGGTTTGGAACAACTCGAGGGTGAGTAAATGATGACAGAAGTTTCATTTTTGGGTGAACTATCCCTTTAATAGCGACATGCTAATGCCCGACTCGAATAAAAATCTAATGCGGGTCAAGTCTCCCATTTAATTCATATTTATATTGCATGTGAAATTGCTTCTTTTTTCAAATAAACAGCAAGGCAGTTCACTAGTTTTGGGAACAGAGCACTTGTCTTTGCATTTTACTTCTATATTAATCTCTTCTTTTGCCATTTGCTTTCTGTTTTTGTTTTTTCAATTTCATTTTCTCCATAGAGATTTTATGAAATGCTTTAATAAAGAGCCTTGAATCGTTCCAAACATCTCTGAGATTAACCACAACATTAAAGGGGCTATATGTGTTTTTCTGAAATTTAAACTCGCGACTGACACCTGTGGCCAAAAAACAGAACTGCTCTTATTTTCTGCTCCCTCTCGCAGCGGTGGTGACGTCACATCCGCAGACAGCGCGGGAAAAAAAACGACCCGCCAGAAAATAGGAAAAATAGGATACAGGCTTATAGGTGCACCCACTGTGAGCGGACAAGGTGTCAGTATGCTCATCAGGAGATGTTTGAGTCATAAATGGTAAAATAAAAAGGCTATTGTTACGTTTATTTTGGGGAAAAAGTTGCATATAGCCCCTTTAAACAGTTTGATTTGAAGTAAATGAGGGAGTGAACTACTCATCTCATAAAGCATTGCAAATGAAAATGAGGGAACAACATCAAACTATTGATTTATAATGATTCATTATAAGTATAAACATAAGTATACTTTAAGTGTATTGCAAAATATCACATATAAATAGTTAAGTGAATATAGAGACCAACTTAATTAAGTCTCATAAGAGTTCATAGTGGTGAAAGCTGTACATTATCGTTAAAGTAGTGTCTCTATGGAACAAATGAATATTCCTGAATGAATATTTACTTCCTGAATAACTTTTTCCCCAGTTCCTTGTTCTCGCTTTATTTCTTTTCTCCTTTCTCATCACCTCTGCTCCTTTTTCCCTGTTTTCTTTGGTTACCTGTTGACTCGTTCAGAGAGGGAACTTACTTCTGTCTGTCTGTTGTCAGTGTCGCTTTTCATCTCTTCCTTCTCGCTCTCTGAGATCAGAGAGTTTTTAATCTTGCCAACAAGGCACTTTTTCAGCAGGAAACGACAGATTTGCAGTTCCCCTCCTCTCTTGTATCATGTGACAGTCCTCCAGGCCTCCTCTCAGTCCCTCTGTCTCAGGCCAGAAAGGCTGCCCACAAACACAGAATTCATTCCCATCCACCCCTCACTTCATCCTCACCCCAATGGTCCCTTTTCACATTTCCAGGGTTGAAGTCTGAAGTCGTCATAGTTGGGTAAACAAATAGCAAATATAATTTTAACATTCCCATTTCCTCGAAATAGCAACAAAATCCACAATAGCATTTCTATGACTTTCCAAAAGAGGAAAAAAATATAGAGAGATTGATTACAGTGGTCAGAAGACAGAAATATGTCAAATTTGGCATCACTTCCTCAGCCGTTGTATTAGAAACACTCACGCAGTGAAATTTAATGCCAAGGTAATATAACACAAAGTAGTGTTGTCACAATAATAAAAGTAATCAAATGTAAAATAACACTGGATAGTTTTCATTGTAAAAATTAAATACAGATTAATGCCTACACTTAAAGCTCCAAAAGTGATTCAGTCAAGGGCAGTGAGTGATTTTCTTTGTCTTTTGTTCTTTGATTAACATGACAGACAGCAGCAGGTTTATTAGGCTGCTGTCACTTTAAGAGCTTATGCACGGATCCAATATACTGTTACACAGCATGCATTTTCTCAACTATTTACCCTTTAAAACTTTCTGTATTTAAATGAATACTGGGCAAGAGGGACATTTTGATTGTTTAAGCGCAATAAGCCACGGAAAAGTCGTCAATTTAGCACTTGCGAGCTTTTTGACAGGCGGCTTTATGTATATATTGCGGATGTTGTGTATCTGTGATGCTTGCGCTTTTGGTGTGTGCGTGAAACCTGTGGGAATGCGCAG
Source organism: Gobio gobio (assembly GCF_949357685.1). Classification (NCBI taxonomy): domain Eukaryota; kingdom Metazoa; phylum Chordata; class Actinopteri; order Cypriniformes; family Gobionidae; genus Gobio; species Gobio gobio. The sequence continues at coordinate 66,561,705 of NC_137097.1, forward strand.
AAATTCAGGACATGTAACAGCAACACTATTCAACCGTAGTTAGTGAGAGGAGGCATGTCAAATTCGGTGTCGGAAGGGAACGGAGAGAGAAGGGAGAGTGAGAATGCGCAGCTGGTGTTGATGTATACTGCAGAAAGAGTATTTAAACCATTTCATATATTTCAGTATTGAAACATATCGAAATATCGATATTTTTGGCAACACGAACTCAAAGTATAGTGTTATAAATTCAAATATTACAAACATTGCTAGATTTACGATGTTAAAGGGACAGTTCACCCAAAAATGAAAATTCTGTCATTAATTACTTACCCTCATGTCGTTCGACACCCGTAAGACCTCCGTTCATCTTCGGAACACAAATGAAGATATTTTAGTTGAAATCCGATGGTTCAGAAAGGCCTCCATTGGCAGCAATGACACTTCCTCTCTCAAGACCCATAAAAGGTACTAAAGACTACACTACAGTGGTTCTACAATAATTTTTTGAAGTGACGAGAATAGTTTTTGTGCGCAATAAAAAAAAAAAAAGGACTTTATTCAACAAGTTCTTGTCTTCTGTCTGGGCCTCTGACGTGAACTCACGAAGCACCACAACGCATGCGTGAGAATATGACGTAGAGCCGGCTTTGAAAAGGCACTTTTACGTGCACTTATTTGTTTCTCACGGTTCGGTCATCCAGGAAATGCACACTTTTGCACCATTTTGAGCTCTACGCCAAGACCTAAACCACAATCAATGTAGAGACCAACGTATGACAACACCAGCTCTACGTCATATTCTCACGCATTAAACTTTTTAACTACGTCTTTAGTACCTTTTATGGGTCTTGAGAGAGAAAATGTCATTGCTGCCAATGGAGGCCTTTGAGCCATCGGATTTCAACAAAAATATCTTCATTTGTGTTCCGAAGATGGGTGTCAAACGACGTGAGGGTAAGTAATAAGCTTTCCTATAGCTCAAACAGTAGAGCATGGCGCTAGCAACGCCATGGTCATGGGTTCGATTCCCAGGGAAAGCAAGAATTGACAAAATGTAAAATGTGTACCTTGAATGCAATGTAAGTCGCTTTGGATAAAAGCGTCTGCCAAATGCATAAATGTAAATGTAAATGTAATTAATGACAGAAGTTTCATTTTTGGGTGAACTAACCCTTTAATAACTGTGGAAAGGCATCACATGCTAAGTTGCAAATTTAACTTAAGTGCAAATTTGGAATATTGCATTAAACATTTGTGATTTAAAGCAGCGTTTCCATCCCATGTCTTCAAGAGAACAAATTTGGAACTTCCTGGGAAATATTAGCAAAATATCTGTATAATAAATGGGAGTTGCTTCAATCGTGGAAGCCACTGTGGCTCAAAGCGTGCAATGAAGTGACGAAACGCAATAAACTCTGTCATGTTATCTTGGATTTGGGTGCCTGGTGTTTGGGAATGCAATTGTTTGAGACTCTTCTGCAAAGGGAATTAAACCCAACCATTTTGATGACAGACTTTGGTTCAGGCATTTCAGAATGACCAAACCAACTTTTGAGATGCTGTGTAGTGTCAGCTAGTTAGTACAGTTATCCAATCATATCTGTTGAGGCAAAGTCACGTGAGGTTTTTTTTGTGGTGCATTGAGAGATTTATTTGGCAGATGTGTTTCCATTGTAACTTATGCAAAGGTCTTTCTTATCGGATAAAAAAAAAAATTGCACATAATTGAGCGCATAGGATTTTTATGTGCATTTTAAGAATTTATTCACATGTTGGCATGTCCAACCAATGTTTTTTTTTATGCAATATCCCTTTATATGCATACAAACAGGTGGATGGAAACTAGGGATGCGCCGAATCCAGATTCTTGGGGCTCGGCCGAATACCGAATCCACTGGTTAAGATTCTGCCGAAACCGATTACCGAATCCTACTCCCATCCTCAGTCCATTATCACAGTAAATGCATTAATGAAGTAAACAGCGTCCACAGCAGTGTATTTTTCATTTTATTTTATTTTAACTGTAAAAAAAGAAAGAATAGGCAACATTATACCAGGATGACTGTCCTTCCTTTGCCGTACCTGAAGTTGCTGCATTTTGGCTGCCATCTGTAGATTCCTTCATGCACAACTCGTATTCTTTCGGATGTTTCATACGTAAATGTTTTAACAGCGGCTATTGTTTAGGGTCCTTGTCACCACGAGACAAATCGGCATTGCAAATTGAACATGTAGCTCGACTTCAATCTCCTTCTTTTGACTGAAAGTACTGCCAAACAACACGTTTTCTGCTCACGAGTTCTATTTTCACTTTCTCACAGCCGACTGCATTTGAACGGTCCACCTAGTGAACACCTTCCCGTAGTGCAAGCTTAGGGTTCGGTTCGGTGAAAAAAAAATCTAAGGTTTGTTAGAAACCGAACCCCGCCAAAAAGCCCAATAATTGGCCGAATCCATCCCTAATGGAAACCCAGTCTGTGAAATACGGATGCCTTTACGATCCTTTTTTTTTTTTTTTTAAAGGAAATTTCTTTTTATCAAATGTTTTTTATACTCGGTCACCTCTTTTGTCTGCTTTGCTCTTTTCAAATTTGTTTTTGCTGTGAAACTTCACTTGTTTTCGTGGGATCATGACATGCATAGAAGGAACGTTTTTTTTTTTTCTTAGTTTTTGTTCTGAGCAGCCACCGCATGGGATTTAAATATCCAGTTTCAAGTCTAGGTAAATTGCATTGTGCATCTCAAGCTACATTGATCAATATTAATATGTCAGTCTACTGTATAGCTAATACAGTTTAGAGCTGATGGTAACTGGGTTGGCAGTTTTACAGTTTTTCTTGTCTTGTCATGTGTATTGTGTCATTAAAGGTGAATTTTAGAAGGTACATTTAATGCTAATACTTCTGCAGACATCTTTCTTTCAATAATCAGTTGTTTACTGTACAAAATTATGGTAAAAGTGTTGACATTTTAAGATGATTAAGAACCTACAATAAGTAATCTTTCACCGCTAGAGGTCACTTATTCAAAACAAAGGCGTACTTTGATGGCGCCTTGATTTCGTGGAGCTTTTATTATGCCGCAGACGAGCGATTCCGCTTCTTCCGCTCATGTGTATGTGGGGTAACGCAGCACTGTTTTATCATATTAGACACATTATTTGGGTGCTGCAGCACCCCCTGGTTTCACAGGTTTGCAAATGCAATGCAAATTTTTGTTCATTTACATTCATTCATTTAGCATGTAGTAATTTATTTGTAATAAACACTTTACGTGGCCTATTAAACTGAAGATTAATTTCTAAAGCTCATCCGCTGAGCGCCACGCACTCAACCCAGAATGCCCTTTTTTCGAATATAGGCCTATCTGAAATAAGTAGCTAGGGCTGCCCCCAAGTTTTTTTTCCTAGTAGTTGTGTTATTTAAGATGTTCACGCGGCGCCTCCATGTCATTGTCTGCTATATTTGCTTATTATTTATTAAATCCAGGCAATTGGTTGATAAAACATTGATTAAAATTAATATACAATTTATACAAAACGAAATCCACTTTAAATAAAGGCTTTCAACAAAACAAAACTTAATAAAGTGATAAATCATTTCTGACCCCATGTCTTCTCAGATAGGCTATTTCGCACTCTTTTCACTTTTCATAATCAACGTTTAAGAAATTCAAAAATAATATTTAAACATATGAAACTAATAAGTGTTTTGATGGCTACAAGAAGTATAGTAGTGTTGGGGTAACAGTTTAAGACCCAGGGACCAGATATGTTGAAAGAACACCAGGAGTCAAGTTGTTCAATCAAATGAAGAGAATTTACTGAAGAATAGTTTGCAGTTTCATTGGTAGAGCCAGCGTCAGAGTCGCAATCCAGACTTCCCTCTACCCGCCTTTCTTACATACAATTTCTCAACAGTTATACTGTTTTCAACGTCTAGCCACGTCATTACTGCAAGGTGGATGATTCTGATTGGCTCAGAGAAAATGAACAGTCATGGTAAATTTCCACACATTGTCAGTTAATCAGATGCATGTGTCCATAGATCACTTGTTGACGCTTTCACCCTGGATTTAGGCATGTAGTGACCTTCCAGATTCTGGAGCCAGGTGCCAGCTTGCCCAGAACAAGTCCACCCATATCTTAGGATGCCCGTAATCTACATCCAATACTGATCTGTAACTCACAATACAGCGCACATACACAGATACACACGCTCTCCAAGGTTGGAGTTGGTGAGCTCTAGTACTGACAAGAAAAAGTTTTCCAAAACATACTGATAACACGTGCTTTCTCTCAGGGAGAGGTACAGACAGTACAGGCAATATTCATACAATTTATTAGGGTTTCAGTAAAAGGAAATATGAAAGGAAAAAAATATAATATAAAAATGAAAGACAAATCCATATTTCACATCTGGAAGCCGGGCTAAGTGAGTAAACACTGTTACTGCACTCCCGTCAGGTTAGGTGTGTATGCTGTTCTCACCAATATGCTTGTTGTGCTTTCGTGTTTTATAGACTCGATACTGTTTCTTATTCAAATGTGGTGACCCCCCCCCGCCCCAAAAAAACACAGCACCCCCAACCTAAAACATCTTCCTGCGCTCCTGGTACTCAAAGTAAATCAAGAAAACTAAATTTAAACAATAAGACTAACTGTGTTGAGCAATATAACGATTAGTTTTCTGTCGATGAATGTATCCAAACAGTTGCTCGCCTGTCTAATAAAACGCATAATATATTAAAGCGCTTTTGGTTTTTCCATGTTTTCTACAAAATATAAAATCGAGGTTAACGTGGGTATGATGTCATTGATAGGCGACGCACAGACACGGTCCGTGTCCTGCTTAAAATTGCTAATTTCTCTGTATTTAAACATTCTTGGAAACATCTGGTATAATGTAAGTACACAAGTCGACAAAATATATAACATTGTTCTAGTGGTTTTTGGATACTTTAATCCAAAAATCTTAGATATTGTGCCTTTAAGATCATCTATAGTTAGAGAAAAATATATTTATATGTCCCTGCAGAGTTAATTTGCTGAAAGAAGGATGCTTTCAGTTTAATATTTTAATAGGTTAGTTATGATGGTAACTGGAGTGATGCATAACCTTTGGACACAACATGTTTTTCAACTATATTAGCAGTTATTCATGATTATCGGTATGCATGTTAATGAAAGGCACTCGTTTTGTAGAATGACCTGACAGAAAGGTGATTTGCTTCAGTAACTGGTCATTTATTTGCTAAATTAACAAAGCAATTATGCATGTTTACTCGTTGTTTGTTTAATCAAGTCTCACCTGAGGAGTTACGCTTCACAGAACCTTTTCAACCGCTCAAGCCGATCTCTTTGTGTTTTATGGTAATGGCTACATACATTGCCATCCAGCTTTACTCAAGCCTTACACTAAAATGTTTTTCATTGGATTTGTCTTTACTGTTAGTCTGTTGGGTCAGTTGTCTGATTCTGTTTAAAAAATCTGATAGTCATCTGAATTAGATCAAAGTTGAAGAGACTTGCTTAGGTATGAATGTCCATCTGAAGGCTAATACTACATCTGAACCAAATGAACTTTTACCTATTGTTCCATCTGAACCATATTAACCTTTACCTATTTTTCCCCCTAAACCAATGACTTATCTGTACTAAGAATAAAATAACCTGATAATAGTGTAGGTTAAAGTTCAATGTCAGAATGACTTGTTCCACGTTCAAACCATAAAAATCCATGAAAGAAATAGATAAGATAAGAGGGCACATTTAATATAATTAGTGCCGGGCAATCGATTAATCACATCCAAAATAAATGTTTGTGTTTACATAATACGTGTGTGTACTGTGTGTAATAATTACGTATATATAAATACACAATCACATGCATGTGTATATTTAAGAAAAAAAATATTTTTATATATAAAATATTTATAAGATAAATTATATAAATAGAATACAGTATATACATGCAAATATGTCTTAAATAAATACATGAAGTGTGTATTTATATATATATACATAATAATTATACACAGTGCACACACATATATTATGTAAACTAGTTCCCGACCGATATATCGGCGGGCCGATATTAGGCATTTTTCAAACTATCGGTATCGGCATTTATGATGGCCGATAAATGAATATTTTTAAAAAATTATAAAACCGGACGAAACACTGCACAACCACATTGTGGCGAGCGAAAGTGTGTTCAGCACCATAGGAAATATTTATGAGGATAGACGAAGCTCTTTGAAAGGAGAGAATGCAGAAAAACTTTGCTTCTTGTACTACAACCTGCCTCTGCTGGACTGGAGCTAATAAGGACTGACTTATTCAGTACACTACCTCATATACTGTATATAGTTTATATTTAGCTGTTGTTGTTATTTATCAGAACTTATAGAACTTAACTGAATTTTTTTTTCCAGTCTTGCTCAGTTATATTTATGAAGCTTACCACGTCTATTAATACTGGTAACTTAGATTTTTTGTGTTGTTTTTGTTATTGTGTTTTCGTCCAAAGGACTTTAAGTTTCATATCTTAAGTTTGTATTTTTATACACTTTATTTATCTGAACTTTAATATATTTTTATGTTCCTCTGTTCTGTTGTGACAATAAAACTAACATGTTTATTTTTAAACTGCATTATCATATTATTTTAGAGAGGCTGAGGGATCATGAATAACTACAAATAACTAATGTATATATATATATATCGGCTTTTACATCACCAAATATTTGTATCGGTATCGGCCTTAAAAATCCTTTATCGGTCGGGCTCTAATGTAAACACAAACTTTTATTTTGGATGCGATTAATCGCGCTTAATTGATTGCCCAGCACTAAATATAATATAAAGTAATGGTTGAAAGAAATGGATTATGATTTATTTTTCTTTCAGCCAAACTATCATCAAAGTTATGTACTTAAAGGTGCAGTATGTAATATAGACAGCTAGTGGTTAAAATTGGTACTGCACTATAAATTTGAATTATTAGAGAGAGTTGTTTGGATATCTGTAAATTGAAGAGCTTAATCCGTGGCTAGAACACACCATGTTTTCCTCCAACTGGCAACCCGGAGTGTTAAAATACAATTGGGTAAATTGGCAGTGGGCGGGAAAACACAGACCAAAACAAAAACAGACATTCGACACAGAACGCACATTTCTATAATAACTGGCTGTAAAATAGTTCACAAGTATGTGAACTTAATATGTTTGTAGAGATTTAGGAAACATGCTATGGTATTTTTATGCTTTAGTACAGGTTACAGTAAGCCTACTTATTAAATGATTGCATTTGATTTTCTTGGTTAATATCTTTGTCTTGCAGTGTGGTTTCAGGATACAAGCATTACTATTGAAATCCATTGATTTCAATACTTTGTTGTAGGGATGTACCGATACCAGTATCGTTATAGGGCCTGATACCAAGCTCATGTACTTGTACTTGTCCTTGTACTCCTCACGTAACTGACAGAATTTTCCGTGCACAGAGACACAGAGACACTGGCGGCCATGTCATCCTCAGGGGTGTGGAAATACTTCAAAATTAATGTCAACAACCCACACATTGCGAACTGCATGTTTTTTTTTATGACAATGGTAATTATGCCCTTTGAAGGTTATTGGACACTGAAAATTGTGCTTTAAGTTTGTGATAAGCACATAAAAGTAACAATAAAGCTGTCCTACATTCATTAGTCTCACTGTGTTGTGCTTGGAAAACTGCCACATCACCAGAAAAAAAGGGGGGAAAAGAAATGAATAAATGTATAGGTATAGGCGAGTACCAGGAAAAAAAATTCGGTACTCGTACTCAGGGCTTAAAAAATGGTATCGAAGCATCCCTACTTTGTTGTTTTGCACTACCTACTCATCTTTGTATATGAACAAACACAAAGAGATATTTATATGAGAGTGCATAATGTCTGTCAACAGAAAAATTTGGTGTCTGCCTTATTTTTCCCAAATCGTTTAGTAAGAAAGATCGTAGATACTTCAGAACCACTTGCGGCGGCTTCAGCTGTGCAGTGCTAGACAAGCAGTGAGAGTTCAGGTGTTTGACAGAGGGGTCAGAGGTCTGTGGAGTCACGCAGAGCTTTGCTTCCTGTGCATGAAAGTCGGCTAGCGCTCGTATTGAGATCATGTTTCAAACACGCGTCCTCTGCTACTGGATACCTGCGATCGCTGTGTATCAGATAACTGATCGCTTTACAGGCTCAGAGAGAGACATGGATCTCAGGGACACATGCACTGTATCGCTGGCTTGTTATTCATTCACCAAGATATTCATCTTCCATATGGCAAGCGCATGGGTTTGTTTAGTTAATTTCATAACAGTTCATAACTCTCAAATGACCCCATCGACTTCACGCGAATGTAATTTCATGAGAACAAACCGCTTAAACCAATGCTTGATGCCATTCTCCACAGATTAAGCTACTGGAATGATTGTGTATTTTAGTTTATGCGGCCTTTTGTATAATTTCTCTGAACAAAGTGTATTTTAGATATGCTCTTGGTTCAAAAGAGCCTAGGACAAAGAAGTTTAAATGAGCCTTTATTGTCCCACATAAGGCAGCATCCATTTAATAATTTTAATAAGTAACCTATACCCATTTACACTCTGCTATTATTGCATTCAGTTTAATGTACAACAACACTGAAGTGCAAATAGTCTCTGCTACTGTTTATAAGTATAAATAGCATCTAACTACTATTTACACTTATTACAAAGAAAATGCTGCCATTTTTAAGTGTAAATAGAATCTGTCGCCATTTTCATTTAGTGTAAATAACATCTATCACTAAGAAAATATGCTATTTTCGTTTAGTGCAAATAGCCGCTGCCATATTAATATTATTAAATAATTATAACAGAATTATATTACCATTTATATAGTAGAATGTCCTTCTCAAAGTTATATTAACAACAATAATAATACATTTTATTAAAACATTATTTCAAGGAATATCACACAATTTTTTATCCATGTTTTAATTTACTGGAACACGGCGACTTTTTGGGACTTTATCTTATTCGCCGTATCCCCCAGAGTTAGATAAGTCCATACATACCATTCTCATCTCCATGTGTGCCATAACTCTGTCTGACACACCCACCGCTAGCCAAGCTTAGCACAAGGACTGGAGGTAAATGGCTCCAGCTAGCCTACTGCTCAATAAGTGACAAAATTACGCCAACATTTTCCTATTTACATGTTGTGATGTGTGTAGTTACATTGTGTACTAAGACCGACGGAAAATGAAAAGTTGTGATTTTCTAGACCATTTGATTTTACATTTAGTCATTTAGCAGACGCTTTTATCCAAAGCGACTTACAAATGAGAGCAATAGAAGCAACTAAACCAGTCAAGGGCAACAACATGCAAGTGCTGTAACAGGTCTCAGTTAATCTAGCACAGAACACATAGGACAGAACTTTTTATTTATTTATTTATTTATAATAAACAGACAAACAGAAGATGAATAGAATGATAAGTGCTATTTTACATTTTTAATTAAATAATTCTGTAATTTGTATGCATTCATTTTTACCAGATTTTATTGAATCATAAAACACAAACCAGAAAAAAATGTATCAAAGTTTTATTAAAAATAGTTGGTTAGGCATTATTTTTTGACAAATTAAAAATCTAATTAAACCATTAAAATGGAATCCGGAAAAATGTAAATGAAACATTTTGTAATAAAATAGAATTTGAAGGAAAAAAAATAGTTCAGTCAAATTGATGAATCGTGATTTAATCAGTATTAGATGTGATTAATCGATCTGACAGCACAAAAAAATATATATTTCATAGGGCCCTAATCTATTTCTGGATTTTTTTATATGTATGAAACTGATCTGAGATCAGACAGTTCAAAAAATCACATCATATTTGTTTCACATAATAAACATTTAAGAAGATTTGTATTTGCTTACAAGAGACTATTGTCAGACATCTGTGACCATGAAAAAAAGCATTCTTGACTGATATTTTTCATGCAAATGTTGTAGATTACTGCCAGATGTCTCTGTATGTTCACCCAGGTGAATTTCGTGAAATCTTTTTTCATTGGAATGTGATTTTACCGAGGAACATCACTTGTACAGTGGCAGTGTTGACAGTGGCATGTTGCCAGTGATAGTACAGTAATAAATGGCTTCAGTCAAAAGCAGCACCACGCCCTCATGCTTTGTTGTTGGCTAAGGTTTCCATCTGCAGGTTTACTGGCTGGTGATGCTTTTACGGATTACACCTTTCAAAAAGAAGCAGTCTGTCCAAACAGTGCAGCATATTCCATTGCCGAGTGACTGCCTTTCATATATATATATACTGTTGTCTTTGCCTTTTGTTTGAGCTTTATCGTTTTCTCCTTCCTCAGGGGTGATCCTAACATGGTTAAGCTCAATGTGGCCATCACCTGTGGATACCTGTTCTATGGTATGAATCGTTGATTTATTATGGAAGTTCACGCACAGATGACACATTTCAGATCTTTTCAGGTTTGTCTACATCTTTTACTCTCTTGTTTTCTCTTCCGTCCTCTACTCTTCTCTCAGACCTGGTGCTTCTAGCTTGTAACTGGAGTACCATGGGTGACGCGTTTTTTGTCTGTCACCACTTGGCGGCGCTGTACGCTTATGGATATGTGCTGGTAAGTACCTGGTAATACAGAGCACAACACGAAAGGCCCTTGAAATTTGAGGTTTAATTAAAGAAAAATCTTTTATGAAAAGACAAATAAAAGTGTAAATCTTTATCAAATAAATAAAAATATACAGGTGCCAATAAATTGGTAGATTGGGACAATAAAAGCGACTAAGTATAAGAGCTTGTATCATTTGACAGCCCAAACTAACCTTTCAGTTTTTAAGAGACTTACTAGCCTTGGCACATAGACTAGTTAGTTAGTTAGTTAGTTAGTTAGTTAGTTAGTTAGTTAGTTAGTTAGTTAGTTAGTTAGTTAGTTAGTTAGACTTTGATTTGACTGGTGAATAGTTTTCCACATATTAATAGTAATGTTTCACTGCTTGTTTTGAAATAATATACTAACATTTTAAAAAAGAAATTATGTGTGTGTGTGTGTGTGTGTGTGTGTGTGTGTGTGTGTGTGTGTGTGTGTGTGTGTGTGTGTGTGTGTGTGTGTGTGTGTGTGTGTGTGTGTGTGTGTGTGTGTGTGTGTGTGTGTGTGTGTGTGTGTGTGTGTGTGTGTGTGTGTGTGTGTGTGTGTGTGTGTGTGTGTGTGTGTGTGTGTGTGTGTGTGTGTGTGTGTGTGTGTGTGTGTGTGTGTGTGTGTGTGTGTGTGTGTGTGTGTGTGTGTGTGTGTGTGTGTGTGTGTGTAGAGAGAGAGAGAAATAAATAAAAATAAGAATTAAAAAAATATTTGTAATTATTAAAAAAAAAGAAATTATATATATTATTATAAATTATTATTATATATATATATTATACACAAACAATTTTTTTAAAGAAGTCTCTTCTACTCACCAAGGCTGCATTTATGTTATTAAAAATACAAAAAAGTTGTAATATTGTGAAATATTATTAAAATGCAAAATAACTGTTTTCTATTGTAATATATTTTAAAATGTAATTTATTCCTGTGATCAAAGCTGTATTTTGAGCATCATTACTCCAGTCTTCAGTGTCACATGATCCTTCAGAAATCACTCTATGATGATTTGATGCTCAAGAAACATTTATGATTATTATTAATGTTGAAAACAGTTGTGTAAAAAATTTTTTTTAGGATTATTTGATGAATAGAAAGTTCAAAAGAACAGCATTTATCTGAAATATATTTGAAATGAATGTATTTATTTATTTTTGGGGAAAGAACTTAAAGAAATGAATACATTTATTCAGCAAGGATGCATTAAATTGATCAAGTGACAGTATAGACATTTATAATGTTGCAAAAGCTTTATATTTCAGATAAATGCTGTTCTTTTGAACTTTCTATTCATTAAATAATCCTGAAAATTGTACACAACTGTTTTCAACATTAATAATAATAATAATAATAATAAATATTTGTGTGAATGATTTCTGAAGGGTCATGTGACACTAAAGACTGGAGTAATGATGCTCAAAATTCAGTTTTGAATCACAGAAATAAATTGCATTTAAAATATTTTCAAATAGAAAAAAGTTATATTGAATTGTAAAAATATTTCACAATATTACTGTTTTTGCTGTATTTTTTTTCAAATAAATGCAGCCTTGGTGAGCAGAACAGACTTCTGTCAAAACCATTAAAAAATCGTGCGTGCGTGCGCGTGTATATATAATATAAGCATATGCGGTACTTAATTCTGCCAAGTGATGAAAAAATCCTTGTGTATTCATGCTAGTGTTTCTCTTCTGAAATTCAGGTACACCTCCAAAATGAATGTTATTCTGAACATATTGGGTTCTTAAATTGGGTGATTCTGGCAGAGAATGGGAGACGATTGTGGGAAATATATCCGTTATTTTGACCTTTTATAAAATAGTGCTAAATACTGCTGCCAAATCAACTATTCGTGATTAATCACATCTAACATACAGATGTTTGTGTGTGTTTAATTGTCTGTATGATCTGCATTTTTATGTGGTTGTTTTTTCCAGACACGTGGAGTGCTTCCTTATTTTGCAAACTTCCGACTGATTTCAGAATTGTCCACGCCATTTGTGAATCAAAGGTGAGATTTACTCAATGGGGAGCCATTTTATAATTTGCCAAATGCTAAACTTCTCGTTTGACCTCTATTTCTCTCTCCGCAGGTGGTTTTTCGAAGCGCTAGCCTTCCCTCGTACCCACCAGCTGGTCGTCACCAACGGCATCGCCATGGCGGTCGTGTTCTTCCTGGTGCGGATCGCCGTGATGCCCCCCTACTGGGCGAAGGTGTTTGGCACCTTCGGTACGCCAGCGTTTGAAAGGCTTGGCCTCAGTGCTCAGGTGGCTTGGATCGTGTCCTGCATTTGTTTGGATATCTTGAATACAATATGGATGTACAAAATCGCCCGCGGCTGCTACAAGGTCATTACCGGCAAGCTAAGAGGGGGCAAAGTGGACTCCAAAAAGACAAATTCCGTGAACAACCACACAGACTGAAAATCCTCCGCAATAATGACATCTAGATTAGACGTATTCTCTTCCCGGAATATAGCGACTTCTTCTGAGTCGTTTCCATTGTGCTCTGGATGGACGCGCTCTCGAAAAGAGGTTGAGAGGATCCATCCCAGTGTGGTTTTAACCTCTGTCATTTACGAACAATCTGAATTCGCCTACACCGGTGAACGTCACGCAGATGAATGCCTCAAACACAACCAAAGTGCCTCAAAGCACAAAGAGAAGCAATAGAACATGAATATAATGAGCTTGAGACCACGGAAAGTCCATCGCATCTGCATCGCAAAGCCTTATCCAGTCAGTACCCGTCCATGTTTTTCTCCAAACCAATCGTGGTTGGCTTAAGAGCCATGTTTCCTGTGATATTTACACTGATGTGCCTCAGTGGTCTCCAGGTTTGAACTTGCTTCACAGTTGCTCATCATTTGTTGGCGGATCGGAAATGCTCATCAAATTCATTCAGTCTTACACTACATTGCCAGTCTGACTAGTTGCAAGGCTCCGTGAAACCACAGATCTACCTCTCTCACCGTGTCAAGCACAAGTGCAGCACCTGCCCGTCCCAGAACCAACGCCGTGTGGACTTGCTACGCTCATGGCCTTCACTGTTATAGCCCATACCTGCAGAACTCCTCTTATGTTGCTCTTTAGCGTTTCCAGAAGTTGTCTTCCATGTGGAAATGGAGTGGGTTTCGCAAAGCCTTCGAGAGTTTCGCTAGTTTGTGCGCATGCTTTGAGGTCATGTTTGCATTCGATTCAAGGAAACTGCAGCGGTTTATTCATTTCTCAGGTTCTCGCCTCGTTTTCCGTATTTGCATGCGTTTCTCTAACAAGTTGCATTATGGTCTCTTTAATCTACACGCGCACAGCTTTTAGACTGTTTCTGTTCTCGCCAAATAGATACTTTAAACGATTTTGTTCCTGTTTCTGCCAAATTCAAGGGTATTTTCAGCTCGTTGGTCACTAGAACTTCCAGCCCAATGTTTTAGGCTTTTGTCATGATGCATGAGTGCTGATTCTCTTGAATGTGATTTCCAGCTTCTATTTATCTGGGCATGTGAACCCATGTTGCATTGTGCTGTGGTGTTGCGATACAGTATGTATGTGTGTGTGTGTGTGTGTATATATGTATTTATATATGCATATGCATACAAACATATGCGGTACTTAATTCTGCCAAGTGATGAGAAAATCCTTGTGTACTCAGAGCTAGTGTTTCTCTTCTGAAATTCAGGTACACCTCCAAAAACGAATGTTATTCTGACTTCTTAAATTGGGTAATTCTGGCAGAGAATGGGAGACGATTGTGGGAAATGTAGTTTTTTTTGCCTTATATCCGTTATTTTGACTTTTTTAAATTGGGTGATTCTGGCAGAGAATGGGAGAGGATTGTGGGAAATGTAGTTTTTTGCCTTAATTCGAAATAACCAAATCATCCTCTAGGCCTTGAATATGTGAAGCTGTGACAATAGATAGCTGTGACTTATAATGCCTGAAATGAGCTGTAATTGTTGTGTTTATGGAAATGCAAAAGAAGGTTTGGCTTTGTGGTACGACATCCACACAAACGTTGCACAATCGGATGCCTTTGTCGCGTTGATATTGTAATGTTCTTCAGTGGCTGGCCGTCCTCACTATGCTATTGCATTTTGAAGGGCTGATCGAAATCAATAAAAAGTACAAATTGGATTAACAATGCTCATCAAAATTATACATATTCATTAAGGCGGACTTTTCTCTACAGTCATTGATCATTTTCTTTAGAACAGCCACACACAAAAAAAACGTGCCTGTTGTGCGAAATAAGTGCATGAAATAAGAGTATAGATAGGACTGTGCTAGTATAAAGCAGTCGTAGAGTTAGCACAACCCTAATATTAGTACTGTGCATAGCCTCCGATTTTAAACTCCTACGTCATAATGGACACTGTGCTATTTCGAAGAGTTGGAGAATGTGAAAAATCTAGGATAACCTTAGTAGACGGGATCCCTCATATCAAACATCCCATTTATTGTTTACAAAGACCTTTGTTATCATCCATGCTGCACTTGCCTGCTCTCATTTGGTCCGATCCTCATGTGGAGACAGTATCCTAACCAAGACAAAAAGTGTTTTTTATGATCACATGATTTTAAAAATAAGCAGTCGCCATCAAATAAATCTCATAGGCAGGCATTTATTTTAAATTGCTTCAGTATATTGGAGGAAGGAGACCCATATTTGCTTTTCGATTATCAATAGAGTGCAACAGTTCCCGCCCCGTTTTTTAAACGGCTGGTTCCGGAAGTATTTTTTCATTCATTTTTCCCATTTGGAGTTTTAAAATAGTCTTTGTTAAAGAGTTATAAGCCATCAATCAAACCAGTCAGCTACGATGTGAATCACAACAATGCAAAACTTTGACCTGAAGCAAAAGAGTTTGAGAAAATCGGACAAAAGAGGCTTTAGTGAGGAAAGAACTACAAGCGTAATCGAATTAAAAAACGATGGATAAATATATAACTACTCATTTACAAATGTTGATTTATATGTAATAAAAACAATATATTTTAAGTTTATTGCCAATTTTGAGAGCCTTGAGAGATCGTCATTCGCAGTTATTCATGGGTGTGTGCGAGATCTTTTGCCGTGTTTTTTGCTTATTTTGACTCTGATTGGTGGAATGTCTGCACAGCATCATGGGTAATGTAGTTTTTCCACCAGGAATTCCGCTGTTAAACACGATTATTCTAAAACTAAGCTGAAATAATGCTGACGGCTTCAGCAGAAGCAAATAATATCAATTAAAAACCTCGTAGCTCACAGTAGGGCTGTGCCGTGTTTTTTGCTTGTTTCGACTCTGATTGGTGGAATGTCTGCACAGCATCATGGGTAATGTAGTTTTTCCACCAGGAATTCCGATGTTAAACACGATTATTTTAAAACTAAGCTGAAATAACGCTGACGGCTTCAGCAGAAGCAAATAATATCAATTAAAAACCTCGTAGCTCACAGTAGGGCTGTGCCGTGTTTTTTGCTTGTTTCCACTCTGATTGGTGGAATGTCTGCACAGCATCATGGGTAATGTAGTTTTTCCACCAGGAATTCTGCTGTTAAACACGAATTAAATAATGCTGACGGCTTCAGCAGAGGCAAATACTATCAATTAACAACCTCTCAGCTCACAGTAGGGCTGTGCCGTGTTTTTTCCTTGTTTCCACTCTGATTGGTGGAATGTCTGCACAGCATCATGGGTAATGTAGTTTTTCCACCAGGATTTCCGCTGTTAAACACGATTATTTTAAAACTAAGCTGAAATAATGTTGACGGCTTCAGCACAAGCAAATAATATCAATTAAAAACCTCGTAGCTCACAGTAGGGCTGTGCCGTGTTTGTTGCTTGTTCCCACTCTGATTGGAGGAATGTCTGCACAGCATCATGGGTAATGTAGTTTTTCCACCAGGAATTCCGCTGTTAAACACGATTATTTTAAAACTACGCTGAAATAATGTTGACGGCTTCAGCAGAAGCAAATACTATCAAATAAAAACCTCGTAGCTCACAGTAGGGCTGTCTTTAACGGTTTAGAAAGTTATCGTTCAAAATCTTTTTCATAATGGAGAAAATGAATGGCGTTTTTACTTCCGGAACCCAACTGTTGCGCTCTATAAGGAGCAATAATCTATGGGAGGGTGACTTGACAGACTTTTCTTCCTGTCCAGATGTTTGGACGGAGCTTTTTCCTTCTAATGCTGTCGGCCTTTGGTACAGACAACCTGCAATGGAATTCAATGGAATCATTTACTATGTGCAATTTGGTGACTAGTCCAATGCCAGTATTGAAAATGTATTTGTATATACCTTCAGTCTTGAAGTACAAGTCGCTTATAAGATGTGATTATAAGTATACTAAAATGAGCACAGAACTGTTGGATAATTGTAGTAGTTCAGTTCTCTGATCTTTTGATTTGATTGATTTTTATCTTCTTTTTTTTTCTCTTTTAACACATTACTGTGCTGTGGATCTGATCGTCTCTGTAGATTTGAATGTGAAGATCGACACCAGACAGAGGCCTCAGAGCTCTGGTGTCAGTACACTTTGAAACTGATGGATGACATTTATGACCACTAATAATTTTGTCCAAGTAGCAGTTAAAACTTCAGAAATTACAGATTTATTCATTAATAAATTTGAGATTATAAAAAAGCCATCCTGAGTTGTCTTTTTATAACTTTTTTTGGGTTTAGATTTGCTGACTGACTGAAAGCCTTCGATAATTTAATTATATACACTACTGTTCAAAAGTTTGAGGTCATTAAGCTGTTTTTTTCATACTTTTCTATTTCATAATTCTATTCTATTAATAAAAAAAATATATCGGTTTCCACAAAAATATGAAGCTGCACAACTGTTTCCAACATTGATAATAATCATAAATGTTTCTTGAGCATCAAATCAACATATCAGAGTGATTTCTGAAGGATCATGTGACACTGAAGACTGGAGTAATGCTCATGAAAATACAGCTTTGATCACAGAAATAAATTACAACAAAACAGATATTTTAAATTGTAATAATATTTCACAATACTGTTTTTTACTTGATCAGCCTTGGTGAGCATAGGAGAGCATAAATGTTCTCCAGGTTTTTTGTTCTTTGTGATGGATCGATAAGAATTAATTCTTAATACTTTCACTTTTTTCATTTAATTTAAGTCTTGCACGTTTACTTAAATTGTAGAATGATTTTGTGAATGAAATCTTTTAGATTTAGCAATGGGCCAGATGATTAATCCTCATGCTTGCGCTGTACACATTTGACTAACTTTTTGAAGTATTTTATTATCATGACATGTTTCGATGTGTCCATTAATCTACTGAATGTTTGTTTAATGTCGGTTTATATTTGACATATAAAGTGACTGTTTTGACTCTTTAGCTGTCTGTTTGAACATTCAGAGCACTTTTCTGTTGGCAGGACCGTTGGCAAATGGCAGTTGTTTGCTAATTCTTGATGTTAATTGAAGATTTATCCAGATACAGTGCAAATGGACATCCTCAAGTTTAAGAAGTAGTACAAGGTGAATGTCTATCTATCTGTGTGTCTGTCTGTCTGTCTATCTACAGTATCTGTCTGTCTGTCTGTCTGTATATCTATCTGTCTGTCTGTCTGTGTGTGTCTGTCTGTCTACAGTGTCTGTCTGTCTAGCTGTCTGTCTGTATGTATGTGTGTCTGTCTGTCTGTCTATCTACAGTATCTATCTATTTATATGTATATCTGTCTGTCTGTCTACAGTATCTGTCTGTCTGTCAGTCTGTGTCTATCTGTCTGTCTGTCTATCTATCTGTCTGTCTATCCATCTGTCTGTCTATGTATCGATCTATCTGTATTTCTGTATATCTGTCTGTGTCTATCTGTCTATCTATCTACATATATGTCTGTCGGTCTATAGTATATGTCTGTCTATCTATCTGTCTGTCTGTGTCTATCCATCTGTCTGTATATCTGTCTGTCTGTCTTTATATCTGTCTATGTGTCTGTCTGTCTATCTATCTGTCTGTCTATCAACCTGTATATCTGTCTGTCTATCCATCTGTCTGTCTGTCTATGAATATATCTGTCTGTCTGTATATCTATCTGTCTGTCTATCAACCTGTATATCTGTCTGTGTCTATCTATCTGTCTGTCTGTCTGTCTGTATATCTATCTGTCTGTCTGTCTGTCTGTATATCTATCTGTCTGTCTGTATATCTATCTATCTATCTGTCTGTCTATCTATCTATCTATCTGTCTATCTGTCTGTCTGTCTCTATATCTGTCTGTCTCTATATCTGTCTGTCTGTATATCTACAGTATCTATCTATCTGTCTGTCTGTCTGTCTGTCTCTATATCTGTCTGTCTGTATATCTACAGTATCTATCTATCTATCTGTCTGTCTGTCTGTCTGTCTACAGTATCTGTCTGTCTGTCTGTCTACAGTATCTGTCTGTCTGTCTGTCTACAGTATCTGTCTGTCTGTCTGTCTACAGTATCTGTCTGTCTGTCTATCTACAGTATCTGTCTGTCTGTCTGTCTATCTACAGTATCTGTCTGTCTGTCTGTCTATCTACAGTATCTATCTGTCTGTCTGTATATCTGTGTGTGTCTATCTATCTGTCTGTCTGTCTACAGTATATATCTGTCTATCTATCTGTCTGTCTGTCTACAGTATATATCTGTCTATCTATCTGTCTGTCTGTATATCTGTCTGTGTCTATCTGTCTGTCTATCTATCTATCTGTCTGTCTGTATATCTGTGTGTCTGTCTGTCTACAGTATCTATCTATCTGTCTGTCTGTATATCTACAGTATCTGTCTGTCTGTCTGTATATCTGTCTGTGTCTATTTGTCTGTCTGTGTCTATCTATCTATCTGTATATCCGTCTGTCTGTCAATCTATCTATCTATCTGTATATCTGTCTGTCTATACAGTATCTGTCTGTCTGTCTGTCTATCTATCTGTCTGTCTGTCATCTCTTCCTCTCTACCTGTTGAAATGTTATCAGGTAGTTCTGCCTCAGCTCAGAGCTTATGTAATACTTGAAGACAGAAGAAAGCAGAGGTAAAGAAAGCCAACGATGATGACAAATAATATTAAAGCGGGAGAATGAGAGATCTTTGAGCCTGTAGTCTGGCTCTGATTGAATCCAGCTCAACTGCATATACCCATGGTCAATGGGTTGGGTCAGAGAGACTGTGTGTGTGTGGATAACTTTTACCAAACATGGTCACACAGTGCATCTGAGGCTCAGTGAAATCTCCCCTGCTACCTTCACACGCACACACACACACACACACACACACACACACACACACACACACACACACACACACACACACACACACACACAATACTACATATCATACATCTTCAGCACTGCTGTCTGTGACATTTTGTATGCCTCACACCAAGCCCAAGTATATACTTTTCACTTTGCAATTACCTGGCAGAGATGGTTTTCATGACTTGTTTTCAGGGCATGTATATGTTTAAAGCATGTATAAACACTCGAATTTCATTTCTGCCCTGATATTAAATCCAACGCACGGCACAGATATGTAAAATAATGTCCATACACACATCCAGGAGTTATAAAGGAAACCGAACTGCACTCAGACATTCATCTTGAAGTTGTTCCCAGACGTAGATTTGCATTCCAGACGCTCTATGATCTTTATATAGTTACATTTACGAGGCATTAAAGTTATTTGAGGGTCGTATTGTCTGTTCTAATCAGAGTTGTAGCGGATTTATGACGGGCCCTTGGCATTTGCTTGTTTACAATAGTCTCCCGTACATTTGGTTGGTGGGCTTATAGGATATGGATTACTACTGTGTGCAGGAAACCTGCCCGTGGCTGTTCGATCTCCAGAGCAGCCTACCGAATTCCTCTAAGCTTTGTTGCTTGAATGAGCCATCGACCATAAATAGGCAGACAGACCTATCCGAGAAAGGAGAGAAGGAAGCAGGGAGGGCAGGGAAATCTCTGGAACTGGCGCTTTCAGATGTTGTAACATTTCTGTTTTTCTCACCGTCTCTCCGTCCTTCTGGACTTTTCTTTGGCTCGTTTGTTTCCATAAACGCATACATACAATCACTGCGTTTCCGATGAGTGCCAAACTCTCATTCGCACAGAACTGCTGCTCTTTACAATCAGTATTGTCAGCTTTTTCCTTCTGGATTAAAATTGTTTCCCTCCCTTTGCCACGACAAAGCCAAGATGCTGTTATCGTACAAACCAGAGATTAGCCTAATGTACAGTCCGTTGGAAAGCCATTGAACATATTTCTAGAAACCACCCAGAGCGCCTTAGCAACCCACTAACAAGAACTTTCCTTTTCTAGTTCTTGCTTTGTGTCATTTATTTGCTTATCTTTGCTGGAGTTGTTTGACAGAGCAGTGACCGACTCGCACCTCGCGCTGCATGACATCCTCATTGGGTAAGTTATTAGGGATGTAGAGTGAAAAGAAAACACCTTTAACACAGAACAGATCTCTAGAGCATCTAAGAATGGATTCAGCGAGTTAAACGATGCCAGCATTACACGATGATGTATTCATATATCGAGACAGAAGTCATTTATGGTGTACTTGATGAACTCCCACTGAAAGTGAAGTCCTCTCAGGCTCATGAGCAGTGCAGCATGAACACCTCTTCGTCTTGACCCTCATAGCAGGGTGATAGTCTGCCTCAGTCATGACCAAATAAAGCGTCCAAATTCCTCCCCTGCTCTTTTTCAACCCCTAGAATGTTTACAAGAGCGTTACAGGCTGCGCTCCGAATGACTCTCTCTGGGACCCGCTACTGTATCCGAGCATCACAGATCCGCTTTTAGACGACTTACACACGTTAACTGTCTGATGTCAGTGGTCTTACACCCTGGTGATTGTCAGGGAGACCAATCGTCCAGATTGTCCCTTCATTAAAGCGTCGTTTTCGGGATAAAATGTCATTTTAGGAGTAGTACATGCAGGTTCCCTTACGAGAGTACTCTCGTATTGCGTTTTGCTAAAACGCTATGGGGGAATTCCTTTCCTCGAGATATTGAAGCAAATTTTTATCCAAAAATACCTTTTATACCTAGTGCAGCTGCACAACTCTCAGCAGGAAGCAGCTGCGTGCTGATTGGCTGTGCCGCTGCAACTGCAGCAACCTATAGCGAGACCGTGGGGCGGGACGGACCAATCAGGTCCTTCCAAATTCCCGCCACAAGGGGCAACAGAATTTGCATAGCCTAGGGTATATAAGACCCACTCTCGCAAGGTTAGTCAGATTAATTATTCTTCAGCGACTTGCAATCGTTGAGCTCCGGATCGAAGCCCGCCGTCGACACGCACCCAGCGGAACACGCGGCCTGAGGACGTCGGATTCTCCGCCTTCAGCCTGCCTTCCAGCTGCGCCATCCGGCACTATATCCTTTCTTACCTTACTGTGTTTTTCACATTCAAAAAGAGCACGAGACGTTGTTGCAAATGTCTCGTTCCTGCGCCTCGTGCAGAGGTTTCATCGCGGACGAGGATCGGCACATCATCTGCGTGTCATGTCTCGGACGAGACCACACCCAGACTGCACTCAACCAGGGCGGCTGCCCTGAGTGCGACGAGCTGGCGCTGCAGACCCTTCGGGCTCGGCTCGCCAGCTTCGACTCGGATCCCGTCCCGTGCTCACAGCCTCTGGAGCCACGGAAGAAAAAACGTCGCGACCAGAGGCCACCGGAGCGTTCTGACGAGCACACGCCGGGCATGTCCCCGCGTGCCTCGCCATCGCCCGTGTTGTTCGTCGACGAGCAGCACAGCTCCCCTCGCATGGCGGCTGCTGCTGTTTCGTTCGGCGGACCGGAGGAGGAAGAGGATGACAGCCTCTTCCTTGCTGCATCCGGGAGCGGGTGGTCGGATGCCGCCTCGGAGCACGCCACTTCGACGCGGACGGCTAGCGGCGTCATAACCTCAGTCGACGCTGAGCTTATGCGCTTGCTCACCAAGGCCGTGGACGACCTCGGCATTGACTGGTCTCAGCCCGAGGAGCCCACGAGAAGCCGTCTGGATGAGTGGTATTTCGAGAACCGCCGTCAACCGACCGCTCAAAGACCCGCTCCCTTCTTTCCAGAAGTCCACGAGGAGCTAACAAAATCGTGGAAGGCGCCATTTTCTTCTCGCGCCAAATCCTCTTTTTCTCCAGCGCTCTCGGTAGTCGATGGCGCTCAGAAAAAAGGATATCAAGCCCTTCCTCCCCTCGAGGAAGCTGTCGCTGCACACCTTTGCCCGCCCTCCGCCAGAGGATGGCAGTCAAAGACCGTGCACCCTTCCAAAGCCTGCCGCACTACGTCCAGCCTCGCCGGTCGAGCATTCGCCTCCGCCGGCCAGGCGGCGTCAGCGCTACACTCCATGGCGGTGCTTCAAGTCTTCCAGGCCAAACTCCTCCGTTCCCTGGACGAGTCTGTTCCTGATAACAAGGCTCTGAAGGATCTGCGCGGCGCCACTGACTTGGCCCTGCGCGCCACCAAGGCCAATGCTCAGGCGATCGGCAGATGCATGGCCAGCCTGACGGTGTTGGAGTGCCATTTGTGGCTTAACTTAACGGAGATGAAGGACACGGACAAGACCGCTTTCCTGGACGCGCCCATTTCGCCTTCAGGATTGTTTGGTTCCGCCGTGGTTGGGTTCACGGAGCGCTTCACTGAGGCACAGAAGGCTTCGCAGGCAATGCGACATTTCCTGCCCAAGAAGACAATTCCTTTCCATTTCCAGCTCCTCCGCTAGCCGTCAAGCTAAAGCTGGACCAGCCCAGCCCACCAAGGCGCCGCCTTCAGCTCGCCAGCCTCACGCGGCTTCCAAGCCCGGTCAGCGTTCCCGCTCTACGAGCCGCAGCAGACCGCCGGAGCGTCAAGGTCCACGACCCAGCAATGTGTCGAAACCTGAGCCTCCGAAGCCGTCCTAGCCAGAGGTATGAAGAGAAGGCCGGTGCACCGCCTCGCTCTCTTCTAAAACGTTCCCCAGCTCCCTTCAAGGCGGCTGGGAACGCCACATTCACAGCCAACGAGCCCGCAAGCAAGCGCGCTCGCCTGTACACAAACGCCGTTTTCACGGCGACCCATATGAGTCACAAAAAGAGCTTTTTCTCTGTAGGCAGTGTGCCAGCATTAAAGCATGTACCCCTACACTCAAGCACTCCCCCATGTTCCCCAGCCCCCTGCACTCAGGTGGCTGGAAACATTATTCTCACAGTCAACGAGCCCGCACTCAAGCGCGCTCGCCTGTACACAAGCACCAATACTCTATCTCCCCCGGCCCCCTGCGCTCAGGCGGCGGGAAACAATTCCCTCATAAGCGCCAACTTAGCGCAAGGTTATCGGGCCACCGAGTCCCTGTTACTCAGCGACTCGCCCCACAGATTAATTCAGCACCTGGCTTCGAAGGCCGAGGCCTGGCGGGCCATTCCCGGCATTTCGAAATGGGTGTTGAACATAATAGAACGAGGTTACTCGCTACAGTTTGCTCGCAGACCACCGCGCTTTCGCGCCGTGGAAGAGACAACGGTGAGAAGCGACAAAAGTCACGTGCTTCGAACCGAGATATCAAAACTGTTAATAAAGGGAGCGGTAGAAGCCGTACACCCCTCACAGAGCGAGTCGGGCTTTTACAGCCGTTACTTCCTTGTACCAAAAAAGGACGGTGGTCTAAGACCCATCCTAGACCTCAGACATTTGAACAAAGCCCTTATGAAGCGCCCGTTCAGAATGTTGAGAATGAAACAAATCCTCGCGCACATTCGCCCGGGAGATTGGTTTTTCACTGTGGATCTAGAGGATGCCTATTTCCACATACAAATAGCCCCCCATCACAGGCCATTCTTGAGATTCGCCTTCGAGGGGAAAGCATACCAATACAAGGTGCTACCTTTTGGTCTATCTCTAGCCCCTCGCACGTTTACAAAGTGCATGGAAGCGGCGCTAACCCCGCTGAGGCTTCGGGGAATGAGAATTCTCGATCAAACAGATCTTGGAGGAATATATATATATATATATATATATATATATATATATATATATATACAGGGAGTGCAGAATTATTAGGCACGTTGATTTTCTGATCATATTTTTTTTCCAGGCACATTTGACCAATTCCAAACCACAGTAATCCTAATAACTACTATTGATTTAGTATTTAATAATGTATAAGTGATATATAATTGTTCATGAAGGCTGGAAATGAAAATCACCTTATATTCAGGTGTGCAGAATAATTAGGCATGTTTTCTTTTACAGATAAATTGAGCCAAAAAAAGAGATTTAACTCAGACTGAAAAGTCAAAAAGTATTAAATGCCCATGAGAAGGATGCAATACTAATGCAATACTAGACATTGCAGTTAAGGCATGACCATTGGACAGTGAAATGCTCGTTGGGTCAGCAGGATCTGACAAAAACAGGTAGTGGAGAAAAGACACCTGTTAACTGCAAAAGAATTAAGAATTAAGGTGAAGAATTAAGGGTGAAACCATCAGGAACCCTTTAGTCTCCAGCGCCACCATTTTCCAGAGCTGCAACCTACCTGGAGTCTCCAGAAGTGCAAGGTGTCAGGATCTCAGAGACTTCAGTTAGGTAAAGAATCCTAAAAAATGACCCCCACTAGATAAGAATCACAAGCTGAAGTGTTGTAAAATACATGAAGAAGGTTTTTTTATAGGCTTTATGGACAGATAGGTTGAGAGTGACTCTTGAAGGACCAGCACCACATCCTCTAGTACCACTGTTTGAAGAATTCATCTTCAAGAATCTGGCAGTACGTTTTGGGAGTTCATTTTAGTCCATCCTGAAGTCCGTTTTGCAGAGATGGGCTAAAAATGAACTCCCAAAACGTACTCCCAAAACGTACTTCATGAACAATTATATATCACTTATACATTATTTAATACTAAATCAATAGTAGTTATTAGGATTACTGTGGTTTGGAACTGGTCAAATGTGCCTGGAAAAAAAATATGATCAGAAAATCAACATGCCTAATAATTCTGCACTCCCTGTATATACAACACACACACACATATATATATATATACACCCACTCTCACACACCCACCCACATACTCTCTTTCTATTAATTTTATTACATTTAATAACATTTCTATTATATCTATATATATATGTATGTGTGTGTGTGTGTATATATATATATATATATATATATTACAATTTTTTTTTTAAATACATTGTTTTATATCGAATAAAATGACTACATGGCATGTATATTTCTTCAAATGATTTTTGTTATCGTGACTAAAATCTACTGTGTCCTTTTCCTCACGAGGGCCTGGTGTGTTTTTAATCAGTAGTAGGTCAACCTTCACATCGATCACTCTGTGTTTCCCAAAGTTTTTCTGACATGAACATTTTAATTGGCCATATTTCTGAGCGTTTGGTCATTGAGCAGGAGTTAGTAAGCCTGCGGTCAGATAAGCCTGGATTACAGTGAGAGATAAAGAGCACTGTATTCCACCTTTGTAAATGTTAACACCATAATTCAGACCCTGTCCTTTCATATTAGATAGAGTACAAATGCATGAGCGCTTTCATAACGTGACGTGACGCTAAGAGGATTTTTCCCTCTAAATGACGTGTTTATTCTTTCCATTGATGCACTATAGTTGAAAGTAATGAGAGTACATTTGATATCAAAACTAGCTAATTGTTGAAATACCATAGAACATAACTGAAAAGTGACATTAAAACAAATTAAAAACAAGTGTAAAAACATTTCATGACAACATGTCTTTATTTCATGTTGGATCTCATAGCGCCATTATGACAGCATAGTTCTGCTGATCATTGTGCTCTGCTGTGGATGAGGAGGAGGTTTACCAGCGCATGTGCTCTGACTGGACGACACACTCCTGGCCACACATTCCTATGGTTTGTCATCTGAATCAGAATAACGTAGTGCACTGAAAAAGGAAAATCAGCTCATCGGCATTAAGCATAACACAGAGACACTAAAAACTACATTTACATTTACGCATTTAGCAGACGCTTTTATCCAAAGCGACTTACAACTTGGGGGTACAATAAGCGATTGGTTGTGAAGAGTCGAGTGAGCGCAACAAGTGCCTGAAATACTTAGTCCGTGTACATTTCTCAGTGTAGCACAGGCTAGAGTAGGGAGAGAAAGAGGAGGAGAAAGAGGAAAGGAAATACTTTTTTTTTTTAAGAGGTTAAGTGCTCATGGAAGAGTTGAGTTTTTAGTTGACTTTTGAATGTTGTCAATGAATCAGCGTTTCGGATGGCGGTGGGCAGATCGTTCCACCAGCTGGGAACGTTGAATGAAAATGTTCTGGAAAGGGATTTTTTGCCTCTCTGTGATGGTACTACAAGCCTTCGCTCCTTGGTTGAACGAAGGCTTCTGGTGGGGGTGTGGATTTGTAGAATCGAGTCAAAGTTTGCAGGAGCTGAGTGCGTGGTGGCACTGTAGGCAAGCGTCAGCGCCTTAAACTTGATGCGAGCAGCGAGTGGTAGCCAGTGGAGAGAGATGAAGAGTGGTGTGACGTGGGTCCTTTTGGGCTCGTTGAAGACGAGACGTGCCGCTGCATTCTGGATCATTCAAAGTGTTTGGATCGCACAAGAGGGGAGTCCAGCCAGAAGCGCATTGCAGTAGTCAAGTCTAGAAATAACCAGGGCCTGGACAAGAAGCTGTGTTGCGTGTTCTGTTAGGAACGGTCTGATCTTCCTGATGTTGTAGAGCGCAAACCTGCACGAGCGAGCTGTCTTAGCAATGTGTTCTCTGAAGGACAACTGGCCATCAAATGTAACTCCAAGATTTCTGACTGATTTTGAAGGGGAAATCAGAGATGTACCTAACTGGATGGTGAAGTCATGTTGCATAGTGTGACTGGCGGGAAAGATGAAGAACTCCGTCTTTGCCAGGTTGAGCTGTAGGTGATTTTTACTCATCCATGCAGAGATGTCAGCCAGACAGCTGGAGATTCGTGCAGCTACTGTGGGGTCGTCTGGTTGGAATGAAAGGTAGAGCTGAGTGTCATCAGCATAGCAGTGATATGAGACAAAACGAAACAAAACATAACTTTATGCGTTATGTCTAATATTGTGTTGGTCCCCCTTTTGCTGCCAAAACAGCCCTGACCCGTCGAGGCATGGACTCCACTAGACCCCTGAAGGTCCCAGAACCAGCATTAACTTCTTGAGCAATTTGAGCTCTAGTAGCTCGTCTGTTTGATCAGACCACACGGTCCAGCCTACGCTCCCCACGTGCATCAATGAGCCTTGGCCGCCCATGACCCTGTGGCCGGTTCTCCACTGTTCCTTCCTTGGAGCACTTTTGATAGAGACTGACCAATGCAGACCAGGAAGACCCCACAAGAGCTGCAGTTTTGGAGATGCTCTGACCCAGTCGTCTAGCCATCACAATTTGGCCCTTGTCAAACTCGCTTAAATCCTTACTCTTGCCCATTTTTCCTGCTTCTAACACATCAACTTTGAGGACAAAATGTTCACTTGCTGCCTAATATCTCCCACCCACTAACAGGAGACGTGATGAAGAGATAATCAGTGTTATTCACTTCACCTGTCATGTATGTGTATAGCCCATATATCTGAGGTGCGTTCCATTCGACCGTAAGTGGACTGCGAAGTGGACTTCAGAGGGTATTCCGCCATCTTAAGTGAGATTCCAATCCAAAGGGAGTGAACATGTTCAGTCGGAAGGGTACTGCGAACGGCGCAGGGAAGAAGGGAACATCAAGACATCACTTCACAGGAAGTAGAGAGTGAAACTTAGTCTGAACTAATGATGGAGCAGAGCCGTTGGTTGGAAGAGTTTTTAAACAGCTCTGCGATGGAGGAGTTTATGCATTTGAATATTCATATTATACAACCCCAAATCAGAAAAAGTTGGGACAGTATGGAAAACGCAAAAAAACAAACAAAAGAAGTGATTTCTAAATTTACTTTGACTTGTATTTCATTGCAGACAATATGAACACAAAATATTTCATGTTTTGTCTGGTCAACTTCGTCATTTGTAAATATGCATCATTTACTGTCATTCAGACCTGCAACACATTTAAAAAAAAGTTGGGACAGTAAAGCATTTACCCCTTTGTAATGTTGCCATTCCTTTTCACAACACTTAAAAGACATTTAGGGACTGAAGACACCAAGTGATGAAGTGTTTCAGGTGTAATTTTGTCTCATTCTTCCTGCAAACAAGTCTTAAGGTGGGCAACAGTACGGGGTCTTCGTTGTCGCATTTTGCGCTTCAAAATGTGCCACACATTCTCTATTGGAGACAGGTCGGGACTGCAGGCAGGCCAGTCAAGTACCTGTACCCTCTTCCTCCGCAGCCAGGACTTTGTAATGTGTGCAGAATGTGGTTTTGCATTGTCTTGTTGAAATATGCATGGACGTCCCTGGAAAAGATGTCTTCTTGAAGGCAGCATATTATGCTCCAAAATCTCTATGTACTTTTCAGCATTAATGGTGCCTTCACAGAAGTGCAAGTTACCTTTGCCAAGGGCACTGACACAACCCCATACCATGACAGACCCTGGCTTTTGGACTTGTTGCTGGTAACAGTCTGGATGATCCTTTTCTTCTTTGGTCCGGAGCACACGGCGTCCATTCCTCCCAAAAAATACCTCAAATACTGATTCATCTGACCACAGTACACGTTTCCACTGTGTGATGGTCCATCCCAGATGCCTCCGAGCCCAGAGAAGTCGACGGCGCTTCTGGACACTGTTAAAATAGGGCTTCCTTTTGGCACAGTACAGTTTTAACTGGCATTTGTGGATGTAACTACGTATTGTGGTACTTGACAAAGGTTTGCCAAAGTAGTCCTGAGCCCATGTGGTGATATCGCTTATAGATGAATGACGATTCTCGATGCAGTGCCGCCTGAGGGATCGGAGATCACGGTTGTTCAGCTTAGGCTTGCGCCCTTGTCCTTTACGCACTGAAATTCCTCCAGATTCCTTGAATCTTTTAATTATGTTATGCACTGTTGAATGTGAAATATACAAATCTCTTCCTATCTTTCTTTGAGGAACATTGTTTTTAAACATTTCAATAATTTTCTCACGTATTTGTTGACAAACTGGCGATCCTCGGCCCATCTTTGCTCCTAAAGGATTAGACCTTTCTTGGATGCTGCTTTTGTACCAAATCATAATTACAATCACCTGTTGACATCACCTGTTTCAAATCACATCATTATTTAACAATTTTACCTCATTACTAGCCCTAAATTGCTCCTGTCCCAACTTTTTTTGAAATGTTGCAGGTCTGAATGACAGGAAAGGATGCATATTTACAAAGTATTTATGAATGGTTATGGCAATAACTGTTACATTTGTATATTATATTTTATGAATATGTAAACCAATTGAAAGTGTTGAGAAGCACCTGAGGGCTGTCATTTTGTATACAGTACTTTATTTACCTCAGGAATGTTATATGCAGCTGCGCTTGGGAAAGAAAGCGCACGAGATGAGACCGCTACAAAGACCATGATTAAGAATAGCCTACATTTATACATAGTTAACAAAATCAAAATGTATTTTCATATCGAATGAAAGGTGCAGCTTCAAATCTGTTCATAGTCAATACAAGTAACTTATAAGTAAACTAATAAAACTAATGGACTATGTTTTGATTATATTTTTTAGATACATACTGTGTGTTTTGTAAATGTAAATGCTTATTATATGGTTTTCAATTTGAAAGTAAAGTAAATTACAATATTAATTTATGTTATATCATAATCTGCACCCGTCGTTGCCTTTCTTTGATGATAATGCAGAGCGTTTCAAATGAGCGATTATTGTCAGTGAAGTCCATATATAGGGAGTAGGGAGCAGTGAACAAGTGCGTAGGGACCCTGTCGAATGGAACGCACCCATAGACTCTCTCATGCTATTTAATTGCATATATTTAGGATATATAAAATACTAGCTATGAAGTTAGTCAAAAGGAGATGCCTATTCTTATTTATTCCAAAATGTAAATTAAATCGTAATTTCCATCAAAAAATATTATCAAAGACAGTAATCCCTTGCAACGTGAAGGAAATTAGGATGTTGTGTTTGTATAAATGTGCATGACTTCCAGGGGAAAATGACAGGAATGAAATCAATCCATCATGGTGATATTCTTTAATGTATGATTTTAAGGGCATTTTTGTTTCTTTTGTTCAATAGACATATTTGGTACTGTGTAGAACCTGACGTCCAATGTGAAACCAGCTGAGAAGCACTGAACTACACACATCAGAAGCAGCCCATAATTCACTTCAAAGTGGAAAAAGTGACATCGGACGCGTTTAATGCCATGCCGGTGACATCATTTTTACAGAGCGGCGTGACGTCGTAATTGGACGTCGGCCCCGGCCAATCGGCGCTCGCTCCGCGCACGCACAGATGGGAAGAGTTTAAAAAAGATTGTGGAAAAGAAGATGTGGCCCAAACCTTCCCACATGATCGGACAGTTGGACCGGAGGTTCCAGATCTGACATTATATCGCCATCCTCTCGCCGAATCTGCTGAAAAGCACAATGTCAACTCATTTCAAGAGCGGACCTGCTTTCGGACTGTCTGCGGAGGTCAAGAGTAAGGTAGGCGTCTGCTGTGATTGACAGCTGTCAGAGATGCGCAGGGGCGCGCACGTGCGCTACTGAAGTCAATGCTCACTGCGTCATTTATTCTATAGACGGAATTTGAGGTGTTTTCAAATGCCAACAACATGAATTATGGGAGGGTTGATCTAATCCAGCCTCATTAAAACTGCCCTAAAACGAAAACAAGGGGTTATTAAAAGGATGTATTATTTTAGCTATATTTGTAGCTATATTTAGGAGAAGAAAAAAAGAAAAAAAAACATGTCAAGTCAAGTCAACCTTATTTATAGCCTATAGCACTTTTAACAATGCAGATTGTTTCAAAGCAGCTTTACAGTGTTAAACAGGAAAATAATGCAACATAATTTTATTCAGCCGCATAGCCGTTCTGGAGAAAACTGTTATGTCATCAGTTCATTTCATTTATCATACAGTGACAGTGTGGGCTTTAGATCAGTAATTTAGTTTATATGGTTAATTTAGTTTAATAATTAGATTTATTTGGATATTTAGTTGAAAAATGTATTTAGTTTTTAGTTATTTATTTTTATAGTTGCGTCTATAAAATTTCAGTAACCAAAAACTTGAGTAGAAGAACATGTAGGCCTACAGCCATTTTCACTTTATTGTGTTTTAAATGCCTTAATTGTATCAATGTTTAGCTGCACTGTGCTAGAGGCTATTAGACACGATGATCCTCAAATACTTTATAATATTTTCAAACCGAACGTGGTCTAGTGGTGTTAATAATATACAATTTGCCAATAATGTGCAATAAAAAACTGTGAAATGTGGTTCCCTAAAGTTATGAATGGATAACCATATAACGTCTAGGCCTATATGTGACCCTGGACCTCAAAACCAGTCATAAGGGTCAGTTTATACAAAATAAAAATATGAATAAATAAGCTTTCCATTGATGTATGGTTTGTCAGGATACACTATTTGAATCTGAGTGTGCAAAAAATCGAAATATTGAGAAAATTGCCTTTAAAGTTGTCCAAATGAAGTCCAATGGATATTACTACTAATAATACACACATATATATATATATATATATATATATATATATATGGTATGAAATTTACTAAATATCTTCATGGAACTTAATACTTAATATCCGAATGATTTTTGGCATTTTGACCCATTCAATGTATTGTTAGGCTATTGCCCGTGCGACTTATGACTGGTTTTGTGGTCCAGGGATATATATAGCTACACTCTAAAAACTGCTGGGTTAAAAATAACCCAAGTTGGGTTGAAAATGGACTAACCCAGCAAATGGGTTGTTTTAACCCAGCGATTGGGTTGTTTTAACCCAGCAATTGGGTTGTTTAAAGCAAACATTTAACCCAACCGCTGGGTTAAAACAACCCAAATGCTGGGTTAAAACAACCCAATTGCTGGGTTAGTCCATTTTCAACCCAACTTGGGTTATTTTTAACCCAGCAGTTTTTAGAGTGTACACTCTAAAAAATCCTGGGTTAAAAATAACCCAAGTTGGGTTGAAAATGGACTAACCCAGCAATTGGGTTGTCTTAACCCAGCAATTGGGTTGTCTTAACCCAGCGATTGGGGTTGTTTTAACCGAGCGATTGGGTTGTTTTAACCCAGCTATTGGGTTGTTTTAACCCAGCAAATGGGTTGTTTTAACCCAGCAATTGGGTTGTTTTAACCGAGCGATTGGGTTGTTTTAACCCAGCAATTGGGTTGTTTTAAGCAAACATTTAACCCAACCGCTATTTTTAACCCTGTATTTTTTTAGAGTGTATGCCGATAGATAATAGTAGGCCTATTAGTATAAAACTTTACTAATTTAGCAGAACTTTATCAAAGCATGACATTTTGTATGTCCTTTGTTGACATCTAGCACTCATTTTAAAGTGTTTGCACGTTGTTCTAAAAGTTGCGTCTATAAAATGACAAAAAACCATATGCGAGTTCAGTCATATGTTCTTAGTCATAGTTTTAGGCCTTGATGCTAGTGTCTGTGTTTGTCTAATGTGTCTTTACTCTTAAAAAATAAAGGTTCTTTATTGGCATCGATGGTTCCACGAAAGGTTCCTTTATAGTTCTTATATTATTAAAAAGCCTTTCACGCTAAGAAAAAACTGGTTCTTTTAAGAACTGTACTGTGAAGGGTTATTTGGGGAAACAACATTTTTTTATTTTAATGCATTGCTATATGAAAACCCCCTTTGGGAACTTTTAAGAGTGTATGACATCGCAAGGGACGTTTAATTGATTCCTCTTGTCAAACGTCTGCCACATTTATTCCCGTCATCGTCTCGGTGGTCCAGAAAACCCTGAAACATAAACGCTTTGGCTTTCTGGCTCTAGCTGTCATTGATATCCCATTACACTTCCTGAGCAGCACCAGAACAGAAGTCATAACAGCAGCACATATCTGCCTTCTCTGTCGAGCTGCACAATTTCAGGTGTCAAACTAGGATTTTGCATGTCATTGGTATTATGTCAGATGTGTCTATGTGGCTTTCGGTCCCCATATAAGGAAGAGTTGTGTCCGCTCACAATATCTGAGGAGAGGAGCATGTTGTAAACAGTTTAGAATAAGGAGGAGCATTGTTGGAAGCTATAACCATTAGTCATTTCACACAGTGCCGATACAGGCCTGCTCTTTATAGA
This sequence comes from Gobio gobio, assembly GCF_949357685.1. NCBI lineage: Eukaryota > Metazoa > Chordata > Actinopteri > Cypriniformes > Gobionidae > Gobio > Gobio gobio. Next base: position 66,595,617 of record NC_137097.1, read on the forward strand.
AATGTCCGAAAATTACACTACACAATTGATTTTTCGGTATTTGTCTTTTCGGCTGTGATGAAAGACCTCCATATGGGTCTGTAAACAGTTCTTAAAACGACCATTTTTTATTAGTGTGAAGAACATTTTAATAGTCTAAAGAACCTTTTTCCACTATCACTCTTAAAAATAAAGGGGTTTTATTGGTATTGGTGCTTTCATGAAGAACCTTTAACATCTGTGGAAACTTTCCATTGCACTAAACGGTATTTATAGAGGAAAACGGCTCTTTAGATTATTAAAATGTTCTTCACACTAGTTAAACAATGGTTCTTTTAGGTTCAATGAAAGGTTCTTTGGGGAACCTGGTTCTTCTCTGGCATTACTGCAATAAAGTATGAAGAGTACAGATGCAAAAGCCTCTAAAAGCCACTTTGGTCAAAAATGAGATAACGATACTGAGAGAATGCTCTCCATACCTAGTATACGTTCATAAAATAATTTCACTCAAACCCACTAAATCCCAGCCTCAGCCCATTCAGAAGTACCGGTTCTTAGGTAGAAAGCTACACTCTTAAAAATAAAGGTTCTTTGACGGGGTGTATGGTTCCATGAAGAACATTTAATATCCAAAGAACTTTTCCATTACACAAAAGGTTCTTTGTAGTGCAGAAAAGGTTATTTAGACTATAAAAGAGTTAGTACAAATGGTTCTTTAAAGAACGTTTCACAAAACGGTTCTTCAGGGAACCAAAAATGGTTCTTCTATGGCATTGCCGTGAAAACCCCATTTTGGTTCTTCCTGGCACCTTTATTTTTAAGGGTGTATACATAAGCCTGAAAAAAATGCTTATTTTAAAGAAAAACGTCAGACGTACTTAGAGGCTTTTGCATCTGAAGTCTTCATATATATAGACGTAGTGCACATTTTTTTATGTAATTAATCGTGATTAAAAAACATCAGAGTTTTTAATATTTTATTTTGTAATAATTTCACAGTTACTCTCCAAATTAATGTTGAAACAACTTAAAGACAGTATAATTTAAATATGTGTTGTAATGGCATCTTTTTATGAATGAAGGCCAGTATTACTGATGCTAATTCTCTATACATTCAATATTACACTCTAAAAAATGGTGCTATATGGCATTAAAAGCGGTTCTTTGGCTCGTAATCATAGGGGAACCACTTTAAGTCTTGGTGCTTCAGTGGTTCTTCAGCGGTTCTTCACCGGTTCTTTGGGATGACTGAGGTGCTATATAGCACCGCTGCCGTACAAAGAACCTTTAAATGTTCTTTACAAGCCAAAGAACCACTGTTGGTGCTGTTTAGCACCATTTTGATGAAGAAATAAAATGCGATATGGCACCTCTTATGGGTTCTACATAGCACCATTTGACAAAGGTGCTGTAGAGCACCTTTAAAGATATGGTGCTATATAGCACCAAACGTGATTCCCCTATGATTACGAGCCAAGAACCACGTTTAGTGCCATATAGCACCATTTATTTTAGAGTGTACAGTATAATTGAAAGATATATCAATTTTAACATTTATTAGGCTTTAAAAAAATACTGTTAATTTACTTTAAACCCATTATTTAACCCAAATTTACCTGTGCCCTTCCTACCTGTCTAACAGGTAGAAATGTACAGAAATTGAATAAAAATATCAGTCTGCACCACATAAATAATAAATTAAATATAGATTATTCCTTAAACTAAAATTTTCTCTGTTACCTTTGTTCTTTGATTAACATTAATGACAGACATCACTGCAACTGGTTTATTAGGCTGCTGTCACTTTAAAGGATTAGTTCACTTCAAAATGAACATTTCCTGATAATTTACTCACCCCTATCTCATCCAGGGCTGCGTTCCACTCCACTTTTAGACACGCACTTGTGAACATCCCTAAGTACTTCCCCTCGGGGGAATCCCTGCCGCCATTTTGAGGTGCGTTTCACTTCGTGAAGTGGACGAGGGAACTTTATATGGACAGAGGGAGCGAGTCTACTTCATATGTACACTTCAGGCAGCTTCATATACCACAATGCAACATGATTGTGACGTCACCGCTTATTGCATTTAATTTACTCCACCAAAACACCCAACGAAACGACCCAAACACACCTTTATACATGTAGAATGCTGCATTAAACAATTTCACAAGGGAAAAAAATAGATAATAAATCAACTCCATAGTGGTTTTCAAGTGATCAAGGGCTTAGGACATTCCAGTTCAATCCATTGCAAAGGTTCCTCCAGTTGTGGGCAGTCATGAAACGCAAGCAGTGACGCACATCTGAGTGAACGTGACGGAGGGAAGTTAGCAAGTGAAGGGCATAATAAAAACCAACTGGAACATAGCACAGGATGTTCATGTTCATGTATTTCCGCCTATGTCTAGCGTGACCTTTCCGACATGGTTATGCAATCCGTAGCGTGTCGCAGAGCAGCGCAAGATGAGCAATTGAGGTAAAAAAGTATATATATATATTTTTTAAATGGCTGATGGTTTGGCCAGATAAGACCCTATTCCTCGTCTGGGATCGCGCAGAGCCTCTGAAGCCCTTCTTTTGAAACTGCATTGATTTGGACCTTCAACCCGTTGGTTGCCTTTGAAGTCTATTATATGGAGAAAAATCCTGGAATGTTTTCCTCAAAAAACGAACATTTATTTTCGACTGAAGAAAGAAATACATGGACATCTTGGATGAGATGGGGGCGAGTAAAATATCAGGACATTTTTATTTTGAAGTGAACTAATCCTTTAAGATCTGTCACAGCCGAACATGACGCAGATCTGACGGGTTGTCACACACACCTCATTTTCTCACAACTTCATTCAAGTTCATTTAAGACGTTATTTAACTCATGTAAGACTGCTCTCTTATGAGAATACTCAACAAAACTGCCATTTTGGCATAAATCTGTGTGTTATTGTTCGTTCAAGCGTGAAAGAGAACTGGATTGTGGTGCGCTGTCTGTGCGTCGTGTGTGTGTGTGTCAGGACATTCACAGACAGCACGTTCTCTTTTGTCTTGTCCTGCTTGAATGGTTTAAAAGCATTTGCATGAATAAGAGCGTGATCATATAATATAACTAGCCCAAGAAAGTCATTAAACTGGAAAAAATGTATTGCATGCGTTAACGTTGACAGCACTGATATATATATATATATATATATATATATATATATATATATATATATATATATATATATATATATATATATATATATATATATATATATATATATATATATATATATATATATATATATATATATATATATATATATATATATATATATATATATATATATATATATATATATATATATATATATATATATATATATATATATATAATATAATATAATGATTTTTTTTTTTTTTTTTTCAACCCAGCAATTGGGTTGTTTTAACCCAGCGATTGGGTTGTTTTAGGCATTTAAAGGATTAGTTCACTTTTAAATAAACTTTTGCTGATTATTTACTCACCCCTATGTCATCCAAGATGTCCATGTCTTTCTTTCTGCAGTCGAAAAGAAATTAAGGTTTTGGATGAAAACATTCCTGGGGTTTCCTCCATATAATGGACTTCAATGGGCCCCAAACGGTTCAAGGTCCAAATGACAGTTTCAGTGCAGCTTCAAAGGGCTTTAAACGATACCAGATGATGAATAAGGGTCTTATCTAGCGAAACAATCAGTTTCTGCAAGAAACCGAGCAGTATTTATGCTATTATTTTACCTCTTAACAGACGAACGCGATCATCTCTGAGCTCCGCCATAACTTCCGGCAAGTGAGGTCAAATTAGATCGTGGTCATAGATATATCGATCATAGATGCTTCATTCTACAGATCCGTGCAGGCGCTAATGAGGCATCTACGTATACATCTATGACCACGATCGTATTTGACCTCACTTGGCGGAAGTTATGGCGGAGCTCAGAGATGATCACGCTCGTCTGAAAAGAGGTAAAATAATAGCATAAATACTGCTCGGTTTCTCGCAGAAACTGATCGTTTTACTAGATAAGACCCTTATTCATCATCTGGTATCGTTTAAAGCCCTTTGAAGCTGCACTGAAACTGTCATTTGGACCTTGAACCGTTTGGGGCCCATTGAAGTCCATTATATGGAGGAAACCCCAGGAATGTTTTCATCCAAAACCTTAATTTCTTTTCGACTGCAGAAAGAAAGACATGGACATCTTGGATGACATGGGGGTGAGTAAATTATCAGCAAAAGTTTATTTAAAAGTGAACTAATCCTTTAACATTTAACCCAACTGCTGGGTTAAAACGACCAAATTGCTGGGTTAGTCCATTTTCAACCCAACTTGGGTTGTTTTTAACCCAGCATTTTTTAGAATGTACACTCCAAAAGGAATTCCAATTCCATTTATGTAAAAGGTTCTTTATGGAAAGCCAATAAAGAACCTTTATTTTCGAGTGTACTAAAAGTTAGAAATCATATTGTCCTACAGTGTAACTGCTAAAAATAAATGTCAATGTACAACATGCAGGTATTTCTAGTATAACCAAGGGTATAAAGGAATGTTATCCAGTCCGTCTGTGACAGAATTCCTGCTGCAAAAAAAATCCAATCTTGGCCTGGATTCTATAGCGTTAGCCTGAGGTCTGTTCCAGATGTCCTGAATGAGAGAAAAACAATAAATCAAGCCCTCAGCTGAATTCCTTGGAAGGTTATGAGGGCTGTCGATCTCGGCGTTCTTTTATCGGACACATTTAGCGTGTGCTAAGTGTGTCACTTCACACGAGACAGGCAGGCAAGAGAAGAAAGGGACGAAGAAAGAATCAGAATGGAGGGCTGATGGGATGAGACACCGACACGCAGCTGTGACGGAGAGAGATGGCCAACAATAACACTGATTTAAAGTTACAGCGTTTGTTTGGCTTCCACACCAGCACACCAAACTTGGGAGTAACAGCTCTCTCAGATCTCTCTCTCTCACTCTTCTTTTTTTTTCTTCCTTTATTAGAAATACTTCAGAACTAAAAGACTAAGATCTGTTGCGTAGCTGTTGAGAGTTAATATTTTGCCATCGCGCAATACATTGAAGGAGTTTTCACATGTAGGAATGTCCCAACCTTATTGACGGTTTCATTGGAACTAGCCCTTCAGTGTGACAAATCAATTAAAATCCGCATGTGTAATAATTGTTAAAGAATGAAGCGTATATACATACTGTAAACTAGATGTGCGTAGTGATGCTTTGAACCTCTGACCCTCCAGCTGGCACACAAATATGACCCACAAAAGGAGGAGGAGCTACGAATGTGGATCAGTGAGGTCACAGGTCGCACACTTCCAGAGAACTTCATGGAGGGACTGAAAGATGGCGTTGTCCTCTGCGAGTGAGTGATTCGTCAAACTATCTGAAGATCTTAAGATGCTGTTTTACAGTGATGACGTTTAAAGGCCTGAGTTTACCCTTACGGAAAACAAAAAATTATGGAAATATACTGCAAAATATAATGCGGTATATTACATAATACATTTCCATAAATGGGAAACTAGTGCTTATATTTGTCAATAAACTGCAATATATGCATTGACCATGTATGGCTATATATTGATACATATGAAATGAAGACAAAACTAGCATTACATGTAATATTCATAAAGTTTTATCCACTTTACCAGCCAACTTAAAGTTTTATATATTGCACAAACATGTTCCCAATACAAATGTGAATGCATTGTACATGTACATCTATATATTATGAAGTGTATTACTGAATAGAAAATTACATACTATGATATATTAGTAAATATATAGTCACATATTTTTCAATATATGAAAAGTGGCAATTACTTATGTTTTATTCAATATATATTAACACAATATATTATTCTGTATATTTTCAAATATACTGTCATATATATTTAATATATTGATCATCTGTCTGTCTGTCTGTCTATCTATCTATATTGCCAAAAATATTGGGACACCCCTCCAAATCAGTGAGGCATGCAGACGCTTCTACAAACATTTGTGAAAGAATGGGTCGCTCTGAGGAGATCAGTGAACTTAAGCGTGGTACCGGGATAGGTTTCCACCTGTGCAATAAGTCCATTCTTGAAATTTCCTCACTACTAAATATTCCACGCTCAACTGTTAGTGTTATTATAACAAAGTAGAAGCAATTGGGAACAACAGCAACTCAGCCACGAAGTGGTAGGCCACGTAAAATCTCAGAGCGGGGTCAGCGCATGCTGAGGGTCACAGTGCGCAGAAGACGCCAACTTTCTGCAGTGAATAGCTACAGATCTCCAAACATCATGTGACCTTCAGATTAGGTCAAGAACAGTGTGTAGAGCTTCAGGGAATGGGTTTCCATGGCCAAGCAGCTCATCCAAACCTTACATCACCAAGTGTAATGCAAAGCTTGGGATGCAGTGGGGTAAAGCGCGCCACCACTGGACTCTAGAGCAGTGGAGACGTGTTCTCTGGAGTGACCAATCACGCTTCTCTGACTGGCAATCTGATGGGTGAGTCTGGGTTTGGCGGTTTTCAGGAGAACGGTATTTGCCTGACTGCATTGGGCCAAGTGTAAAGTTTGGTGGAGGGGGGATTATGGTGTGGGGTTGTTTTTCAGGGGGTGGGCTTGACCCCTTAGTTCCAGTGAAAGGAACTCTTAATGCTTCAGCATACCAAGACATTTTTAACAATTTCATGCTCCCAACTTTGTGGGAACAGTTTGGGGACGGCCCCTTCCTGTTCCAACATGACTGCGCACCAGTGCACAAAGCAAGGTCCATAAAGACATGGATGAGCGAGTTTGGTGTGGAGGAACTTTCCTGACCTCAACCCGATAGAACAGATTTGGGATGAATTAGAGCGGAGACTGCGATCCAGGCCTTCTCGCCCAACATCAGTGCCTGACCTCACAAATGCGCCTCTAGAAGAATGGCCAAAAATTCCCATAAACACACTAAATCTTGTGGAAAGCCTTCCCAGAAGAGTTGAAGCTGTTAGAGCTGCAAAGGGTGGGCCAACGTCATTTTAAGCCCTATGGATTAAGAATGGGATGTCATTCAAGTTCATGTGCATGTAAGGGCACACGTCCCAGAAGTTTTGGCAATATAGTGTATCTGTCTGTCATCTATCTATCGCCTATAAGCTATTAAGTATTCAGCGTAGAAACATTGAACTGAAGGGGAAAAAATATAAAAATATACTGAATTTCTAATCAGTCATTCTAATATTTTTTCTCTCTCTCTTATTCATGTTTATTATTTATGAACAGGCTTATCAATATCCTTCAGCCTGGTTCTATAAGAAAGATCAACAACTCTCCTCAAAACTGGCCTCAGGTGAGCAAGAATTTCACTTTCTCAAGCATATCTGGCTGTTCTAGGTCTGATCTGCACACGAAATCCACGGAAATGCTTCCAAATGTCGTCAGTATTTATACTCGTGTTAAACAATCCTTTTAAAAGAACTTCACAATCATATAAAGCCTGACAGATTGAAACAATTTTGTTCGGCATGAAGGATGTCAAGCCCATTGTTTCAATTTTTTTGTATTATTATTTAATGGAACATGCTATTTATACAGTTACGATATGTTCTTGGAAGTTCTGTGCAGAGTGTCATTCATAAAATCTAATAATCTTCTGTTCCAAATATAAACAGGGCTTCTTGTTACTTTTGAATCAGTTGTGCATACTTTCAGATTCTGGACAAATCACAGAGAATGTCACTTTCTTCCTGGTTTGGTCTTGTTTGTTGCAGCTGGAAAATATTGGTAATTTTGTCCGAGCCATTCAAGAGTATGGACTGAGGCCACATGATGTTTTTGAGGCCAACGACCTGTTTGAGAACGTCAACCACACTCAGGTCCAGAGCACACTTATTACACTGGCTGGCATGGTGAGTCGCACATTTTAATACAGAACTGATAAAGACCAACTCAACATCTGGCTTTTGTCATATTCTCACTTTTTATATACATTTCAGAAATTCATAGGAGAATCATATGGGAGTATTTAACTGTTAGCAGAGTGATACACATCAAAACATAATAAAGCTCTTATAGTGGACGTCCCATACTATATGCACATTTTCCTGCAGTGTTTTGGAGATATGTCACATTATTTGACTTCTATAAAGTCCTCATTTCGAACAACAACAATCAAGCAAACACCAATAAAGGAATCTCTCTTTTGTGTGGTCAAATTGTGCATGTTAGTTTATATAACATCATATACTTCCACTTTCTAAATGTAAAATTCCTTTAGTATTTACTTTTATTTATGTATCATTGTTTTGAAATGCAGGCAAAATCTAAAGGCTTCCATTCTAATTGTGACGTTGGAGTGAAATACGCAGAGAAACAGCAGCGCAGATTTGCTCCTGAGAAACTAAAGGAGGGACGCAACATTATCGGTCTGCAGGTCAGTGGATGCTCATCGGGAATTGTCCATTTCTGTCTATGTTAAAAGAAACGTAGGCAGCCTTATGCATTGAAAAAAATATTACAGAGATTTTATCAAATTCAATTCAGTGGTAGACATTATATATCATCATAGGGCTGCACGAATATGACAAAAATCATAATTGTCGATTATTCCTTTGAAATTAATTAATTAATTACGATTATTCTATAGTATTAAGCCTCAAAAGTCAAATATACATTGGTTTGGTTTCTTCCCTCTGGGGTTCTTCGGGTCAAAAATGACCGGAAGCGTTTTATAATAAAAAATAAAAAAAAACGTAGCTTCATCGGAACGGTCCGAAACTTGGTGACTTTATTGGTACTTGGTATATGAACACCCAAAAAAATTGGGGACAGGATTTGAAAAGTCTAAGTGGTCAGACACACACACAAAAACACAATTAGCTTTTGGAATGGCATGCGTTCATTTGTGTGTGCGTGTGTTTTTGTGTGTTTTTGTGTGTATAAGTGTGTGTGTGTGTGTGTGTGTGTGTGAGTTTTTTGGTCTGTTTTGCACTCTTGATGTTTTAGAGATTCACCCCTTCGCTGTTGAGTCCTTTTTTCCTGCATCCTGGCTGATTTGTAGATTGTATGCACAAAAAAACTCTGTATTTTCATATTTTTGCCAATTTCCCATTCATTTCCTATGGGGGTCATTTTTGACCCGAAGGTCCTGAGTGTGACTATTTTTTTTTACGACCACTTCGACTTTTCAAATCCTGTCCCCATTTTTTTGGGTGTTCATATACCAAGTACCAATAAAGTCACCAAGTTTCGGACCATTCCGATGAAGCTACGATTTTTTTTATTTATTTATAAAACGCAAGATCCACTATAGTGGTAAAAATGTGCTAAATGTACTAAACATTTTTTATTATATTCAGTGGGGAAAAAAGGGCCATAATTATTGCATAAATATTAATTATAAATCATAAAATTATCTCAAAACACCAAAAAAGAAAATAAAAAATATTATTGAACAAAAATATATTTCATTGATTTTACTGAATGAATTTCATTTTTGACCCGAAGGTCCTGAGTGTGACCCATAAATGAAGAACCCCAGAGGGTTAAATAATAAAAGTAAAAATATGCATGGTATTATAATGTTATACTAAAAATAAAAACAATGGGGAAAAAAACTTAAGATAAGCTGTAGAAAAAAAAACCACATTAAGTACACAGAATAATATAAGTGGACTTTTTTTTGTAGTTGCGATTACATTTTATTGAACGATTACATAATTGTGGCATCTGTAATTGTAATCACCATTACAAATTCGATTAATTGTGCAGCCCTATATCATCATATCAATATTGAAATAAATAATATTTATACCTTTCAAATGTTTGGGGTCAGGAAGATTTATTTGAAAGAAATGAATAAAAAATTTATTAAATTAACTTTTATTCAGCAAGGAGACAGTAAATTGACCATAAAATGACAGTAAATACTTATATTAAGCGGCGGAACATTGTTTATAATATGAAATATTTAATGATTTCTGAAGGATCATGTGACATGTGAGACTGGAGTAATGAGGCTGAAAATTTTGCTTTGATCACTGAAATAAATTACATTTTAAAATATATTACAATAGAAAACAGTTATTTTAAATTGTAATATTATTTCACAACATTACTGTTTTTATTTTATTTTTGATCAAATAAATGCGGCCTTGGTGAAGAAGAGACTTTTTTTCTTTCAAAACCATAAAAAAAAATCTTACTGACCCCAAACTTTTGAACAGTAGTGTATATGTTATATAAAACCAGTGTTGGGGAAAGATACTTTTAAAAGTAATGCATTACAATATTGCGGTACTCTCTAAAAAGTAACTAATTACGTTACTTAGTTACTTTCTATAGAAACGAATGCATTACTTTACTTTTGCGTTACTGGGCTGGGCTTGTTTGTTTTTTAAAAACAAGAAACAATATATTTTTGGCAAATGTCAAGGCCCTTTAACATCAAAAGTGCAAATGCAAAAGGAAATGCACGTGTTTGTACAGTTGAGAGCACAGCAAAACCTGTTCTGGATCGCAGAAGAGAGTTCAACACTCTTACTTCAGCAATAAAAACAAAACAATGAAACACAAATGTGATTTTTATCTAAAGTCATTTTTGCTTATTAGTATGGTTGAATTGGATCATCGAACACTCTAAAAAATGCTCGGGTTAAAAATAACCCAAGTTGGGTTGAAAATGGGCTAACCCAGATGTTTAATGTTTGCTTAAAACAACCCAATCGCTGGGTTAGTCCATTTTCAACCCAACTTGGGTTATTTTTAACCCGAGCATTTTTTGGAGTGAAGGTCAGCAGTAAAGACAAAGACGCTGCCTAATAAAGTGAGAGTATATTTGTATTATTTAACATTTAATTATTGCAGGTTTGTGTAATATTCTGAGTTTGCAGTTCACATTTCACATTCATTTTGAAGAATACTGACTATCTTGTTCACATGTTCGCACACGACACCCCTGCACTTACTCTCGATTTCTCTCAACATAGAATGACTTATTTGTTGTACATTTTAAAGTAACGCATTACTTGTTACATTTACTAGTTACTTGAAAAAGTAATCTAATTACATGTAACTCAAGTTATTTGTAATGCATTTCCCCCAACAAAGACATTCTTTATCTACACTCACCTAAAGGATTATTAGGAACACCTGTTCAATTTCTCACTAATGCAATTATCTAATCAACCAATCACATGGCAGTTGCTTCAATGCATTTAGGGGTGTGGTCCTGGTCAAGACAATCTCCTGAACTCCAAACTGAATGTCAGAATGGGAAAGAAAGGTGATTTAAGCAATTTTGAGCGTGGCATGGTTGTTGGTGCCAGACGGGCCGGTCTGAGTATTTCACAATCTGCTCAGTTACTGGGATTTTCACGCACAACCATTTCTAGGGTTTACAAAGAATGGTGTGAAAAGGGAAAAACATCCAGTATGCGGCAGTCCTGTGGGCGAAAATGCCTTGTTGATGCTAGAGGTCAGAGGAGAATGGGCCGACTGATTCAAGCTGATAGAAGAGCAACTTTGACTGAAATAACCACTCGTTACAACCGAGGTATGCAGCAAAGCATTTGTGAAGCCACAACACGCACAACCTTGAGGCGGATGGGCTACAACAGCAGAAGACCCCACCGGGTACCACTCATCTCCACTACAAATAGGAAAAAGAGGCTACAATTTGCACAAGCTCACCAAAATTGGACAGTTGAAGGCTGGAAAAATGTTGCCTGGTCTGATGAGTCTCGATTTCTGTTGAGACATTCAGACGGTAGAGTCAGAATTTGGCGTAAACAGAATGAGAACATGGATCCATCATGCCTTGTTACCACTGTGCAGGCTGGTGGTGGTGGTGTAATGGTGTGGGGGATGTTTTCTTGGCACACTTTAGGCCCCTTAGTGCCAATTGGGCATCGTTTAAATACCTGAGCATTGTTTCTGACCATGTCTATCCCTTTAAGACCCATCCTCTTTCAGCACCTTGTTGAATCAATGCCACGTAGAATTAAGGCAGTTCTGAAGGCAAAAGGGGGTCAAACACAGTATTAGTATAGTGTTCCTAATAATCCTTTAGGTGAGTGTATATATTTTTCACAAAAAAAAATTCTTGCATTTTCAGATGGGCACCAATAAGTTTGCCAGTCAAAAGGGCATGACATCCTATGGCACACGGCGTCACCTCTACGACCCTAAGACAGGTATGGAAAATCCTCTGGACCAATCAACAATCAGCCTGCAGATGGGCACCAACAAAGGAGCCAGTCAGGTACTCAAACGTTTTCTAAACATGCTCTTATTACAATTATAATTTCCTACTATTCATAAATTGCCCGCATACCCGAGATGTTGCTCAGTTCTTTTCCTTTTCTTTTTTCCACAGGCCGGCATGACGGCCCCAGGCACCAAGCGCCAGATCTTCGATAAGAAGCTGGACATGGAGATGTGCGACACCTCTACCGTCTCACTGCAGATGGGCACCAACAAGGTGGCGTCCCAGACCGGGATGACGGTGTACGGTCTGCCCCGTCAGGTGTACGACAGCAAGTACTGCTCCAGCCCGGATGACCACATCAACAACGGGCAGGACTCAGAGATGGACGGATATCAGTATTCCGACTAGGACGAAGAGACAGCTGCTAGCACGCTGCTTTTTTTAAACATTCACCTGCACTATTTTTGATATTCCACATTCTTGTCGGACCAGCTTGACCTCAGCCACCGATCAAAGCTGAGAACTTCAGTGACTGACCGTGCGTAGAAAACAAAATTAGGAGGAATTTCTTCGCTTTTTTATTTTAAAACACAGGCTTTTCCTGCTTCTCACCTGTCGTTTTTTATTTGATTACTTTTTTGAGCGTGCATTTCTTCCATCACCCTCATGAACCAATTGTCTTTATATATGAAAAATAATGCAGATGATAAGTTTTGAGATATTATTTATGATGCCTCATAGTTACATATGCACTACCGGTCAAAAGTCTGGAATCAGATTTTTGTATGGTTTTGAAAGAAGTCTCTTCTTCTCACCAAGGCTGCATTTATTTGATGAAAAATACAGTAAAAGCTGTAATATTGTGAAAAATTATTAGATTTCTTTATTTTTTTATTTATTCCTGTGAATTTTCAGCATCATTACTCCCGTTTTCAGTCACATGATCCTTCAGAAATCATTCTATTATGATGATGTCTCACGATATTACTGTTTTTACTGTCAAACAAATGCAGCCTTGGTGAGCACATAATCTTTTAAATGGTGGCAAGTGGATTGGTTACGCCATCAGCTCTTACACTTTAAAATGTTCCGTGATGTTCTTTTGATTGGATAGAGGAAGAGGAAATCCACAAAAGATGCCTATCAGTTTCCCAAAGGAACCCACAAGCCTCCAACAGCTTCAGTTAAGCATTCAAATAATGTCAGCATAGTTGTTTAAAAAGGTGTAAACTGAATATTTTCATATTTTTAGTGAGTTTATCTTTATTTTATAAGGCGATTTAAAGGAACATGCCGACTTTTTGGACTTTAGCTTATTCACCGTATCCTCCAGAGTTAGATAAGTCCATACACACCATTCTCATCTCCGTGTGTGCCATAACTCTGTCTGACGCACCCACCGCTAGCCTAGCTTAGCACAAAGACTGGAGGTAAATGGCTCCAGCTAGCCTACTGCTCAATAAGTGACAAAATAACGCCAACATTTTCCTATTTACATGTTGTGATGTGTATAGTCCAAGCGGCAACCTCCCGCAGTTTCTCTTGAAGCCAATACGGAAGTGACTTAAACTGCAGTTACTAGGGACAGGCTCCAGAAGGGAGCAGAATCTCATTAAGCCCCATGTTAAAATTCCCAACTTTACAGCAGAAAGAAAAACATGTTTACAGTCTGGTACAAATTGTGCTTTTGGCCTATATAGAAAATTTTGCCCTTCATGACGACTGTGAGAGGGGTGGATATTTTTATAACTCATTCGTTTACATTATATAAAGCTTTAAAGTCGTGCATAATTAAGGGCGTGGCCACTTTGAGTGACAGGTGGATTGCCGTTTATCTGGTGTCTGTTAGTCATCACGTCACCTCAGCTCCGCCCACGTCCCGCCTCTTTGCCCATTTTCTGTTATCCGGGAGTGACGCGCTGCCAAGATGGCAACGGCCAGCTCGACCCTACTTTACACTTCAAAACTGCTCTTCAGAATCCTATGGGTGACGCCACGGACACTACGTCCATATTTTTTTACAGTCTATGGTATAGTCACATCTTGTACTAAGGTCGACGGAAAATTAAAAGTTGTGATTTTCTAGACCGATATGGCTAGGAACTATTCTCTCATTCCTGCGTAATAATCAAGGAACTTTGTGCCGTACCATGAGTGCAGCGGCGCAATGATATTACACAGCGCCTGAAAATAGGCTAACTTCCGTCAACATTACCAACGAGACAACCTGCTAGCACAGAGAGCAGCTGGGGACTATTTTCAGGCGCTGTGTAATATCATTGCGCCGCTGCCCTCATGGGACGGCAGCAAAGCTCCTTGATTATTACGCAGGAATGAGAGAATAGTCCCTCCATAGTCCCAAATCGGCCTAGAAAATCATAACTTTTCATTTTCTGTTGGTCTTAGTACACGATGTGACTAAACACATCACAACATGTAAATAGGAAAATGTTGGCGTTATTTGTCACTTATTGAGCAGTAGGCTAGCTGGAGCCATTTACCTCCAGTCTTTGTGCTAAGCTAGGCTAGTGGTGGGTGCGTCAGACAGAGTTATGGCACACACGGAGATGAGAATGGTATGTATGGACTTGTATAACTCTGGGAGATACGGCGAATAAGCTAAAGTCCCAAAAAGTCGGCATGTTCCTTTAAAAAATTAGGACGCATTAAACCCTATTTAACAACCATAGGGCCGACAAAAATTCTGGGTTGTTTCAACCCATGTTTAGATCCATTCCGTCATCATTTACTCACCCTCATGTTGTTCCAAATCTGTACAAGTTTTTTTTCTTCTGTTGAAGACAAAGGAAGATATTTTGAAGAATGTTGGCAACCAGACAGTTGATGGTAGCATTGATTACCATAGTATTTTTTTTTCCCTACTATGGAAATCCACGAGTGCCGTTAACTGTCTGGTTACCAACATTTAAAAAAAAAAAAAATCTTCCTTTGTGTTCAACAGAATTCTAAAGATTGAAGTAATTAAGTGTAATTGTTCATATATTTTAATAACCTAGTATAATGCTGTTTATTAGGAGAAAAATATTTCCGAACATATTTTTTAATTCAGTTTATCCTTGAAAAAATTTAATAGACAAAGTGAATTGACATAGAGAACAAACTACTGTTAAAGAGGGCTGTTGACAAGCGGTTTATGATTACCAAAGCATGCTGTGAAAAATCATGTGAAACAGAATGACTGTCACTCCCAAAGGCTATATTCAATAAACTTGCATATATGACTGTTCTTCAGCCTGTCGAACCTCACACTCGACGATCAAGGCGACCAATCATGTCAGAGGAAATACAATTATGCAAAAATAACTCGATACAAGATGTTTGTGAGACCATTGTTCATTGTGCAGAGTTAATATATTTAGCTTAAATGCGACTATAGACATGACTAGATTTCTCCCTCATGAAACGTTACAGACCTTTATATATCAAAGCGTTGTGTGTGTGTTAAGGAATGTGTCGTTGTTTTGCATTGCTGCTGGGAACAGCAGAACACAAGATCATAAAACAGTGAATCTTTCTTTTGTTTCTCACAGAAGGTGATATAGCGTGTCCCTCTTGCATCAATGCTTCAAATGTCTTTATTTATATGAGGCTTAGCAAGTGAAAAAACTAATAAATCACTATTTTCAAATTACTTGTCTTTATTTGCCATTTATATGAATACTGGATAAAAACTGAAATCTTTGTAACATTATAGACATTACATTTTAGAGTACATTTACACGACAACAATGTACTAAAAACGGAAAAGTTTTTCCTTTGCAAATAAACGACAACATTGTCAAAAACGATCCCCGTTCACATGGATCAGTGAAAACTTATTTCTCATGCCAGGCCAGTAGATGGCGATGTCACTTTGTAAAGAAACACCACGCGCCTATAGACCGAACACAATGTGCACGTCGTCACGTTTCCACAAATTGGTATTTTTGTAGTTTACATGGACACAATAAGGTTTTCAAAAACTTGCACTTTGAAATCCGTTTTCTAAAGTTTGCGTTTTCAGGCTCCCAAAACGCAGTGGTCATGTAAATGAACGGCCAAATGCATAGAAAGTTTTCCGTTTTTAGTTGAAAACAGCCTCTTAAATGAGGGTACGTTTACACAACAATGTACTTAAGGGAACACTCCACTTTTTTTGAGAATAGGCTCATTTTCCAGCTCCCCTAGAGTTAAACAGTTGAGTTTTACTGCGATCTCCGGGTCTGGCGGTAGCACTTTGAGCATAGCTTAGCATAGATCATTGAATCTGATTAGACCGTTAGCATCCCGCTCAAAATATGACCAAAGAGTTTCGATATTTTTCCTATTTAAAACTTGACTCTTCTGTTGTTACATCGCGTACTTAGACCGACAAAAAATGAAAAGTTGTGATTTTCTAGACTGATATGGCTAGGCGCTGTGTAATATTGTGCCGCTGCACCCATGGGATGGCAGCAAAGCTCCTTGATTATTACGCAGGAATGAGAGTATAGTTCCTAGCCATATTGGCCTAGAAAATCACAACTTTTCATTTTCCATCGGTCTTGGTACACAATGTAACTACAGAAGAGTCAAGTTTTAAATGGAAAAAATATCGTCATTTTTGAGCGAGATGCTAACGGTCTAATCAGATTCAATGATCTATGCTAAGCTATGCTAAAAGTGCTACCGCCAGACCCGGAGATCGGCTGAATGGATTCAATAACGGTAAAACTCAACTGTTTAACTCTAGGGGAGCTGGAAAATTAGCCTATTTTCAAAAAAAGTGACGTGTTCCTTTGCTTTTTCAGGTACAGACGACATTGTCAAAATGATCCCGGTTCACACATATCAACGAAAAAACAGCTAAAAGCTCTGTATCATTCATGCCAGGCCAGTAGATGGCGATGTCACTTTGTAAAGAAACACCACGCGCCTATAGACTGAGGACGTAATACGCACAACGCCAGCGTTTTCACAAATTCACATTTTTGTAGTGTACACGGAGACGATAACAGTATCGTTTGCACTTTAAAACCCTGATTTCAAAATTGTGCATTTTGCCGTTGTCGTGTAAAAACGAGCAGCCAAAAAATGTATATATAAAAAGTTTTCCGTTTTTAGTTGGAAACGGCCTCTTAAATGATTCAAAAACACAGACAACAGTTTTCCACAAGAGAATACGCATGTCATTTATTGACACTAGATGGTCTTATAAAAACCTAAATTGTAACAACTAAAAGATTAGGAACTAAAAAAAAAGAAAAATCATTTTGAAACGAATAACATCCCTTGCATTTTCTCAGCATTTCTATAAAACTAAACAAAAAGGGAAAAGGCTGGATTTTAATTAAACCATGATCTCAATGTCGCCTGAACCTCCATTTGTGGCTATATTAGATCATTCTTAGGCAAAATCATTACAGTGAATCATTACATGGGTTTAAAACAAACAAACAAACAAACAAACAAAAGTGTATTTGGTCATCTGTGACATTTGACCCAGGGAAACTACTGATTGGCTGCTTCACAAGCGTCTATCCAATCACTGTACACGTCCACAGGCTCTGAGAGATCTGAGAGGCTGCTTAAGGACAAGAACAACATCTCTTTAATAACATACTTCATGCAGTAAGTACAGTTAATCATACTCTAATAATAATAATAATAATAATAATAATAATAATACATTAGAAGGATACAGGTTATCGGTGTCTGGAATTCTTCTAGACACACAGTACACGATATTATCCCCGTATTTCGACTTCTTTCCCTGGAACGAAGTAAAATCGTTAGTGGTTGTTTTGTTCAATTCAACAGATATGCATAAGTGTAACGAGTAGTTTATTCTTACATCTTAACGTCGCATGATTTCTCGTGGTTACAGAAGGGGCAGGTAAACTGGGTGTCCAGGTTTCCCGTCATCTTTTTCTTAGGAGGTGGTTTTCTCTTGGACTTTCTGCGTCCCATCTTGCCAAAAGCTTCATGGAGGAGGGGGAGAAAACATACAAAATTAGGTCAAATAATAGTAATAGTTAGGTAAAACTTTGAATGTTTATAAAACACGAAAGGGATTATTCTTCTGTCACATACACAGAAGCACAGCCTTGAGGTTTACAATATAAACACAGATCATGCTAACCTTCGTGTAATGACATTCAGCATCTCAAAGTAATGTAAAATTCATTTATGGCAACATATTCAACCACGCTAACGGGTCACAAATAAAAAAAGAGATTAATATTCAAACTGGTGTATTTCTAGCTGGTATGTGTCTTTTGTTATTCGGATTTTACAGTTTTGTGATATTTAGGTACTCGAAGCTCTTAAGAGTTTGAAGTTAGACAACACATACAGAGAAAAACATACACACACAATCAGTAAAATGCAACTATAATGAAACCCATATGGTCAAAACTCCCACGATAAATACGCGCATTTCAATAAGACATTACAATGCCTTCGGTACAAAAGAAAAACAACTAAAACAAATCCCTTACCAAACTGTGATTAACGTGAAGCAACTCTCGGGGAACAACAGCTCACACTGCCTGCTGCTGAGGATAAACAGAGCATTTACTTCCGCTCGGTCACATGAGTTTAGAAGCGGGTCAGAGCTGAGCGCCCTCTAGTGTTGGACACCGGAACTACAGCATGACTCGACATTACGGTTTTTTTGTGAGAGCTAAAGTAAACAATGAATGATAGGAGAATTAAACATTACGGACAAAAAATGTGACCACAAATATTTAAATAAACCTTTCAAAGGATATATATATATATATATATATCATGATTATGATAGGAAGATAAAACTTAAAATATTAGATAATCCAAAAGGAAAACATTGGAAATCTATAAAATGGCCAACACCCAAAGTAAAGGAAATGCAATTTAAAATTCTTAACAACTACTATCCATCTGCGGAGACACTGAGGGGTAGATTTGGTTTTGAAGTTGACCCTTGTGACTTTTGTCATGAAAACCCAGAACGAACAGAGCATTTATTCTTCCTTTGCTCCGTTAGTTTTGGCGAGATGTAAGGCGAGTTAGGCCTACACAGCTGGTTAAATAATAAAATTAGCGAACTTGAACTATTTACAATAGAAGATATTCTTATTTATAACTCTAAACTGAAGAGGGATCTTTCACTTTTGATTAACCTCATCATCATTATGGGTATATACCACATTCACAAAAGTAAATGGAAAAAAAACAATTGCCAAATGTAAACTGTTTTAAAAATGAATTTCGTATGTTATTATTCTCCTTGAACCTTGTAAAAAAAATCTAAACAATCTGTAGAAGCTATTTGTTATGCTGCTGAAATGTTTTTGATCCTGTAACACATATTATTTATTTTGAGAACAATGCCTTTTTTTTCATTGTCAATCTGCATTGTTTTGCCTTGCCTGTTGTCTCTTATGCTGCTGTCTCATCGAGAGTTTGTAATAAACATTAAAATAAAAAAATAAATAAAAAAAATAAAGTAAAAAATGCACTAATTCAATGAAATTCGGTGTGCATTTTATGCATATTTTATATATATATATATATATATATATATATATATATATATATATATATATATATATATATATATATATATATATATATATATATATATATATATATATATATATAAACGAAATGATTCTACGTTTATGCTCTTATAAATGCTTGGTTAAATCCCGTTAAACATTAGAAAGGCAACAAACTAGAAAAATAATACGTCTATATTATTATCAAAAGCATCTTTTTTTATTATACTCTTATAAACAAATGTTGTGTTGAATGTTTATTTTATTTTATGTTGTCCTGCTTTTATATTAATATGTTGAGTTTGACGTTACCAAGCCATATTCCTTATAAATCCCGACCAATAAACTCCTAAAAGGCAAACACTTTTCACGTCTTTAGTATTATCAGTGTTGAACTTGACAACTAAACTCAATTTAAAGCGATATTAAAATGTAAATAAAATAATAATAGAAATAACATACAAAAAAAAGCTGAAAAGCCTAACGTATGAAAAAAGCTAACTCTAAATATTATGGTATTATAGAGTCAGTGTTATAACCTAAGGTTTAATTGATATGCATTGATTATTTCATGTTTGTTATCTGTTAATTAGTCCATTTTGGGTGGGCATTAGAAAGACAAGCAGCTCCTTGCATCATGATTGGATGACATGCGTTCATCTGTTTGAATAGTAGAGCGTGATTGGATGTTGTCTTAATGGAGGCGGGACTAACAGGGTAGGCGTGATGATCAACAACAACTGGAGCAACAGAAATTGTGTGTAGATGACAAGACGAGCTACAGGTTTCTTCGAAAGACCTGCATAAAGAGAGAAAGAGGCTCACTAATATCGGGTATGTATTTTCTGTAAGCCGACAGAATTCACCCTGAGAAGGAAATTGCTTCAGTGTGTCATGCTTGCGTAAGTAACAGAAATTGCGTGAACGACCATCACGGAAGTCTTGAAACGTGCTGTTGTCATTCCTGTATTAACGGGACAGAAAGTAAACAGATGTACATTTTATTAGTGGATCCAAAAATATAAGCGACCAGGATCATCGGTAAGGGTCACAGGCTCAAAAATTACAGGCTCTCGTGTTGCAATTGCATGTTGTTCTCATTTTATCATCAGTCTAGCACAAAACTCCTCTTATCTATACGGACCATTTGGACACACTTGAAATGTATCTGCATGCATAGAAGCGTGTGTATGTGTATGTGTATGTGTATATATATATATATATATATATATAAGTCTGTGAAACGCTTGCAGAATATAGGATTCCAAATTGTAAGTTAAATAGGTATAAATGTTCCCTATTTCCATTATCAATTAAATTATTGAACAAGAAGTGCTGAATTGGGGGATGTAATGCAATGGGCACCATGAAATATTTTAGTGTAATATTTAGTGTTGTGTACATGTGTATTTCTAACTAATGTTTTTTTTTTTTTTTCCTCTCTCTCTGATTGTTGTTTCTATGCTTTATCTGCAATCTTGATTGCCTAAGATAAATTTCTCCTAAGGGAGATAATAAAATAGAAATACTAAATACTAATGCTAATACTATACTAGAATCTGTGAAAATATGAATAATTGTATCTCTAAAAGAGGGATCATACAAAATGCGTGTAATTTTTTTATTTAGTACCGTCCTAATTAAGATATTTTACATAAAAACATTTTTACATTATAGTCAGAGGCGGACAGTAGTGAAGTATTTTTAAATTCTACTCGAGTACGTATTTCAAGTATTATACTTTAACACAGTTTTTCTTTGGACAACCTTTACTTCACTTCTTTCCAAAGCATAATGTCGTACTTTTTACTGCACTACATTTCATAAATACTTACTTTAATACTTAATTACATAAAAAATGTAGTACTGTAGTTCTTACTTTTACTCAAGTAAAACTTTGAATTGCTTTTACTTGAGTAAAAGTATACAGTACTACATTTATAATGTAAATAAATATTAAATGATATTCAATATGAAAGTTAGTGCTGTAAAAATTACAATATTATGTTTTGGAATGTTGTGAAGTAAAACTTTACCAAAGAAGAGCACTGATAAAGTACATGTACTTGAAAAATAAAATTACTTGGAAAGTAAAAGTACTTCACTACTGTGTGCCTCTGCATATAGTCTGAATTTATTCAAATGACCCCATTCAAAAGTTTATGAACCATTGATTCTCAGTGCTGTGTGTCGTTCCCTGGATGATCCACGGCTGTTTTTATGTTTTGTGATGGTTGTTCTTGAGTCCCTTGTTTGTCTTGAGCAGTTAAACTGCCCAATGTTCTTCAGAAAAATCCTCCAGGTCCTGCACATCTTTTGCATATTTGAACCCTCTCCAGCAGGGACTGTACGATTTTGAGATCCATCTTTTCAGACTGAGGGCGATTGAGGGACTCAAACTATTTAAAAAAGGTTCAAACATTCACCGATGCTCCAGAAGGAAACACGATGCATTAAGAGCCGGGGGTGAAACTTATTGAATTTGAAGATCAAGGTAAATTGTACTTAATTTATCTTCCGGGAAACATGCAAGTTGCTTCTGAAGGGCAGTACTAAATGAAAGAAATTGATATTTAAACAAAATAAGGAAAATTTGGACCTCTTCATCCTGCTCAAAAGTTTTCACCCCCAGCTCTTAATGCATTGTGTTTCCTTCTGGAGCATCAGTGAATGTTTCAACCTTTTTTTTAGTAGTTGTGTTTGAGTCCCTCAATGTGAAAAGATGGATCTCAAAATCATGCAGTCCCTGCTGAAGAGGGTTCAAATGTGCAAGAGATGCTGGAAAACTGAAGAATTTGCAGGACCTGGAGGATTTTTCTGAAGAACATTGGACAGTTTAACTGCTCAAGACAAACAAGAGACTCGAGAACAACCATCACAAAACAAAAAAACAGCCGTGGATCATCCAGGGAACGACACAGTTATTGAGAATCAATGCTTCATAAACTTTTGAGCAGGTCATTTTAATAAATTAAGCTTTTTTTTTTTTTTTTTTGTCTTGTGGACCATATGTAAACTTTATGTAAAATGCCTAATGTTTGTATTTTGTTAAAATTATTCACATTTTCACAGATTCTGCAAGTGCTTCACATACTTTTTCTTGCAAATGTGCATCTTTATGTATGCTGATGCAGGTTTTTATGACCCCTTTATTTGAAATGTGCTGATTATTGATTGATTTTCACTTTTCAGAAGTTAATTATGGCTACAGAGGGTGACCCAACTGACTTTGTGAAAGTGCTTCACCTCCTGGTGATTTCGTTCACCTGGGGAATGCAGGTGTGGGTGTCTTTCATAGCAGGTACACTAATATACACACAAGTGTTATGTTACTTTCCTCAATTTATTATGTTATCTTAAAGCATGCCGTATTGGTCCTAATTGCGTTCTTCGCTCTCAGGATTTGTGCTGATCTCCCAGGTATCCATGCACACGTTCGGCCTCGTGCAAAGCAAGTTGTTCCCCGTTTATTTCTACTGTCTGATGGGCGGTAATGCAGTCAGTCTGGCCATATATGCCGTGTACCACCCTAGAGAACTGCTGGACTGGCACGAGGGCATACAGGTGACCCATCCAAACTTTACGCATTCGTTTGTTCCCCACTATCATGCCCCTCTCACACTCTCTATTCTTAACAGATGAGTCTGTTCTTTGTGGCCGTGATCTTGGCCGGTCTGAACGCGCAGTGGTTTGGTCCGTCTGCCACAGAGAGCATGCTGGTCATGCAGGAGATCGAGAAGGAACATGGTTTAGGAGGTCAGGTGGGTATGAGCTCCAACAAGGAAGGATACGCCAAACTGCGTGAGCAGGACCCCAAATACAAGGAGCACAGAACCACCTTCTACCGTTACCATGGTCTGTCTAACCTCTGTAACCTCATAGGCTTTATCTCCACCACCATCAATCTCATTTACCTGGCCCTCCATTTGGGAACTATATGAGTATGAGAGCGTACAGACAGACAGATATTTTTAACCATCTATCAGTTTTGTATAAGAATAATGCGTGTAGTTTTTATGCAACAAGAGTGTTTCGTGTTCTTTACGAATAAAAGGACCAAATGTAGACCCAAAAGTGAACTGAGTGAAAAGTTGATTTTGTGTTCACACTGTCCCTTAAAGTGGAGTCAGATCTCTTTTTAGTTCATTTTATTTGTGACTGGGTTTCAGTCTATCCCATTCACACTAGAATATTATTATTTTAATTATAATATTATCTCTTCTTTTATATATATATATAAATATAATGTTATTAATAAACTGAATAAATTCAATAAAAATGATAATCTTCTGCCATTTTTCTTCACTTTAAATGAAAGGCAGGCTGAAAACCTTAGCCTTCTTTTTTTTTTGCATTGAACTGAAGAGTGTGTTTGTGACTGTTTTTGTTTCAACTGTTCATTGTTAGTTAATGTCAGATCACGTATGTTAAATAATATTAACAGATAAAACTTTTGATCTTAATAATGTATTACTAAATGTTGAAATGACCTAAGATTAATAAATGTGATATTTTTCGCAGTTAGTGTTAATTAACTAAATTGTCAACAAATAAAATCTTTTTTTAAAGTTTTACAAAAAAAATCTATATGTAAAGGCGTATTTCTTGTGAACTGCTTTGAAAGTATATTTTTAGTTGTATTATTATTATTATTATTATTATTATTATTATTACGGCTGTTCACAGTATTTTTACTGTGAATATATTTTAAATGTTTCAAAGTGGGAAATTGCACTGAATTTTGTTTAATTATAAACAGATTCTCTATTTAGTGATAATATAGATGTTTATGATTGTGTTTTGGTAAATATGAACTATAATTCTTATCTGTTTTTGCCTTTATGCCTCACAATGTGAACTCTTTTACAGTATTTTCCCACTAGAGGGCTGTTTGTGGAAACACTTGTGGAAATAAGAGGACCAACTTTAGGCTTGACGATCATAAAAGGCTGTTTATATTTGCATCTATATATATTTTATATTTGTATATTTGAATGACACTAAAATGGTAATTAATCTCTATGGAAAAGCAACAGTGTGAATCTACAGAAAATGAACCTTTGATCATCTTTGTAAACTTGTTTGAACAGCAAAGTAAACTTCCTGTTATGACTGTGGACATGGAAAAGAGCTGTTGAAGATTCAATACATGCTAATGTACTTTTGTGTTGTTGTTTTTTTGTGTGTGTGTGTGGCATATTCAAGCCTTTGCTGTGAAGATGTGTTGATTATTTTTAATCTTTAGTTTTTATTTTTGTGTCCATTTTTGTATGATTTGGATTGACCCTGAACAAACATCTATTCAGAAATACCAAAACAACTACACTGTATTTAGCTCAAGTTGAGTTTTTAAATAAAAATAAATACATTTTAAGTGGTCTGAAAGAGTTGTTTCAAGCATTGTGACGGTTTTTATTTGCATTTACTGCTTGCTTACCACAGTGACTTACAAGTATAATCACTAGTTAGAACTGACACTTGCAACAACAACAAAAAAAATCTATTGAGACTTGAGTGACTAAAACAATACAAGGAAGAGATGTAAATGTATTGAAGAAAGAAAACACATTTTAAGTGATGATACCATATTCACAATAACGTAATACCTTTTATAATTATGACTCATTCAGTGCCATTTAACAGGTGGAATCAATGAAACTAGATGTGCATTTCATGAGTTAGGATTTGAAATTGTATACAAACTACAGGAAGTAGGCTAATGGCATCCTGGGAAATTAAGTTTTTTTTTTTTTCATCTTAGTCAATTTAATGAAAGTTTATTTATTAAATAATAAATTAATGGTATAAAATGTATCTATTTCTAAGGCCAGTAAAACAGATTTAATTATAGCCAAGGATTTTCATTTAATTCCTGCTTATTTACATTAAATTCGAATTGTAATTCAGCTTTCTGTACCTCGATTAAAATTAATCTAAAATTCAGGAATCGAATCGATAGATAGACAGACAGATAGATATATAGATAGATAGATAGATAGACAGACAGACAGACAGACAGACAGACAGACAGATAGATAGACAGACAGACAGACAGACAGACAGACAGACAGACAGACAGACAGACAGACAGATAGATAGATAGATAGATAGATAGATAGATAGATAGATAGATAGATAGATAGATAGATAGATAGATAGATAGATAGATAGATAGATAGATAGATAGATAGATAGATAGATAGATAGATAGATAGATAGATAGATAGTGTAAAAAGGAAGAAAAAGAGCAGAGGTGCTGTTAATGACGGAGCTGGAAGCCGTTGTGCACACACTTCAGATCCGGGAGCTCCGTCACACATGCACGCGCGCGCGCGCGCGCACACACACACACACACACACACACACACACACACACACACACACCGACAGAGTTTGTTACATACGCGTTTTCACGCAAGGATATCCCGGTGGCTTTACCGGAGCACGAGATAAAGCGCTTGTGAAGGTAGGAACTCAATTCAATGTAGTCTTTGCGTTTGAAAGTATTTTTTTGACCCCCATACAAACATTTCCCTGTCTCCGGATGGGAAAACGACAGCAGTTTCATGAACTTTTGGGTCGTGCAGTATATCAACTGTTTACATTTTTTTCGTAATTATATCATTGTTGTTCTTCAGAATAGTTTAGAGATCGTCAGCAAGTGAAGTGAATTCAGTCCAGCAACAAAACACTTGCAAAAAAAAAAGTATCTATTTACCATGGTAGCTACTACAACCACTACTATGGTACATATCAAAGTATTGTGATACCATGATGGTACTGTTCTGTTAGGAAGGACAGGGTGACTGAAAAGAAAGTTATTAAGGTTATTAAGTTCTGTATAGTACTGATACCCTTCCCTTTTTTTTCCATTTATCAATTCAATCAATCATTTATTCATTTAATTGTTTATGTATTGCTGTTATTGTTGTATGGTAAACCTCCTGCATGCAACACATTATTTAGTTACATTCATTAGATATCATCCTTTCTATTTTATGAAATAAATGTAGTTGTGTGATTGTCTGCAATGTATAATAGCAAATTGTGTCCTGTTTAATTCTATTCAACTGGAACACAGTTGTGGACATCTGCCAGACGATCAATAGACAGATCAGCACCATGGTAACCAGAGACCCCAAAACACCATTTGGCCCTCTGGTGAATCTCAGATGTTACAGATCATTGATCTATAGCCAGCCGTGGGACATTCAAACCAGCTGAGGTGCATTTTAGTCCTGCGGGTCTCTCAGATTTTGCAGAGAGATCTGACCATTCAAATGGACTTGTGTTTTAAGTTAATAGTAAAAAACGTCCAATGAAAGTCTATGAGGCAAGACATACCCCTAAGGTTTAAAGCAGAAAGGTGAAGCTGGTATTTTACTTAAAGTAGCATTTTTTTCCTCCTGTACAAAAATTGTTATTTGAACTGTAAAGGCGAATGAACTTGTGATAATGTGAATGTGCCTTTAGCATTTGTTCCATGTAGATCTATTTTATGGATAGTTGGATCACGTCCCTTTCTGGTATCCTTGCCCATATCATGCATAATTTATCTGAAAATTATGACACGAAACCTCATACTGAAACATGTCAAATTAGACACACAAAGACCCTCACGTAATTGTGCAATGGTAACCTGGCAAGTCAAACGGTAGGAACTTGATATTATCTATTCTCCATAAGGATTGCATGGTTGAAGGTGATGCAATATTTCATGTTGTAATATGCCTTTATTATTAATGTGAAAGATTAAGCTCTGATTCTGAGCAGATAAAAGTACTGTTAATTGGGGGAAGGGGTTCCATATAGCATAAGCATTATTGATTTGTCTTCTTAATGGGACAATTGGGATGGGATTCGCATGTTCTTGCTAATGGATGGACGGCTGTGCTGCTGAGTGCCATTTGGTGTGAAACCATTCAATTGAGCTGTAAAATGAATGCCGAGCATATATTCGCCTTGTCAGATCTGTTTTAGGGTTTCATCCAGATACACATATGAACTGCCGAAACCGTAGCAAAGGAGCTCTAGGGGGGTTTGTGTCGCCGGTGTCCCGTTGTTAAAGATCACTGGGGAAAAAATCCACTTTTATGGATGTCTTTGGCTTCAGTTGTAGTCTTGGAAGGCCTCATGTAGCCAGTGCACATGCTCAACATGTGACAAGGGCTTTTTAGGGAGCTTAAGATCCTTTGCTAAGGCCTAAGAAAGTACAGTTTTACTCAACTTTGGTGTTCACTTGAACAATAAGGCATGGCAGCAAGTGAAAACGACGCATGCATGTGATATCGGTAACACTTTTCAATAAGGTCTCATTTGTTAACATTAGTTAATGTATTAACTAACATGAACTAACAATTAGAATTTATTAATTTTTTTTAATGTTAGTTGTTCATTACTTGTTCATGATAGTTCACAGTGCATTAACTAATGTTAATACATACAACTTTTGATTTTAATAATGTATTAGTAAACATGAACTAAGATGAATAAATGCTGTAGAATTATTGTTCATTCTTAGTTCATGTTAAAGTCGGCGTGAAACGGAAGTTGAGATCGTCTTTTTCTCCTTATTGTGACGTATATCCGAGTGAAACGGCTTCTGAAATTAGAAAACATGTAGGGCGGGGCTTGATTTCGTCCTTCGGGAATTGATTGAATCGTTGGAAGTTGGGCGTTGCTAACAAAATGGAGGCTGATTTGAATGCCAGTTTGCACTCAGTTGTGGAGAAATTCGATCTATCTCTTAAATGTATTTTCTCTCTACATCTTTTCTACATATGTTACTGAGCATATTTCCTCACTTTTCGCTGGTTTATGCTACAGATTTCACTTATTTTAAGCCTTTTATGGCTTTATTTCTGTAAAACTTTTCTCTCAGCTCTCCCTTATATAAGGGGGGCGCGCCGTAAGCGCGTTCACACACGCTGCATTCCTAAGTGCGAGCCGTCACGACAAGCTGTTCGTCCAACAATATCGAGTAATTTTGACATAAAAAAAGCTTTTATTTCTCATATATTTCTCTCTTTTTGCCTCAAGTCCTTCCTGAAGAAGGTATTTTGTACACCGAGAAAAATGCACCTAACCACCATATTGCTACGATCAGTGACAGGTTTCTGAGAGCGGTGCAGAAACGAGACAGGGGGCGATAACCGGGAGAGAAGAGAAGTCGTTTCGATGGGGGAGGGAAAGTTAACCTATTTGATTAAAAATTATAAGGGTAAATTAATTTTAAAAAAATTATGAAGTGCACAGATAAATCAGTTATAGTAAACACTACAATATTAAAATTAAAAATACGAATTGTAAAATTTGATTTCATGCCGCCTTTAAAGCTGCTCTCCGTATTTTTTGTGTGTTCAAGATTTACAAAAAGTTATATAATGAGAATGTACAAACATGAATCAATTTTCCAAACCGTGTTTTTGTCTTACTCTGAATCATTATGGTACACTTATAATAAGTGTTTATATTGGGACTATTTCAGACCGGTCTGGTAGGAGCCGTTGCGGAGGAGCACAGTCCCTGTGTGACTCGCCATAGACATAAACAGAGAGAAGTAGCTCCGGCTGCAATGTTCTTCCACAAGACGCATGCAGTTCTGTTTATTAAAGAAACACGCCGACTTTTTGGGACTTTAGCTTATTCGCCGTATCCCCCAGAGTTAGATAAGCCCATACACACACCATTTTCATCTCCATGCGTGCCATAACTCTTTCTGACGCACCCACCGCTAGCCTAGCTTAGCACAAAGACTGGAGGTAAATGGCTCCAGCTAGCCTACTGCTCAATAAGTGACAAAATAACGCCAACATTTTCCTATTTATATCACTTTATTTTTGCAATTAAGTGATAGTTCACAAGAAATATGCCATTGTTGGTTTCAGAAGACTTGGAATACTAGTCGTATCTACATTTATAATTTTTTTTAATGATGCTTTTTATGTCATTGTTTGAATTCAACAACCCCAGTCTCCACTTTCATTCTATATTATCATCCAATTGTGGGATTTTTAAAAATATTTTAGAAAGGAGTCTCTTATCTTCACCAAAGCTGCATTTATTTGATCCAAAAATACAATACAATTTTGATCAAAGCTGCATCATTACTCCAGTCTTCAGTGTCACATGATCCTCCAGAAATCATTCTAATTTGCTGATTTGATGCTCAAGAAACATTTATGATTATTATCAATGTTGAAAACAGTTGTGCTGCTTCATATTTTCCCATGTATCCATTCAATGCATTCTGTGCTCATTTGCTCAGTTTTACTTTTAAAATAGGAAGATGTTTCAAAACCTCTCAAGTGTTTCTTATGGTCTTGCCCAATGATTTTGCAACCCTCTCCACTGTAATCTGAACGTTAGGATTAACCACCAGACCAGTCACAAGCTTCTCAAACAAAACCGCGATACTGAGCACATCAGTGATGTGCCACTCTGAGTTCTGTACTAACCGGGGTCCTTCAGACCATTCGGACCAGGCCATTCTAAATTACTATTGCAAATGAGTTCAAAAAGATCCTTCCTAACAATTGCTCTTGTGTCCTTGAGACAATAGCGGCTGTGGGCAGACAGTCTCTTTGTTGTAGCATCTCCACCTCTGGAGTGGAGTGGTTTTTGGGGCGCTCTGCCCGCCTGTTAATGGGTCTGCATGCTTTGTTTGTGGGCCCGTCGCCATGGAGACGGGCCGTGAGGGTCTGATTGATCAGCTGAACGGTGGAGGGGTTGTGTTTCCATTCCCAAAGGTCTGCCTGTTAGTTTAGGCTCTGCTGTCGGTGGAGATGGCAGGTTCTGAAGCTTGTGCTCAGAGGGTAATCAGATATTTGCTTGTGTCATTTATTTGAAGTCCATTTTACTTCCGGAATGTGACATATTTCAGAGCGACACAGGATATTTGATGAGAAAAAATGTGCTTTCTAAACATGTGTTTAGAAATTAAATGGGGTCCATTTTGATTTCATGTTTGAGACACCAAAATTCATACAGTTTTATGTATTTAAATAGTTGCAGGCAACTTCTAAATGAAACATGAAATCATTAAAAATTTCCAAAGTGGCTCTTGTATTGATTTTGAAATCTCTTTTTCTCTCTTTCAGATGGCATCCGTGGCCAACTCGCGTCTGCAGCCGTCGCAGAAAGACGCGGCTGACCAAAACTTTGACTACATGTTCAAACTCCTCATCATCGGCAACAGCAGTGTGGGTAAAACCAGCTTCTTGTTTCGCTACGCGGATGATTCCTTCACTTCGGCCTTCGTCAGCACGGTGGGGATCGACTTCAAGGTGAAAACCGTTTTCCGCAACAACAAGAGGATCAAGCTACAAATCTGGGTAAGTTTGATTATCACCTGATCAGTCTGAAGTCTTAAACTAATTGGAGGAAAACTATACTTAAAGGTCAAGTTCGCCGATAGTCCAAGTCTGAGAAGATCATGGAAATGAATGAAATCTGTTTATGAAATTAAAGCTGCACTATGTAACTTTTCCGTCCGCTAGAGGTCGCCTGTTCAAAACAAAGGCGTAGTTTGATGGCGCCACGTTTGAGTGCAGAATCTTGGGACATGTGGTCTTCACCTCACAGCCGGTGGAAGAGAATCGGGATAGGACTCGGGCAGAAATCATGTTGATGGATGTGATTATTAACGTTTCTGTAGTGAAGCAGAAGCAGGAACGAGTGTTGTGGAGCTGAGCAAAGCCGCTGGAGGGATTGTTAATGAGAAGAGCGGCGGGACTTTTATTATGCCACAGTCGCCGGCACTATTTCCGCTTTTCCGGTCATGAGTATGAGGTAACGCAACTCTGTTTATCATATTAGACACATCTGAGTGTGTTGAAAATGAAATTATGACGTTACTCTGTGCGTTCCCTCGGCGACTGCTATGACACTTGGAAACCGGAAACTGAGGGGAACGCAGATATGACGCAATCGACAAGGCGACTTCCTCACACGTCCTGGTTCATTGGTTAAAATAGCAATTTTCTCACGATTTACAAATAGTTGGAAACATTTGGGATATTGTAAGTACTCAACTGAACAAAATATATAACACTGGCCTAGTGGTTTTTGGATATTTTACTGCAAAAATGTTACATAGTGCACCTTTAACCTGTTAACTCTTTTTAACCATATAATTTTTAAAGTGTCATGAAACCCTAAACCATATTTTCTGAGATTTTAAAAGAAGTATGTGTGTTGGCCTAGTGGTTTTTGGATATGTTACTGAACATTTTTATATGTATAATACCTTTTTGAATCTGCACACCTTCTAAGTCCAATTTCTATTAATTAAAAAAAAAATCCTAATAACAAGTGACTGCGATATAGTCGTGGAAATTCATTTCACTCTTAAAAATAAATGTTCTTTATTGGCATTGATGGTTCCATGAAGAATCTTTAACATCCATGGAATCTTTCCATTAAACAAAAGGTTATTTTATAGAAGAAAAATATTTTTTTTAGGTTATTAAAATGTCCTTCACTCTAAGAAAAAAATAGTTTTTTTAAGAACTGATCAGTGAAAGGTTCTTTGGGGAACCAAAAATGGTTCCTCAGTGGCATTGCTGTGAAAACCCCCTGTTTGGAAACTTATTTTCAGAAATTTGTCAGAAAGTGTGTATCTGGCATTGCAAATCATGCGTGTAAGCAATAAGGTACTCAAGGCGTTGTTAGGCACGACGCAAAGCAGAGTGCATGCAACCCCTTCAGCCATGACTTATACACAAGTAACTTATTGCTTTTATAAAACGGTTACCACACGATACAAATATTAAAGCCAAAATGTATGTATCAATGCAACTTTCACAAAGTAAAATCACTAAAAACCTTCCTTCCGTCCAAAAAAATAGTCCCTGACCATGAACAGCAACCACTGATCTATAACAGAAGATGCATTATTACGCCATGAGATGGTGGCAAAGACTTAATGAGTGTGTCCATCAGTAGCGAAGACTTCTACATTGAAAGGACTGAAACTTGTTGTGTGAACACTGGAACAAGACACAACTGACATATCCTTTGACTAGCGTCAGTGTTAGGACATGGGAAAACCCCTTTACTGACAATTACTTTCATTAAGAAAATAGGCCTGACATGAAGGAATATGCTAAATCTGAATGCAGGCACTACACTCGGTCACTCAATCTCTCTCTCTCTCAATAATACTGTAAGATTCAATGAACAATATCAATTGAGACCACACATATGTTTATGTTGCTAAGAGTGGTTGCTAAGGGTGTTATGTAGTGATACACAGCGGTCATAGCCGTGTTTTAAGCCATGAATAAAACACAGCTATTGACCAATCAGAATTAAGGACTAACCGTTTTATCAACATGTAGAAACCAGTTTTAAGATTCAGTGGATCATGCATGTTTGTGGTTTTTAACTAAAGTGGCGATTTTGCAGATTCAGAATGACTTGTAGGATAATTGTATATGCTGTAAAATGACTAACACACTGACTAACAGGGACTTTTGAGAATGTTAGCTTTTAAGTTTTAGCCTCAGGAACTAAAGGTCAGATTACTGGTGTTATTAAAAACATCTCAGAAAGCCATAATTATCAGCCGCAGATGGGTGTGTGTAGATGTGTGGTAATGGCAGTTGCCGGCTGGTACGGTGCTTTGAGTGGGAGTGAAGTCAGTACATTCCTCCACAGCAGAAATGCTGCAATGATTTTTAAAGTTGTGGATTAGCAGTTAATCTACATGCTAACTATATATAGCTAT
Source organism: Gobio gobio (assembly GCF_949357685.1). NCBI lineage: Eukaryota > Metazoa > Chordata > Actinopteri > Cypriniformes > Gobionidae > Gobio > Gobio gobio. The sequence goes on from NC_137097.1 coordinate 66,629,055, forward strand.
TATGCTATAAGAAAGGGCCACAACAGGTTTAAAATGCATTCAAGGTCAAAAAACACAGATTTTCTCATAGTATACACTGCAGCATCAGCTCTTTTTTTTCACCGTGTCTAAAACGGTTTGATAAAGGATTCTGTTGTGATTGGTCTACTCTGCTCTGATTGGTCAGATGGCTCAGCAAATGAAGACCAAATGCTGGCATTATGCAAATTTGTTACAAACCAACATAGGTTTGAGCAGGAAGTAACATTGGATCTAAGGACGACTTGTTTTAGGGAGTACAGAATCAGTTGAAGAGTTAATTTGCATGATTTATGAAAATTAAGAGGTATCTGTTTTTGCAAATGAACTCTTCATTTCTTTATTTTAGGGGACAATAACTTTATTTATTTGGACTTTAATAATTTAAACTTTATAGGCCTTTTACATTCACAAACATCTGTATTACACACCACATGAAAATTAATATCTGAAAAAGCATAATAGGGACACATTAAATACTAGTTTGTGAAACAGTTTGCATTATACATCAATAAAAATATACCAAAAAATAGTCTAGTATACTACATGTGGCAAAGTACATACTACTTGCTGCATACTTTAGTATTGTAAATGTTTATCACATGACTCATGCATGTTTAAAGGGGTGATGAACTGAGAAATCAACTTTCCCTTGAGCCTTTGATATATAAGAGTTCATCTTGATTTAAGAATATCCTGTAAGTTTCAGACTTGAAAACGCCCTTGTTAGTAAAAGAAAAGCTTTTATTGACACATTCTCAGAATATGTCGACCCTTGATGTCATCGTGTGCTGAAACGCCGCCTCAACAGATAAATATGTATGCCTGATTCTGTAGCCCCGCCCACCGACTCGTGGAGCTAAACGGATCACGCTACTGAGCAATAAACATGCCGAAGATGGCAAGATATTGCGCTGTGCCTGGTTGTGGAAGAACATAATACACACATTTCCTAATATTGGAAATGTGTGGTTGAGCTTTATTTTAATGAATATCCAGCTCACGTGGGGAAGACATTGCACATATGTTCATTTAACCGCAGATTCGTTTGTAAACAAGAGACTAAATTTGCAGACAGGATGAGATTACATGAATGAATGAAGCAACACACTAATGTGAGTAAAACATGTTTTACATGTGATAGTATTGCATTGTTACAGATCAAATACAATGTTACATTGTGTACATGTCTAACTAAACATAACTTCCCACTGTCACAGGGCTACCAACAGACAGGCTACCAATATGTATCATCTTAAATAGTGAGATAACATTCCTTTCTTGATGCACGTTGTTCACTCTCTTGACTTGATATTTGAAGGAAAAATACAATCGCAGAAGTTTTGATCATGCAGTCTGCAACGTACTTGGCGCCCGCGTATATCCACAGATCGGGCGGGCCAAGTAATATAAAATAACATTCATGTTAATTGCTGGTGGATGAGAGATAAATCATTGTGTTTGTTTGATAAAGACCTTTTGCGAGCCCTGTGGGTTGCCGTTTTCCCACACGCTTTCAAAACAATGCCAACGCGTACTCATGGGGGAGCCGAAGCTCATTAAATATGCAAATCTTATCCAATCATAGCAGTGGGCGTTTACTTCCAAGTCTTTAGGGCCGAGTGTGTCTTTTTGGAATTTTAATCCAATCCAATTTTTGGCAGTTATATCATTATAAGAAGAATGCAGTTTATATCACTCATCACATCCGTCGTTAATCCGGTCAACTCGAGTGCAGTGCATCGTGGGATACAGTTTCTAATGCAGTGTTCTTCCCGCTGTATATTGTGGTTCATCCAGGTTTTATGCATACAAAACATTATCATACTGTTCATACTATATATTGCAGAAATAGTAAGAGTAGTGTGCTATTCTGAATAACACTAATCTAAAAGGAAGTAGCTTTTCTTTAGGGATGAATGTGAAATGGGTGGCTGCACACACAGCAGTGCATTTAGTCTTAATGTGTGCTGTGGCTCTGATCCAGAACTAGAAAGGCTTGCTTGTGTGTGTGTGTGTTAGTTTCTGATAAAAGCTCCTCCTGGCCATGCAGAACCTCTGCATCTGTCAGCCATTGACTGGAACAAGACCCAGAGATAACTTGAGAGTTCTGCAGATGCGCTGGAACGATTCTGTTGCAATGCATTTTTTGCAGTTTCCTATGTTATTTAGAAATGTAAATGTGTTTTTGCAATTGTGTGTGCAAATCCTAAAGGGGACAATGAGTGGTGGGACACTTAACCTCACAGGTGTGTGTGGAACGATCTCGGACCATGATTCATGCTTGTGATTCATAAATCACACAGTTAGCATGATAGAAAAATAGAAAATCATTGCATTTGTTTTCCTCGTCTTGGCCTTTATAAATGTATGGCCTTTATTAGAAAAAGGAAAAAAATGATTTATCATCCTACTTGATGTCTTAACCAATTGATGTGTTTGTTACTATATATACCGCCTGTAATGTCAAGCTAATCAGTCCATTGCACACTGAGATATGGGTATTCATGTGTTAACAGTTCACACTGTTTGGCTGCCATTTTGAAAGCTGCCTGAAAACTTTCACCAAGTAGCCCCTTAAATGTGCATTTTTAGATCTTTATGCCTTTGTTTTTGATAAGTATAACGTCTTACTGCAAAGTGAAGAGATTCATGTTTAGACTTTTGCATATTATAACCTGGAACCTGGGTGTGGGAAATAATTACAGTTCGATCCAAAAGATAGTTTTAGCAACATAGCGCAGGTGCTACAGAACACTGTTAGCTTACTAGCTGAATAAGATGGTGTGCTACACTAATACATTACTTCACAGGCATTTCTGGCTTGTATTTTTTAAATCCTTTATATTATACATTTACAGTTTATTGATGTTCTGTGGTTTTACACTGCTGTATTTTTTAAAGACTTCATATTATTGTGCGGTGAGCTTAAAGGGTCACTACTATTAAAAGCACAGGAAATACAAATTGACGCAAAAATCCTGCCTACCTTACCAGAGCATGTGAGCAACCGCTCACCGGTAAAATGACTTGCGCTCAAATCCCGCTCCGATATGACCTTTCTCTGTAGCCTACTATACTTGTAGCCAATGTTGGGTAAGTTACTCTAAAAAAGTAATGAATAACTAGTTACTAATTACATCTTCAATAGTTTAATTAGATTAGCCTACTGTAGCTACAAATTACTCTCTCCAAAAAGTTTTTAATTACTAATTAGGCTACTTCCCAAATCTATATCAACCTCGTAAGCGATTCAAGGATAGACATGAAACGGTTCTTTTAATTCATTCAAATAAATAAAATAAAACTACATCAATTATTCTGACCAAAGTATTACAAATGAAGAAGAAGGATACATAAAAACATGCATTTTAAAGTTAGTCTTTAAATGTTGATGTTAATTCCATTATTGTATTATATATAATTGTATTTAGTATATAGTGCAATTACATCAGAAGTAACTGTAATTAAATTACAGAAAAAATAAGAGTAATCCCTTTTCTTTACTTTTTCAAGGGAAAAGTAATTAAATTACAGTAACTAGTTACACCCAACACTGCTTGTAGCCATTAAAACACGTATTTAGTTTCAGTTTAAATATTATAATATTATTTTTTTTATTAAATGTACGTTGAAAAGTGAACAGGACACATAAGATACATAATAGCCTATGTCAGAAGACGGGGGTCTTCAATAAGTTCAATAACACAGCAATAAGTTTTGTTTTGTTGAAAGCCTTTCTTTAAATTGAATTTCGTTTTGTATAAATTGTATCTTAATTTTAATAAATATTTTATCAACCAAATTGCCCGGATTTAATAAATAATACGCAAATAGCCTATAACAGACAATGACATGGAGGCGGCGGCGCTGCGTGAACAACGGCTTAAATGAACAACTACTAGAAAAAAGAAGAAGAAAAAAAATCTTTAGTCAGGGGCAGCCCTATTTCAGATAGCCTATATTTGATCCAGCATGTCACAAAGGGAGTTCTGGGTTGAGCGCGGTGCTAAGCGGAATGAGCTTCAGAAATGAACTGAATCTCCAGAAAGGCGCTCTCACTCTGGAGGAAATATAACCGCTCTTTCTAGCACACACCGCAACGGTCACAATATGACCTCATGTATGTTTTAAAAACATAATTCAACATATAAATAATACTTTTTAATTGGCCACTTAAAATGTTTATTACAAATAAATGATTCAATTCTAAAAAATAATAAATGTAAATGAACAAAAATTTGCATTGCATTTGCAATCCTTTGAAACCAGGGGGTGCTGCAGCACCCCCACTTCCCGCGCCCCTGCATGACCTAGATTATTTATTTAGCAAAATTGTCCTTTTAAATTTTATTTAATAATAATTATTAATAAAACAAATGTTTGCTGTTCCAATAAAGCTCAGTGTGCTCCCTTTAAGCTCACCCACATTAAACGTCTATGTAAATACTTCATAAACAGACTTTAAATATTAACTCATGGTTGCACTTCAAGTTAATCTTTATAATATTATTCTTTTAAAAATGTTGTTTAAAAAAACACTTTTTATTTACTCGAAAAAACTTGCACTGTGTAACTTTTCCATCCGCTAGAGGTCGCCTGTTCAAAACAAAGGCGTAGTTTGATGGCGCCAAGTTTGAGCGCAAAATCTTTGGACATGTGATCTTCACCTCACAGCCGGTGGAAAAGAATCGGGATAGGACTCGGGCAGAAATCATGTTCATGGATGCGATTTATTAACGTTACTGTAGTGAAGCAGAAGCAGGAGCGATTGTTAATAAGAAGAGCGCAACACAAGCCTCGCGAGCAGCGGGACTTTTATTATGCCACAGTCGCCGGCACTATTTCCGCTTTTCCGGCCATGAGTATGAGGTAACGCAGCTCTGTTTATCATATTAGACACATCTGATTGTGTAGAAAATGATGTTATGACGTTATTCTGTGCGTTTACTCGACGGCTGCTATGACACTTGTTCACACTGCAGTGAGAGTAAAGCGTTTCTGCAAAATAAACCAGGAAACCGAGGGTAACGCTGATATGATGCAATCGACAGGCGACTCCCTCACACGTCCTGGTTCCTCGGTTAAAATAGCAATTTCTCACGATTTACAAATAGTTGGGAACATTTGGGATATTGTAAGTACTCAACTGAACAAAATATATAACACTGGCCTAGTGGTTTTTGGATATTTTACTGCAAAAATGTTACATAGTGCACCTTTAATGGCATCAGGGGTGTAAAGTGTACAAACATGTACCCATTAAGCACAGCCAGACTTTTTGCATTTAATGATGTATATCTTAATCTAAATTCTTTTGTCATTTAAAATAAAATAAAATATTATTGTGTGAGAGATTAATATTTTATTTTAACATGACTTCTTGTACTCAAACCCTCAATACCCTGTGCTCTAAAATGTCTCAATGTAGATATTGGTGAGCTTAAAGGGTTAGTTCACCCAAAAATGAAAATTCTGTCATTACTCACCCTCATGTCGTTCGACACCCGTCAGACCTCCGTTGATCTTCGGAACAGAAATGAAGATATTTTAGTTGAAATCTGATGGCTCTGAAAGGCCTCCATTGGCACAATGGCACGGTTCACTCTCAAGACTCTTATAAGGTACTAAAGACGTTGTTACAAAGTCCATCTCACTACAGTGGTTCTACAATAACTTTATGAAGTGACGAGAATAGTTTTTGTGCGCAAAAAAACCCTAAATAACGACTTATATAGTGATGACGATTTCAAAACACGGCCTCATGAAGCTTCGAAGCGTTATGAATCAGTGAGTCGAATCATGATTCGGATCGCGTGTCAAACCGCCAAACTGCTGAAATTTGGCGATCCAAACTGCTGAATCGACTCACTGATTCATAACGCTTCGAAGCTTCATGAGGCCGTGTTTTGAAATCGTCATCACTATGTAAGTCGTTATTTAGGGGTTTTTTTGCGCACAAAAACTATTCTCGTCACTTCATAAAGTTATTGTAGAACCACTGTAGTGAGATGGACTTTGTAACGACGTCTTTAGTACCTTTCAAGGGTCTTGAGAGTGAACCGTGCATTGTGCCAATGGAGGCCTTCAGAGCCATCAGATTTCAACTAAAATATCTTCATTTGTGTTCTGAAGATGAACGGAGGTCTGACGGGTGTCGAACGACATGAAAATTCTGTCATTAATTACTTACCCTCATTTTTGGGTGAACTAACCCTTTAATAGGTACGTTAACCCTATTTATTTATATTGTACCACTCTTTTAAGTCTTACAGCTTTTTTTTGTTGAATTGATTGCTCATTTGAGCTCATCTCTGCTGTCTGTCACTCTTGCCAAGCTTTAATGAATCATGTGTAAACCTGTGTGACCCAGTGGTTGCCAAAGCAACCCGTTCTCTCCTCCCTCTCTGATGATGGGAAGGCTCTTCATGCTAATTTTGTTTGGTCAATAGCAGGTTTCTAAGAGACGACGCATTGTGCCAACCCAGGCCCATAGTCCTTAAACATAGTTGGATGATCCATCTATCCATCTGTCTATGGTGTCTTTGGTGGTGATATTGTCTTGAAGGGTTCTTAAAAGATTACGTATTATGATCATTTTAAAACAAAATATGACAAAAATGGTCTCAATCAGCTCCCTAGTTCAGTAGTCAGGGCACTGATCAGGATGTAAGTCAATGGGCTGACTCCCTGATCAGTGCTCTGACTACTGAGCTAGGGATTGAGACGCACCCAGGCTCTCCAAATTTGACACCCAGAAAAAAATAACAACTCTTGTTTGCCATCTACTGGTCATCACAGGTAATAACACTACAAAGACCATTTATCACATTCAGCTTCACATCCAGGATGTTGTGCCCATGTGTATATTTAGGATGATTGTAATGATTGTGTTGTTTAGGACACAGCCGGACAGGAGCGCTACAGAACCATCACTACAGCGTACTACAGAGGAGCCATGGGCTTCCTGCTCATGTACGACATCACAAACCAGGACTCCTTCAACGCCGTTCAGGACTGGTGAGTGATATACACACATGCACCCTATATGTGTATTGAGAAAGTTTAATCTTGAGGTTATGCTCATATTGCTCTTAGGGCCACACAGATTAAGACATACTCGTGGGATAACGCACAGGTGATACTGGTGGGCAACAAGTGTGACCTGGAAGATGACAGACTCATTCCAACAGAGGACAGTCAGAGATTGGCTCATGAACTCGGTGAGAGGAAGCACATTTTAGCCTTTTTGCCAGTTTGATTTGCTTATTTTGATGACCTGAAGAGTGGGGACATTATCAGGAAAAATCACAAGATTCAAACATTACCCGCATAAGCACCAGTCTCAATGTGTCACAATCGATCGCCATTTTTATATCTGAAACTAAATATATATCTATATCTACATCTATATCTGTTCAAAAATAAGTAGTGAATGTTTCCACAAAACTGGTTCCTATTTATTTATTTATTTGAATCAATGTAGAAAAAACTGAACTTGCATTCATTCGTTAGTTTTTTATTGTTATTTAAGAAATTAATTGTATTTTATTAATTTTCCCTCTCTCACCTCGATAATCTCCTGAGACAATTTATAAGTAAAATTTAATATTAATGTATTTATAATATAAATAATTTATTAACAAGAGTGATTCATAAATAAGATGAATATTTATAAATATTTTTTAAATATATTACGTATATAAATAAACTACAATAAAATAAAATATATTAATATGTTTAATTCATTATACATGGATCTTTGTGTTTGTGTGTATATATATATATATATATATATATATATATATATATTATATCATTGTTTATATATTATAATACAAATATAAAATAAGATAATTGTATATTTTAAATATTTTTTATAAAAAAATATAACATTTGTGACTAAATTTTTTAAATGTATAATAATTATTATTGCATTTTAGAAAATAACACACACATGCTATAGAGCTCCGGAGGTCACGTGACCCATTCTGTTTACGACGCCATTTTGGCTGGCAAGAACAGCCGGCGCCAGCATGAGTTTCAAGGCAACGGAGTTCACTTTGCACTTTAATTCAAAAGACATAGACTAGTATATAGCAACACTTAATTTATTAAACATAACAGATCCCTAAAATGTCCCCGGGGTGCTTTTCTCGTGTATGGATAAAGGAACGGATAGCTTTCCTGTCAGGACACCTGTGGCACCAGCAAGTTACAACTAGCCTAGTTTGGACGTAATTGGGCACTAAGTTAGAACTTATGCACTCCTAAATATTTTTGCGTTGCACCATTAAACTTAGTTGAAGCCTAAATCTACGTATAAACAAAATATTTACGGAAGCCTCCGATCAGGAGTAACATTAACAGAGAGATTAGCAGGCAGACGGAACTGCATCAATACTAGGGCTGTAACGATTTGACCAAAAATAAAAACCTTGATTAATTGAACATTTTACCTCGATTAATGAACGATTATTTTGCTCTTTTTTTTTTCTTTTTTTTTGCTTTCCATTTTTTTGCCCTCATAAGGTTTTTGAGTAAGTTCCTGATAAGGTTTTTGCTGTAAATATTTTCTACTATTAGAGGTGGATTTTTTTTTTTCTAATGAAAGTGCATTTCTTTGTGATTTTAAAACTCTTGAAGGAAACGGTTGACTTTCAGCAGTTACTGTCTATGGGGCAGATTTCTGCTTGTTGTACATCAGATACAGATAAATCAGCACAGTAGGCCTACATTACATTTATTTGAATGCATTAATGAGAGAGTGATTGTGTGTGTGAATTACTCATACCGTCTCTGATTTAAGTACAAACCACAGCTTCAAAATGAACAAAGGTATTAAAATATATGCCTATAACGGTTGAGTTTCTAAGCTACTTTAGTGACTTTACTTTAGTCACAGGACAGCGATTGACAATGAGCTTCTGCGCTCCTCTCTGCGCGCGATCTTCACGTGATGTGTGAGCTACTGTATGAGTGTTCGTTTGTCACAATATATCAGGCATTAGTTCAACATAATACACATCTGATGGTCTAAACTCGCTTTAATGTTCAAACTGGCAGGCCTTAAAACACATACAAATTACAAAGCTTTGTGAGGACGCAGGTGAAAGAGCCTGCCTTCAGGGTCAGAGACGCGACACGGCTCAGCTCTGTGTCACAGAAAAAAGCTGAGCACTGAACGGAGAAGTTTTCTGTATTGTTGTTTTTGAATAGTGCACAATCGCTTTAAATGTTCAAACTGGCAAGCTTAAACGCATTTACTTGACAAACTTTATGAGGACGAAAGTGAAAGCGATCTGCGCTATAAGGCTATAAGAACGGCAATTAACTGACCTGTATAAACTGTGTAAAACATGCAGTTGCTATAGTGATTCTGGGCATCTATAAGCACAGATAACTGCTCCTGCATCTCTGTGTGCCTGTAAACTGCACTTGATGTGACTGACGGGGCGGAGTCACGTGGCTAAAACCGAAATAACCGACATCGGTTAGAGGTTCTGAATTTCGGTTTCGATTATTTTCCGATGAATCGTACAGCCCTAATCAATACCCTCTTGTTTTACATGACAGACTTCAATTCTTTACCTATATGATAATGCTGACATATACACGCGCTTACATTTGAACCCTCTGGGGTTCTTCATTTATGGGTCACACTCAGGACCTTCGGGTCAAAAATGATCCGGAGGGCAGGATTAAGATAAAAAAGATTTGAGTAAAATCAATGAAATATATTTTTGTTCAATAATATTTTTGCTTTTCTTTTTTGGTGTTGAGATAATTTTATGATTTATAATTAATATTTATGCAATAATTATGACCCATTTTTTCATTGGACACATTGAGCATTTTTATCACGCAATAACACATTTTTACCACTATAGTGGATCTTGCGTTTTATAAAAAAAAAAAATTAAATCGTAGCTTCATCGGAATGGTTCGAAACTTGGTGACTTTATTGGTACTTGGTATATGAACACCCCAAAAAATTGGGGACAGGATTTGAAAAGTCTAAGTGGTCGTAAAAAAAAATTGTCACACTCAGGCCCTTCGGGTCAAAAATGACCCCCATAGGAAATGAATGGGAAATTGGCAAAAATATGAAAATACAGAGTTTTTTTGTGCATACAATCTACAAATCAGCCAGGATGCAGAAAAAAAGGACTCAACAGTGAAGGGGTGAACAGACAAAAAAACACACACACACACACACACACACACACACACACACACACACACACACACACTTATACACACAAAAAAACACACACAAATGAACGTGTGCCATTCCAAAAGCTAATTCTGTTTTTGTGTGTGTGTGTGTGTGTGTGTGTGTGTGTGAGTTTTTTTGTCTGTTTTGCACTCTTGATGTTTTAGAGATTCACCCCTTCACTGTTGAGTCCTTTTTTCTGCATCCTGGCTGATTTGTAGATTGTACGCACAAAAAAACTCTGTATTTTCATATTTTTGCCATTTTCTATTCATTTCCTATGGGGGTCATTTTTGACCCGAAGGTCCTGAGTGTGACTATTTTTTTTACGACCACTTGGACTTTTCAAATCCTGTCCCCAAGTTCCAATAAAGTCACCAAGTTTCGGACCATTCCGATGAAGCTACGATTTTTTAAAAAATTTGGATAAAACGCTTTGGGTCATTTTTTTTTAACCTGAAGTACCCCAGAGGATTAAGAGAGAAAACATGTGAATAGATTAACGTTATATGTTAGCGGTTAACACAAACCTGTCCAAAACAGCGCGTCGCTGTGTGCATCTGTTTCATAGGTCCGTGTTGTGCATGTCAAATAAAATCAGTCATAATCAATAAATGCCATTTCTTCTTTTTTTTGTTTCAGTATTTATTTATAGATCCTTAATTTAGTTTCAATAAGCCTACAGTTTCTAAATGTTATTTATTTATAAAAGCACTTATGTGACTGAAATTCATGGCATTTCAACAACTTAACAACTACGATAAAATGATTTCCCCTTTGCGTTCCCCCGCCTGTTCTGGCATCCTGGCGCACATCAGATGTCCATCATGTTGAAATAGTAAGGTTTAAACAGTCTGGTTTTAAATTATTTTATAGATACCAATGCGACAGCCGCCCACCCGATTGCCTGCCAAAATGGCGGAGTTTAGGCTGCGTGACGTCCACCTCCGGAGCGCTATTCCCTGCTATCTTTGTTCCTCCACATTTAATAGTGAGAACATGTCATGACAATTATTTCAAATCGTCAGTTCATATGATATAATCCTTTTCCTCAGTCTTTCCTCTCCTACCATATCCTTCTCTTATGCGTTTTGCCTTTTTCCTCATTTCCGCAGGTTTCCAGTTATTCGAGGCCAGCGCCAAAGACAACATCAACGTGAAGCAGGTATTTGAGTGTCTGGTGGACGTGATATGTGACAAGATGACTGAAAGTATGGACGGAGACGGTCCCGTGTCCAACCATAAAGACTCCAGTCAGCAGGACACGTCCCCCGAGGGACACAGCGGCTGCGCCTGCTAAAACAAACTCTCTCTGTCTTTATCACGTTGAGAACTTCTCTTCACTATTTACCACTACTTGGGATAATCTTTGCTTTCCTTTTAACCCAAACGGCATCTGCTAAAGGCACTCAGTGTTGTTTGTGGAAGTGGATTGGACTTTGACTGCACTAGTGATCTACGTGACGCCCCTTACATATTCACACATGCACACGCAGAGACGTAAACAACTGGAGATATTCATCCACGCCCATTCCTCACGCTCTTCACCCTGTTCGCCTCCTTTTCTCTGTCTTTCCCTTAAAAAGGCCACGTTTCCATGGGTCTTTGTGGTTTTAGCACATCTCCTCAAATACCTGGCCCGTAACGTCCACAGCCCTGACCGCTCGGTCTATCTGGGTGTCCATCTGCTTTAAACAGCTCATTTAGCAGCATTATTGAGATAAATGCACTCTGTTATTCTGATACGTGCAAACATGAGCTGATGAAACCTACGGAAGTTTGTTTCTGCCACAGAATGAAAAAAAAATTAAGACTTTTTGTCTCTAAATTCTGACTTTCTTTTCCTTGCAATTGCGAGAAGCTCAAAATTGTAAATTATTTTATCTAAATTCAAAAAAAAAAAAATGAATTGTGAGATATAAACTTGCAATAACTTTTTTTTTAATTGTAAGTTTGTCGCAATTCCTCAATTTCTCACAAAATTCTCACAAGTCTGAATTGCAAGATATAAACACAATTGTGAGAATTGCGAGATATAAACTTGCAGTTCAGACTTTTTGGTTATCTTGCAAATCTGACTTTCTATAACTTTTAACTCCATCTTTTCTAACTAACACCTCTGAGAAATAAAGTCAGAATTGTGAGATAAAATGTCGCTATTACCTTTTTTTATTCCGTGGCGGAAACGAGCTTCGATAGAAACCTGTGTTCACGCATTTAGAAATATGAATGTTTTACTCTTTTACAAGTTATTTTTTTGAAATGAGCATTTTCTTAAATTTATAAGATAGCAAATAAACTATATATAACCCAAAATGACCAGTATGCTGTCACAATAATTTGTTATATCTCGTTATACTTTCTTAACTTATTAAATGTCCAACTAAATTTGGCATCATTCCTAGAAAAAGTGTAAATATTTCATAAATCCATTCTTACATAAAAGTGATGCATTCGATGCAAGGAACCGGTGACACTTTACAATAAGGTCTCAGTTGTTAAAGTCCCCATTAAATCAAAATGGACGTTTTTTTGGCTTTAAGCATGAATATGTTCTGCTATCTATAAGCCAGTGTGCTCCAAAACTATGAGAAAATTCACATTTAGAAGATATAAGCGTTCAAAACATAGTCTCTCATTTCCGCCAATATGGGTCAATGATTTTGATGAAATCTCATCAGATTTACTGTCCAATCAAATCCAATAAAAAATGAATATTGTGTCATCATTTAATCACCCTCAAGTTGTTCCAAACCTGTATTTTCTCTGTTCTGCTGAACACAAAAGTAGATATTTTGAAGAATGTCTGTAAGCAAACAGTTGATGGTCCCCATTGACTTCCATATTTTTTCCATCAACTGTTTGGTTACAGACATACTTCAAAATATCTTCGTTTGTGTTCAGCAGAACAAAGAAAATACAGGTTTGAGGGCGAGTAAATGATGACAAAATGTTCATTTTTGTGTGAACCGTCCCTTTAATATCTGAACTGTGTTAAGTCTAGTTAAAGGGATAGTTCACCCAAAAATGAAAATTTGATGTTTATCTGCTTACCCCTAAGGCATCCAAGATGTAGGTGTCTTCGTTTCTTCAGTAGAACACAAATGAAGATTTTTAACTCCAACCGTTGCAGTGTTTCACTCATATAATGCTTGTCAATGGGGTCGAACTCTATTAGAGTAAAAAAAACATAGACAGACAACTTCAAATTAAACCCCGCGGCTCGTGACGACACATTGATGTCTTAAGACACGAAACGATCGGTTTCTGAGAGAAACCCGACGGTATTTATGCAATTAATTTCACTTCATATCAGACGAACGCTTTAGCTCTCCAGACTGCCATCACTTCCTGTCAGTGAGGTCAAATAGCAGCCGGGTTATAGATATGTATACGTAGATTCCTCATTAGTGCCTGCGTGGATCATGGCGTGGATCGCTCGAATGAGGAATCTACGTATACATATCTATGACCCGGCTGGAATTTGACCTCACTGACAGGAAGTGATGGCAGTCTGGAGAGCTAAAGCGTTCGTCTGATATGAAGTGAAATTAATTGCATAAATACCGTCGGGTTTCTCTCAGAAACCGATCGTTTCGTGTCTTAAGACATCAATGTGTCGTCACGAGCCGCGGGGTTTAATTTGAAGTTGTCTGTTTATGTTTTTTTTACTCTAATAGAGTTCGACCCCATTGACAAGCATTATATGAGTGAAACACTGCAACGGTTGGAGTTAAAAATCTTCATTTGTGTTCTACTGAAGAAACAAAGACACCTACATCTTGGATGCCTTAGGGGTAAACAGAAAAACATCAAATTTTCGTTTTTGGGTGAACTATCCCTTTAAGCACTAGAGGTCTCAGAAGGTTTTGAGAAGTTTAGTGTCATCCTCTCGGGCACCTTTAGTGTTTTTATGTCTCTCCTCATTTTCATGGCTTGATCTCTCTTTGACTTGGTGAAACAGCGATGCCTCATTGTGCTGAATATACAGTAGCAAATGTGAGAATTTTGTATTATAAAATAAAACAAATTATTATAGAAAAAGATATAAGGATTGTGTCTGATTATCTGATATTTATTCAATCTTCAATTACAGTCGTTATTATTAAAAAATATATATTTTTGTGACAAATGGTGACCACTGTTAAATAATGTATGATGTTTACATAATATATTTGAAAAATAAAATAAATTATGCAATTATAAAAAATACTGTAAAATTAAACAAAACAATTATATATTTTTTTCTTCATTGTGACTATTTTTACCCCAAAAATTCTTATTATTACAATGTGTCCAGATGTTTTACTTTGTTTAACCTATAGGTAACCCTTTATAATAACTACACGCTATGAAGCATTAGTAAATAGTTAATTCGTCATTTATAAAGCATTAATAGACATTAATAGGCAATTTATAAATACAGCTATAAATGCTTTATTCTTGTATTTATACACTCTACCTGAATTAATCATGAATTGCAGTGGAAAACATGTTAATAAAGCATTTATTAACACAGTGAGTAACTGTTACTATATGTCTAAATAATATGTATAAATTTACATTTAAATAGCTTATTAATCCTTTACTTACACTTTCTAAATGATCTGATGAACCGCTGACAACTCCTACAAAACTGGTTTGTAAATAATGTAATACTTAATTTAGAAGTGATACATTTTTAAAGTATGAAAATACAATTATTAAACACATTACAGATATGCTTATAAATCAAGAATAAAGCATTTATAGCTGTATTTAGAAACGGCTTAGTAATGTCTATGAATACTTTATAAATTATGAATTAACTATTTACTAATGCTTCATAGTTATTATAAAGTGTTAAATTATTATTATTATTTAAATCAGCTTAAAAGCAGTACAGAAATACTACCATGTTATTTATTTATTTGATGTCTTTGCATTACAGTAATGGGAATTGAGGGGGAAATTTTTGCCTTTAATGATCCTAAAATAGGCCTTGTTTCTTTTGATTTTGGAGTCAAATGTGACGTGCTCTTGATCAGTTCTGTGAGATTCACCCAATAGCCTACACTAAAGGTCCAATCAGATCTCAGCAGTGCAGTGGACTCACGAGTGTTGGCCATCTAGTCTTCTCTATCTCTGAGTTTGCACACTCTCCTGGCTGTCCGTTATGTCCAGTGTAGAAAGATAGTGGCTTCACCTTCTGTGCTGAAGCTTTTTCCCGCATTCTCGTCCAATCGGATTATACCAAGCCATGTGACTGTTCTGTAAACGGTGACAGTCAGGTTAAACTCGGTGACATAAGCATTTAAAACATGCTTTCTACGTGTTTTCTACACTTCAACGGTGACTTGCATTGCATTCTAGGTGTACATTTGAATTTCATTGGAATCATCATATTCTTGACCCACGTTTATTATCATTAACTATAGCTAGAATTATTTAATTTTCATGTTATTTTAGTAACATTTTTAGTGATTTCGAAATATGCTTTGCTTTTGTCATTTTTATTTTTATTTTTTCATTGCTGAGAGGTTGCTAGGGTGTTCTTCTGTAGGTGGTTACTATGGCATTGAGTGGTTGCTATGGTGTTCTTCTCTATGTGGTTACTATGGCATTGCTGAGTGGTTGCTAGGGTGTTCTAGGTGGTTACTATGGCATTACTGGGTGGCTGCTAGGGTGTTCTATGTGGTTACTTTGGCATTGCTGAGTGGTTGCTAGGGTGTTCTACTGTAGGTGCTTACAATGGCATTGCTGAGCGGTTGCTAGGGTGTTCTAGGTGGTTACTATGGCATTACTGGGTGGCTGCTAGGGTGTTGTATGTGGTTACTATGGCATTTCTGAGTGGTTGCTAGGGTGTTTTACTGTAGGTGGTTACTATGGCATTGCTGAGTGGTTGCTAGGGTGTTCTAGGTGGTTACTATGACATTGCTGGGTGGTTGCTTGGGTGTTCTAGGTGGTTACTATGGCATTGCTGAGTGGTTGCAAGGGTGTTCTTCTGTAGGTGGTTATTATGGCGTTGCTGAGTGGTTGCTAGGGTGTTCTTCTGTAGGTGGTTACTATGGCATTGCTGAGTGGTTGCTAGGGTGTTCTAGGTGGTTACTATGACATTGCTGGGTGGTTGCTTGGGTGTTCTAGGTGGTTACTATGGCATTGCTGAGTGGTTGCTAGGGTGTTCTTCTGTAGGTGGTTATTATGGCGTTGCTGAGTGGTTGCTAGGGTGTTCTTCTGTAGGTGGTTACTATGGCATTGCTGAGTGGTTGCTAGGGTTTTCTACTGTAGGTGGTTACTATGGCATTGCTGAGTGGTTGCTTGGGTGTTCTACTGTAGGGGGTTACTATGGCATTGCTGAGTGGTTGCTAGGGTGTTCTACTGTAGGTGGTTACTATGGCATCGCTGAATGGTTGCCAGGGTGTTCTAGGTGGTTACTATGGCATTGCTGGGTGGTTGCTTGGGTGTTCTAGGTGGTTACTATGGCATTGCTGAGTGGTTGCTAGGGTGTTCTAGGTGGTTACTATGGCATTGCTGAGTGGTTGCTAGGGTGTTCTATGCGGTTACTACGGCATTGCTGAGTGGTTGCTATGGTGTTCTACTGCAGTTACCATGGCATTGCTGGGTGGTTGCTAGGGTGTTCTAGGGGGTTACTATGGCATTGCTGGGTGGTTGCTAGGGTGTTCTACTTCAGGTGGTTACTATGGCATTGCTTAGTGGTTGTTAGGGTGTTCTACTGTAGTTGGTTACTATGGCATTGCTGAGTGGTTGCTAGGGTGTTCTAGGTGGTTACTATGGCACTGCTGAGTGGTTGCTAGGGTTTTCTACTGTAGGTGGTTACTATGGCATTGCTAAGTGGTTGCTAGGGTGTTCTAGGTGGTTACTATGGCATTGCTGAGTGGTTGCTTACTGGCCCTTAATATTCTGGTCTCTAAATATGGCTTGGATCTCCACTTCAGTGTAAATCCATGAGAATGTTTGCCTCTTTTAAGTCTGAGCACTCAGAAAAGTATAGCACTTTTAAAATTCACCACATTTGAGGGACTATAGATGAAAACTGCATGGCAATTTGTGTTGCAGCACAAAACATCAGCATGTAAATCACAAAAGTAAAGCTCAGCTCGAGGAACTCGCTTTAGTTCCATTTGCGCAAAAAGAAAAGTGACTTTGTGCACTTGCTGGAGCTGATAGCATCTGTAATTTATGACTTTATACCCGTACCTCTGCCAAGTCCTCTGCTTTTATCTGCGTCCCCAGAAAGCTACCACAAAGGGGCTTCCTGGACATTCATTTCCCTGTTGCGCACCACTAACCCACAACCTCCAGAGCCAGAGGAAACCAGGGAAATACATGCACCGTTGACCTGAGTGTGTGTTTGAACGTATGTACCATGAAAAAGACCATTTATGCCTTTTAGAGCATTAGATTAGAGGCCCAACATCTGTTTAATGCACATGGAAGTCATTCTTTACTAAACAGACAAAGCCTTGGCATGATGAAAACCACCTGTGGGCCTAATCGGGTGTCACATTTCCCATCTTAACAATGTGTCCCGGGTTGAAATAACGGTACAGTCCTGTCATAGTGATAATGGTAGTGGGCAGACTGGATCGGCTCGCAATACTTGCCCTTATCTGTGCGTAAGAGAAGCTCAGCGCTGTGCTGATAACGCAGGTTGAGCATAGAAAAACATGAGTGTCAGGCTGTGATAAAAAGAACCGGTTACTTGCTACAGAACAACACCAGTGCAGTTTGCACTCTTAAAAACACACGTGTTGATCGTCGGTGCATTAACCCCTAGATTTAAAAAGTCACATTGTTTTCCTGCTCAGTCCTTTAGGTCGAGTGTGTAATGTTGTTGTTTCTTGAGAGCACTTCAAACACACACATGACAGCATGTCCTCACTCAAGCTCCTCCCAGTAAACAACACACTTTTCGAGGCTCCGCCCCCAAATAGTAAAAAGAGTAAACACTCTGTCTGAACACACTATCAGCTTATCGGATGTGATCCTCGTAACCGCCAATGGTGTCCACAAAACAACAATTTGGTCGAAAAGCCCACCTGGGAAAAGAGGAGACACCTTTGGGAACCGGAGCACAGAGCAGCGATTAGTTTGTGAAGTAAATGGGTGAAGAAAATGAGGAGCGACAGATTGAAAGTTGTTTTCATGCTTTGTCTTGCTTTCGTCACTGCAAGAGGAAAAAGCTTTGAAAGTAAAGGTAAGAAATGTGCCTTTTTATTGTTTGACTCATATGCATATTATGCATATTTCATTAGTTTTTATGTTAACGCTGAATTTTTCTGCATCATTACGGCCGTCTTGTGTCACATGATCCTTCGGAAATCATTCTGATATGATGATTTGATGCTGGCATTTATGATTGTTATTAATGTTGCTGAGTCATATTTTTGTGGATATTTTATCATCTAAAGATTCAAATATCAGGGGAGAGGGGATAAATTAACTTTAATTCAGAAAGGACTCATTAAATTGATCAAAAGTGACAGTAAAAGCTTTAATAATGTTACAAAATATTTCTATTTGTTTTTTAAATGCTGTTCCTTTGATTTTTATATTCATCAAAGAATCCTGAAAAAAAATTCTACAAAAAAAAAAGCTAAATATTCAATGTTGATAATAAGAACTAGTATTAATAATTGACCACCAACAAATTAATTTTCAGTTTTTAATTTAGAAAGCTTTGGTCTTAAATGAGAAGTCAAAACCATTATTTAGTCATAAATGACATGGATCAAAATTATGTAAACAATTTAAATTATGAAAGATAAAGTCATAATTTAGATTTTTTTCTTCTATCATTGTTTGGACTAGGGTTTAATATCTCATAATAAGTACTTATGTCATACTTACACTGACTTTTTATGTTATTATTATGTCGTATAAAATATGACTTAGTATATTGTAATTTTGACTTTGTCATAATTATGACACAAAATGACTTAGTATTTCATAATTATGACTTTTTATGTATTAATTATGAATTTTATTTACCAAAGCAGGACTTTCTAAAGGATTTTCTATGTATAGTATAAATATGAGATGTAAAGTCAAAAATATGACCTAAAAAGTTGAAATTCTGATTAAAGTCAATCGACATAAAAAAGTTAAAAGTATGACATTTTATCTCATAATTTCATCTCATAATTTCACATTTTTAATGTGTAATTTTTAATTCGAAATTATGACTGTGCCAAATTGAGAAAGTCGAAATCATGACAAAAATGTGAAATTCTGATTTAGTCGTAAATTACATAAATCAAAATTATGACAATGTTTAAATTATTAAATTATTAATTTTGAGTTGATCTCATTTTAGACTTATTGTCATACTTGGATTTAGTATGTCATAATTATGACTCAAAAAATGACTTTTTTATGTATTAATTATAACTTTTATTTACCAAAATTATGTATTACTTTGACTTAAAGTCAATTGACATACAGAGTTAAAATTGACAATGTATCTCAAAATGTAAAAATAATTTTTATATTCATCAAAGAATCCTGAAAAAAAAAGTTTCTACAAAAAAAAAAAAGAATAAGCAGCAAAAATTCAACATTGATAATAAGAACTATTATTAATAATTGACCACCAACAAATACATTTTCAGTTTTTAATTTAGTAAGCTGTGAAATATGCATTTTATATAATTTAAAATCATTTTGTATAATCTATAGTTTTATTTATTGAACTTTATTGGACAATTTACAGTTTGCAATTGTCTTTGAATAATGCTGACAATGCTTTCATATTTATATATGTTTTTTCAGTGGCCCAGTTACTCCGAGACGAAACAGAGGACCTTAAATGTTTTGTGGAGGGAAAAAAGGATCTCACTTGCTTCTGGGAAGTGGAGGAAGCGAGGAAGAGTTTACACCATCAGTATACCTTCATGTATTCATACGAGTAAGTGACCGTTTAAGACCAAAGCTAGAAGTCATTTTTGTGTGTTGTTTGCAGAACGTTTTAACACACATATAACACACACTGGTCCCATTTTAAAATATTGACACTGTTTAATAGTATTCATGTCAGTTCCGTTAAATGGTCTCGTTAAAATATCAGCCAACGTTATTTCTTCTTTTCCTATGTTTTCAGGAATGAGGACAAGGTGGCTTGTGCGGTTTCATCTCTGTCTTTGGCCAGTAACAAAACCGTCCTCCTTTGCAAACTGCCCCAAACTCTGTTCTTCACGGCTCTTGACGTGCAGGTTTTCCGCGATGGCCGGATTCTCTATAATCGCAGCCTCAACGTTGAGAACGTCTGTAAGTCTATTAAAAGTGATACGTGAAGAAAATACAGAAGTTGCGATAGTCTTTTCTCCTCTATTGTGACATATATCCGAGTGAAACTGCTTTTCAGACAAGAATAAATGTAGGGCGGGATTTGATTTTATGGTTGTGGTTTGTTATTGGTGGATCTCATGTATAGGTCTCATGGATCTCAAAAATAATGATACGGACAGATTAATCATTTACAATAAATACTGCAATGTTCCATGAAAAAAACCCAGAGAATTGTCCATTTTGATTTCATGCTAAATTTAAGATGTTTTCCCTCTCACAGTGTTTGTAGATCCTCCCAGAAACCTGACGGTCTTGAGCTCAGGAAAGGAAGGGCAGCTGAACGTGAGCTGGCTGCCTCCTCCGCTCAAATACATGGATGACAGTTTGATATACGAGGTCCGATACGCAGAGGAGGGGAGTCACATGGGCAAGGTATGTGCTCTTTATTGTTCTTCATGAGGCCGTTCGTGTAGTTTGAATAAGCCGAAGTGTTGTGTGTGTTGTTGATATTCAGCAGTGAGTTGTCTTGTTGAAGGTGGAGGAGATAAAGGCCAGCACCTTGCTGGTTTTGCGTGGCTTACAGTCCGGCACCAGATACAAGGTGTGGGTCCGTGTCAAACCTGATGGCGTCTCCTACAAGGGCTACTGGAGCTTCTGGACCGATCCTGTGTTTGCAGTCACGCCACCAAGTGGTATGAGGACTTGAAAGCTTCAACAAATAAAACACACGAAAGTCCATTTCCATCACATAGAAAAAAAGCATGCTTTTGTAAATCATAATTATACAGTCTTGTAGTTATGGAGTCAAAACCATGACAAAAATGTGAAATTCTCATTTAGTCATAAATGACATGGATCGAAATTATGAAAACAATTTAAATTATGAAAGATAAAGTCATAATTTAGATTTCTTTTTATCATAATTTGGATTTAGGGTTTAGTATCTCATGATTAGGACTTAGAATGTCATACTAACGCTGACTTTTTATGTTATTGTCATAAAAAAATATGACTTGGTATATCGTAATTTTGACTTTGTCATAATTATGACATAAAAGGACTTAGTATTTCATAATTATGACATAATGATTTAGTATTTCATAATTATGACATAATGATTTAGTATTTCATAATTATGACATAAAATTACTTAGTATTTCATAATTATGACATAAAATTACTTAGTATTTCATAATTATGACAATGATTTAGTATTTCATAATTATGACATAAAATGACTTAGTATTTCATAATTATGACATAAAATGACTTAGTATTTCATAATTATGACATAAAATGACTTCGTATTTCATAATTATGACATGAAATGACTTAGTATTTCATAATTGACATAAAATGACTTAGTATTTCATAATTATGACATAATGACTTAGTATTTCATAATTATGACATAAAATGACTTAGTATTTCATAATTATGACAATGATTTAGTATTTCATAATTATGACATAAAATGACTTAGTATTTCATAATTATGACAAAATGATTTAGTATTTCATAATTATGACATAAAATTTCTTAGTATTTCATAATTATGACATAAAATGACTTCGTATTTCATAATTATGACATAAAATGACTTAGTATTTCATAATTATGACATAAAATGACTTAGTATTTGATAATTATGACATAATGACTTAGTATTTCATAATTATGACATAAAATGACTTAGTATTTCAAAATTATGACACAAAATTACCTAGTATTTCATAATTATGACATAAAATTACTTAGTATTTCATAATTGTGTCTTTTTATGTATTAATTATGACTTTTATTTACCAAAGCAGGACTTTCTAAAGGATTTTCAGGATTTTTCTAATGTGGCAGAATTGGGCAGGCTAATAAATATAAATAAATATGAGCTGTGAAGTCAAAAATATGACCTAAAAACTCCAAATTCTGATTAAAGTCAATTGACATAAAAAGTTTAAATTATGACATTTTATCTAATAATTTCATCTCATAATTTCACATTTTTAATCTCATAATTATGATTTACTATGTCATAACTTCAACTTTTTATCTCATAATTATGATATAGTATGTCATAATTTCAACTTTTATCTAAATTTTTTATTATATCATTACAATTAATAATCTCATGATAAAAGTCGAAATTATGACTCTGCCAAGTTAGTTTTTCTCATAATTATGAGAAAGTCGAAAGCATGACAAAAATGTGAAATTCTGATTTAGTCATAAATTACATAAATCAAAATTATGACTTTTAAAAGTCATAATTTTGAGTTTCTCATAATTTGGACACAATCTCATAATCAGGATTTAGTATGTCATAAGGACTTAGTATTTCATAATTTCACTTTTTTATGTATTAATTATGACTTTTATTTACCAAAGCAGGACTTTCTAAAGGATTTTGATTTAAAGTCAATTGGCATACAAAGTTAAAATCGACATTTTTATCTCAAAATTTAAAAAAATAATTCACATTCATAAAAAATGACACCGTGCCAAGTTATATTTTTTGTCATAATCATGACATAAATGTTTCTATTTCAATATTCCATCTTATGTCATAATTATAATTTTTTATGTAATAATGATGATGTAGTATTTATTTGTTTTATTTGATTTTTTTTATAGTTAAGATTTACAAAAGCATTATATTTATTCTACTGTGTCAGAAACGGACTTCCATAAAAGCATTTTAAGTAGATTCAAATGTATTTATATAGCGCTTTTCACAGGAACCATTGTTTCAAAGCGCTTTAAATGTATGATGTCTATATTTAAAATCTTCATGCCTTATAGGCGCATTTAGCAGATTAGAGATGGGTAATAATACAATTTACATTTTGAGACGATACAAGCAGTCAAGCACTTGAGATTTGCTATATAATATAAACAGTATTGCCCTACCATAGACATCAGTGTTTAGATCTCGACTATAAACATTTATCCCAGTATTTCCAGTGTGATTTGTCTCAAAGGTTTAACATATGCAGGCGAATCGTTGTCATCTAGGAATGAGGAATCATTTTTGCTTCTCTTTTTGTAACAGACATGGATCCGCTGATCGTGTCACTGGTGCTTTTCATCGGATTGATCCTCTGCCTGCTGTCTCTGACTGTGATTCTGACCCACCACAAGTCAGTTCTCACGAATACATGCATAATACCATATTAAATATGTTAATGATAATCACCTCAGACCAACCGTAACCCATTCTCTAAAAGGAAAGATTAAACATTTTTAGAGTAAAAAAAACACACACTTGACTACGTTATTTCAGATTAGCATCTGGGGACATTTTTCTACCCAATATAGTTAAGATACAGTATGTATGTAAGTATGATTGATTGTGTAGGAATGGCTGTGAAGGTAATAGATATGATTCTATAAGTGTGAACTTCACATGCATTAAATCTGCAGACTCTTTCTATTATGAACAAGTGAATCATGAAGGCTTCTGTGCACATTACAGGTTTCTCCTGAAGAAACTGTGGCCTGACATCCCCACGCCAGAGCACAAGTTTCCAGGTCTCTTCACCGTCTACAAAGGGGATTTCAAGGTAATTCATGCATGTTTCCAATTGGCTCTGTCTCTGCACATTTTATAATTTAACATGTGTAACTGACAATAAATGGTTTCCAAATTGGGATTGGTAAAGGAGTAAATGAAAAGTTATATAGCTTATATACAGCAATTTATTTGAAAGAAAATGATACTTTTATTCAGCAAGGATGCCTTAAATTGATCAAAAGTTTAACCGATACAACAAATCAATGTTTATTATTAAATAAATAAATACATTTTTAGTCAAGTCAGTAGTTGCGTTTACATGGACCCTAATAATCCAATCGTAACCGGACTGGTAGCACAATCGGAATAAAAAAAGTCACATGTAACCATGTCAATCTGCATGAATTGGCCAGATCTGATTCAAATTTCATTCGGATTGTAAGGGGTGGTTTATTCCTTTTGTAATCCGATCGAGAGGACATGTATGTAAACTGGAGGATATTGAGAATTCATCTTCCAGAATCTGGCAGTACGTTTTGGGAGTTCATTTTAGTCCATCCTGAAGTCCGTTTTGCAGAGATGGACTAAAAATGAACTCCCAAAACGTACTGCCAGATTCTGGAAGATGAATTCTTCAAACAGTGGTACTAGAGGATGTGGTGCTGGTCCTTCAAGAGTCATTCTCAACCTATCTGTCCATAAAGCCTATAAAAAAACCTTCTTCATGTATTTTACAACACTTCAGCTTATGATTCTTATTTAGTGGGGGTCATTTTTTAGGATTCTTTACCTAACTGAAGTCTCTGAGATCCTGACACCTTGCACTTCTGGAGACTCCAGGTAGGTTGCAGCTCTGGAAAATGGTGGCGCTGGAGACTAAAGGGTTCCTGATGGTTTCACCCTTAATTCTTCACCTTAATTCTTAATTATTTTGCAGTTAACAGGTGTCTTTTCTTCACCACCTGTTTTTGTCTGACCCTGCTGACCCAACGAGCATTTCACTGTCCAATGGTCACGCCTTAACTGCAATGTCTAGTATTGCATTAGTATTGCATCCTTCTCATGGGCATTTAATACTTTTTGACTTTTCAGTCTGAGTTAAATCTCTTTTTTGGCTCAATTTATCTGTAAAAGAAAACATGCCTAATAATTCTGCACACCTGAATATAAGGTGATTTTCATTTCCAGCCTTCATGAACAATTATATATCACTTATACATTATTAAATACTAAATCAATAGTAGTTATTAGGATTACTGTGGTTTGGAATTGGTCAAATGTGCCTGGAAAAAAATATGATCAGAAAATCAACGTGCCTAATAATTCTGCACTCCCTGTAAGTGTCACTGTCACTTGATGATGGATCTGGTGAAGAAGCTGTCAGTGATCAAAATATTGATTTTTTTTTTTTAAGACGTCTTTCATTGTGTTCAAACGGCTGCATTATGACACACAATCAAGTGCCCTGCTCCCTTCAAAGTCCCCACTGTATGGGCTCTACCCTTTGGAGTGAGTAGGGCTCCAAAGGGCATCACTTCCGATTGTAATTTGCCGAATGTTTGCAGCTGTCCTCCTGTCAACAGCTGTATATGGGGAGAACATATTGGAACTGCAAAATCACTGAAAAAAACCCCCATCATCATTAGCACTAGATATTTAGTAACTAACTATTGTGTGTTTCCTCTGCCCTCAGGAGTGGATGAGCCAAAATAACGGCAGCATGTGGGGAAGATCAGTCCATGTGTACACGGAGGAGCTGCCCTCACCTGTGGAGGTTTTGTCTGAGGTTTCTCTGGCCAGCTACAGCACGTCCCCGAAAGAGGAGAGGAAACCTGCGGAGGAGGAAGAGGAGAGCGAGCGTACGGATTCGGGATTAATGGGAGGATGGCGAGAACCTCCTCACGGTCACTGGCTCATGGAGCAACTGAGGGCGCTTCAAGAAAACCCAGAATCTCTCTCCCAGTCAACGTTACTGCAGTCACATGACACCTACGTCGCTCTTAATCAAAACTCCCAGCGTGTGCAAGGAGAAGCCGAGCGGCAGGTGGACGACGATGTCTTCGAGGAGACGGTACCGCTCCAGACGCTCTTTAGCACCGCGGGAACGCCGTCTTTGAGCGCCTCGCACTCCGACCTCGGCTCGCTCCTGCAGAGCTCAGGCAGACTATCCTCGCAATCCAGCTTTGAGTATCCCAACCACACATGGCCCCCCAAAGGGCCGGGATACGCCTACATGGCGGTCGCAGACTCGGGGGTTTCCATGGACTACAGCCCGATGAGCTCGAGCAGGATCGCGGAGCTCGGGAAACGCGGGATCTACACCAATGAATACAAAAACGAGATTTTTGGCCACAGGTGGCCGCTCACCAGTCGACACGTTGAACCTGGATACTGATATTCATTTCAGGATCTTACCGATTTTTGTTTTGATTTTCGCATGATGTTTTTTTTGGGACATATGAAAACACTAGGATCTTTCAGGAGGACATATTCCATCAGATAAAATAAGCTAACATTATAGCATTCCTATGGCAGCTGTTAATGAAACATTTTAATACAGTGTTTCATGTACCACAAATAATACCGGTGGAGAGTTTCCATTTTTAATACATTAATTAGTGGCACTTTCCACAAATAAGCTTCACTTC
Source organism: Gobio gobio (assembly GCF_949357685.1). NCBI lineage: Eukaryota > Metazoa > Chordata > Actinopteri > Cypriniformes > Gobionidae > Gobio > Gobio gobio. Next base: position 66,655,735 of record NC_137097.1, read on the forward strand.
CATGTCCCTTAAAAAAAAAGGAAAAATGCATTACAAGCTAAATTTCAGCATTTTTGTTTGGGAGAAATATTAAATAAGTTTAATAGTTATTTATTATATCATGAAAAATAGCCAATTTTAAGAGTATCCAAAATCTGTACTCTGAATTATTCAATCATACATATTTTTATATACATAGGTTATATTGCTCAAATGATTAAATCATTTTTGTATATATACATCAGAGTTTAAACTATTCAAACGTCACCAAATGTTTATAACCGGATTGCTGAAATTACAAACTTTACATAAAATAAATGTAAAACCAATCATATTTTTCCCTCCTGAGCTTGATTATCATCATTTCTAAAATTAAGCATCACATTTGAAACACTGATTAAAAACGAAACAAAATAAAAAAATACCTTATTTTTTTACCCTCTTTGTGGAATGTGCCTGATTTGCAGTTCACACGTCATTCTGTTTAAAAATCTCTTGTAAATTGTACATATATATTTTTTTAATGTAAATAATTATTTTTTTTTACTCTAAGTTACAGTGTAATATGTATCTTTCGGATGGAGAAAGTCAACCTGAACAAACATTAGACCTTATGTACAAGTCAGTTGAGTTATATGAAGGATAATTCATCCGTCCGTCCATCCATCCATTTCTTGCTTTACGTCCTGTTTGCATTTGGATAGTTCTTGTGGTGCATTCTGGGAATTCTTGTCTCATTGTTGACATTTGCAACCCATTTTACTTTCATATTGTGGCATTTCTGAGTGGAGCGGTAAACATAACTGTAGCAGGCAGACTTGATTAGATCGTGAACAGTGGGCGTTCCACACCAGAGTTTGTAGTTGATTATGGAGGACTACACCCTTCCTGAAACACCACTAACACACAAGCAGCTTTGGTGACATTAACTGAAAAACAAAGCACTTTGTACTTTCGATGAAATATTACAATAATAATGTGCACTGATGAATCATTCACAAGACCAGGAACGTGAATCAAGAAAGTCAGTCTTGACATTAGAGTTTGTATTATGCAGTCCACTCAACTTACTGTACAGAAACCTTTTACTTTATAATAGCAGTTTAATATGCCAGCGATTCTATATTCTGTGATCCATAAGGTTAAACCAAATATGTTGAATTTGTGAACAACTCGGAGTTAACCAAGATGAATTGTTAATCCCGTCTGTAGGATGGAAACTACACTCTTAAAAATAACGGTTCGAGAAGTGGATTTCTTGCAGTGATGCAATATTATTTTGAATTCCCCAAAGACCTCAAACCATTTTTTCTTAGTGTGAAGAACATTTTAATAATCTAAAGAAACGTTTGTGGAATGAAAAGGTTCCATTGATGTTAAAGTTTCTTCATGGAACCATCGATGCCAATAAATACCTTTATTTTTAAGAGTGTATAAGATAAAAAGCATAATTTCTGACACTTTCACATGTAGTCCTGTCTATCCAATGATACGATCACTGAGTGTTGCTTTATTTCATAATAGCATTGGAAATAAGATTAATCCATTTCTTAATAACTATTTGTCTTTCACTTTTTTCTATCAGCAATAAAGCTACTTTTTTCTACAATGAAAAGGAATTTTATTTGTGTGAACATTCATTTCAGTAAAGACTTCTCATTTACACTTATTTTCTGTTCTCTAAATGAATGCATTTATGTATTTAAAAGGGATAGTTGAAATCAATGCATTGTGTGTGACACATTTTGATATTTTGAAGACTGTTGGTAACCATACCATTTTGGTGACCATTGGCTTCTATTGTATGGAGAGACATTTCTCAAAATATCTTCTTTTATGTTCCACAGAAGAAATGACATGGGGGTGAGTCTTTTATGAACTATCCATTTAATTAACCTTCATTTCATTTCATTTAACTATCCCTAATTTTGGACTTAGAAATGTTAAGAAACATTTTTTTACTTGCAATAACATACAAAAAATTATGGAGCATTTATGAATGCTAATGAATACCAGTTCTAATCTAAAAAGAAAACCACAAATGCTTGCAGAAAGGTTTTTTTTTTTTTTGTTAAATGCAACATAATCGCTGCCTTCGCTCCCCACGTGCATCAATGAGCCTTGGCCGCCCATGACCCTGTTGCCGGGTCACCACTGTTGCTTCCTTGGAGCACTTTTGATAGAGACTGACCACTGCAGACCGGGAACACCCCACAAGAGCTGCAGTTTTGGAGATGCTCTGACCCAGTCGTCTAGCCATCACAATTTGGCCCTTATCAAACTTGCTCAAATCCTTACTCTTGCCCATTTTTCCTGCTTCTAACACATCAACTTTGAAGACTTGCACTGTTGGCACCAATGAAACCAACATGTGGCATTGGCACGAAAGACCAAAGGTTTGGCTATAGTAGCCTGACCATGAATATTGACTTTGTGGAGCTCCCAACTGTTTTGTTCTTGTGGCGTGAGTTGGGCTAGCCTAGAAATCTAGACGCACCCCAGCGGCAGAAATTTTATTTTGCCGCGAGTGTAGTCTAGCAACTCTCGGTAGACCTCAGAGCTGGAAAAACCAAACTCTGGTCAGGCCAATCACATCGTGTATAGAGTCGGTGGGCGGGCTTAACATAATGAAGGAGCGGAGTTGCGGAGGTTCTGCGTGCTACAGGTAAACAAAGAAGCTGACGATCAGCGTCTTTCAAATCGGTTTTGGCCGCTACTCTGGAAGACTTGGAGTTAAGCTTTTCTTTGATAAAAGAACAAAGAATGGCACTGAAGTCATTCGTAAGAAAGGAAGATGTATACAGAGTTTATTCTATCAACTAACGTTAGCTCCGCCTCGGTTGGTTGTGGCGCTATCCAATTGCGTGCAGAGGGAATTTGACAGACAACCGTTTATCCCGCCCCTCGGATTGAGCCCTGCCAATGGTGAGTTTCCAGATCAAACATCTTGATGTGGGTCTGGCTTGTCAGGCTAGAGTTGGACAGCTGTGGTTTTATGTTTTTGGGATACATTCCAGGTTATTACCTGGACAGCCCTTCAGACAGCTTCCTCTTGCATTGACAGTTACTCCTATTGGATGCGATTGGTGGTATACAACTTTAGGAAGATTAGACCCTTCCTATCAGGAGCAGGCCACACAACTCCTGGTCCACGCTCTTGTTCTCTCCAGACTGGACTACTGTAATGCTCTTCTAGCGGGCCTTCCTGCATGCACTTTCAAATCCTTGCAACTGATCCAGAATGCAGCGGTGAGGGTGGTTTTCAATGAGCTGAAGAGAGCGCACGTCACGCCTCTCTTCATCAGTCTGCACTGGCTACCAATAGCCGCTCGCATCAAATTCAAGGCACTGGTGCTCGCCTACAAAGCAACCACTGGCTCTGCACCAATATACCTAAACTCGCTTGTTCAGACTTACCCTCTAGAAGCTTACGTTCTGCAAGTGAACGACGCCTTGTGGTACCATCCCAAAGAGGCATGAAATCGCTCTCACGGACCTTTTCCTGGACTGTTCCCACCTGGTGGAATGACCTGCCTATCTCAATCCGAGCGCCCGAGTCTGTAGCCATTTTCAAAAAACACTTTTCCAGCAGTCCCTGACCAATCAGGAATAGCATTTATCACTCTATTCATTTTCTGTTTGTTTATTTAAAAAAAAAAAAAATTCTGTCCTATGTGTTCTGAGGGTGCGTCTCAATCAGCTCCCTAGTTCAGTAGTCAGGGCACTGATCAGGGAGTCTGCCCATCAACTTGTGTCCTGATCAGTGCCCTGACTACTGAACTAGGGAGCTGATTGAGACGCACGCTGAGACTTGTTACAGCAGTTGTTGCCCTTGACTGTTTTAGTTGCTTCTATTGCTCTCATTTGTAAGTCGCTTTGGATAAAAGTAGGGCTGTGCAATATTGAAGAAAAATGCGATATCCTTGTTAAATAATGCGATATTCGTTACGATATTGCTTTAAGTGTGTAAAATCTATCACTTAAAGCATAACCGACTGTGTTTACATGAATACTCATCGAGACAGCCATTTTGACATAACTGTGTGTGTATTTGACAGTTCGAGTGTGTAACAAGACACGAAAAAAAGAACAGCTTGTGCGCACGTTTCGGTGTGTGTGTCAGACAGCGCGAGACTGCAAGGAGTTGTTTTTCGCAAGTTATTGCGTTTAATAACTCTTTTTAATGTCAAGCAAGTCACATAAGTAACAGTCGTGTGCCCAGTCTATTCTCTGCTATATGCGTCGACCTAAAACATACACTTTTCACAATGTTGAAGTAGCCTATTAAAATCATTCAGATATTGCGTGCCCTTGCGATATGCATATTGCGATATATTGTGCAGCCCTAGATAAAAGTGTCTGCTAAATGACTAAATGTGGTATGCCGACATTACCCTGGATAGCATAGTTCCCAAGACACCACAAAGGCTTGCTGTCCAGGTCACAGAGCAGGTTATGTTCAGAGAGTGAGTTGCTATGGCTTTTTACATACCTTGAAAGTTACCTCCGTTTTTGGAACCGAAAGTTGAGGTTATCCACTTACTTACTCATAAACATACTTGGGTACGTCACATAACCTGCTTTCTGGAATACCCCCCAGATGATGTACAACAAATAAACGCTGCCATTTGTTTCATACTTTAGAAAACTTTAAACATTCAAATAGTTTCTACATTGGCAATATAAACTCTGCATGTATAGTTGACTGAGATACAAAATATCTGAATTTAGTGTTACTTTGTCAACATTACACTAACATTCCTATAAATCAAGTATAGCCGGTCGAACGTATTGTGGAATATGAACATTTATTTGCGGTCTTCACATCGCTCATTTTCCTGTTTGCTTTTGTCCCGCCGGTCCAGAATCTGCTGTTCTCCACCGATGGCTGGACGAAACTCCAGAGCGCCTCCTGCCTGCAGCACCATGTGCCACTGCTGTCCCTGACGGGCCGCCGAAGGGCACGTGTCGGACAGATACACCTGCCACTCATTCTGCCCCGCTACTTCCTCAAAGGTGCACCTCACCTGCAGGTAACGGTCCAGCACAGAAAGGAGAAGATCAGGGGCTTCACTACTGTCCCGACTGCCTTCACATTCACTCTGAAAAGAGACCATGACCCTGCACAGGCCCGGGCCGTCAGCTCTGTTCTGCTGGATCTGTGTGAGAAAAGCAGCCGTGTCGTGCAGGAGGGCCGCCACGTGGGCCACAGGGCTCGGGTCGTCCTGTAGCCCTTGCAAATACCGCTCCAGACCGTCCACGATGATCAGAGAGGGAGGAGACGCAGCCTCGGACGTCAGCTCATGAAGGGACGCCACATCCTCAACCAGCTCCCCCAAAGTCTTCACATACACAAACTTCACATTCTGTAAGTGAAGATGCATGGAAACTTTTATTCAGGACAAATTATATTTGGCATTTTCCTCTCATTAACCCTGTAAAACCTGAAATAGATTTTTTTTTTTTAATAGAACGGTTTATTGAATATTTAGAAAAAATAAATAAAAGAACATTTAAAAACAAAACTTTGCACGTGTTTATGCATAAGGCTTTTATGGCACAATTCTTCCCCTATGCTTTCACTTTTCTTTAATCTAAACAATGTATGATGATATAATTACATTTCAGAGCTCAAACTCGAGGAGAAAAAGCACTTTGATTTTATTTAGAGGCCCAAACTGAGCAAAAATATGCTATTTAGTGCAGATGCTGAGATGGTTATGGTATGGTGGATAAAAAATAAAGCAATGAGATCTTTATAACCGTATTTAGACTACTTACATAAAACGGCTATAAATATCAGTCGTCACTTTAAATCTGCTGATAATATGTCTTAGTAAGATATTTAAATGCTTAGTTTTATGATCAAAGCTCTGTAGTTTTAAAACATGTAATGCAATAAAATAAACGTTCCTCAAAAGTCTGATGGATCATAATTGATACTTCCATTTTAAAAAACAAAACAACTGTTTGGTTATTCAGTTGCTTCAGTGCAGTAAATGTTCATTATGAAATATTGATAGCAATATAAAAGCTATTGCGTTTTCTTTTTTACAGCCAAAAAAAAAGATTTTACAATTATACTAAAAGGCCTTTTACTTAATAAAAAAAGTATAACCTATCAGATGGCATATATGTGTGCAACAGGTTTTTCGGCAAAGTTTTGATCATGTCGATAACGCATTTCTGACTGAATTATTTTGTATTACATGTTTTTTTTTTATTTATTATTAACCTCCTTAGCTCTGGGACAATTTTTGGGGGATTTCCCTAAATTTAAAAGTTTCCCATACCCACATACAGTGGTCTCTAAATACACCATCGTGGTGTCATTTTACAGGAAACCCTTTGAAGTTACATAAAACACTGCTAAAAATTATAAACATGTAAGTATATGTTGTCTGAGCCCCCCACCCACTTTTTTTTGGTTATAAATTAATTTTTGAAAGTGTGTAACTGGTTCTGTGTGCTCTAGCACCCTGCAGACAGTTTTGGCTGTTTCCACTAGATGGCAGTAAATACTGAAAAATTAGTGAATTAAGCCCCGTTTCCACCGAAATTACCCGGAACAATTTGTACCGGGACCTTTTTTCCCCCCAGACCTGCTACTAATATTTACTGAACGCAGAATGTACCTCACAAGACTTTTAAAAATGCCGGATAAAATAAAATGCTACGCGAGCTCAACCAATCAGCATGTTCAGCGCACAAGTCCCACCCCCGAAAGTTCCTGAACTTTGAAAAAGTAATACCTCGCGAGCAGGGACGTTTGGAGGGGGAAATATTTACCCTGAACTTCATTTAGACCCTGGTTCCCGCGGTCAAAACACACCGAGTACCTCCCCAAAGTCCCTAGTTCCTGGGGAAAGTTCCTGCGGTGGAAACGCGGCTTTACTGAATTTTGTCTGTATCATGTTGAATGCAAGATTTATTCAGATGAATCTGGAATATTGCCTTTTTTATGTAGATTCCGCCTACCCAAATCTCTCCAATATACAAGTCTCCCCATACAGTGGTATAAATGCAAAAAAACGTCCAGTGTTTGCTGACATACGCTAGAAACAGCCCAAACTGTCTGCAGGGTGCTAGAGCACACAGGGTCTGAGATATACACTTTCAAAAATGAATTTATAACCAAACTATCAAAAAGCGCCTCTTTTTGGGGGGGTTAATTACAGCTCAGACAACATATACTTACATGTTTATCACTTTTAGCAGTGGTTTATGTAACTTCAAAGGGTTTCCTTTAAAATTAAACAAAAATTGTGTATTTAGAGACCACTGAATGTGGTTATGGGAAGCTTTTTTCAATGTGGGTAGGCCAAATCCAGGCGGAAATGGTCCTAGAGTAATTTAGTGTAAATAAGTTACTTTTTTGTAAAAACAAATGCCAAAGAGATGCATGTCTCCAAAAAGTAGAGACTCTAAACTTTCAAATGGTACCACATATGAGGTCAGAGCATTTACAAATTAAAGTATATACTTGAAGATGTCATTCCTTATCAGGGGTCCTTGGAGTTTAAGAGGTAAATTAAGTTGAGGCTCTTCAAGCGATGCATTGTTATTACCTTCAGACTCTCTAGTTTTAGTCCAGGTACTGAAGCCCTCAGGGAAACCGGTAGAGACTGAAAAGGGGTCTGTGTGAAAAACAGCACTTTGAGCCCTAGATCTGTGGCAGCTGTCACGGCGGATAGAAATAACACAGATCTACTGATGTTTACATCCCCCAACAATAGCGTGTTTCCTTCTACACTACAGGGAAACAGCAAATCACTCCTTCCCGTTCCTGAAGCAAACCGTCTGAAAACGACTCCTAAAATATCAGCCATCACAATTTGCGTAAAATGGTTAATTTAATATGGCTTATCTACAGCAAGCAACAACGTGAAGGTAACATGCATCATACTCTCTTCTCCCGCGAATTTGACGTCCGACACTCTCCGCATCTGATTGGCTGCCATAAAAGAGAGCTCACGGTTGATTGGTCAAATCAATGTGTCGGTTGGAAATGCATATTAAATCATCCTCGTCTTAATTTCCAAAAATATATATTTTATCGTAAACATTATTCATCTACAAAAAAAGTAATCAGATAAAAAAAATACTAACTAAAATAAAAATCGGAATAAAATAAAATGTTAAAATAAAAAATCCACTTCCTTTAAGGCTACACACAGCACTTCCCTTTAAGACAAAACATAACAACCCAACAGCTGATACAAAACATGGCGGCGGTAAACACAGACTCGAAAGCCACCGGAGAGCAAATTAAAGCCATTTTACGCCGCTGCAGGGGTCGACCCCGGCTGACAGACGCGGACCGGGCGCAGCGGCGGTTGGAATCGCGGAAGAAGTACGACGTGCGCCGGGTTTATCTGGGAGAAGCACACCAGGTCTGGAGCGAGCTGCGCCGGCGCACGAGCCTGAGCGACGCGGGGCTCGCGGAGTATTTAATCCTGCTCAATTCGGCATATGGAGAAAAATACCAGCAGAAATACGGCAGGTAGATACTCAACTTGATAAGTGACCCATAAAAGCCATATTTGATCATGCATTACTCAAAACCAATAAGTTGGGTAAATGTCCAATAAATGCATGCATGTGTGTGGACTGTTGTGCACAGCTATTCTTGTCTTATACAACCAAGTTCGTTTGCCTTTTTTATCTTGCAAGTGTTGCCTGAATCTGCCATTGATTGGGCTTATTGATGTATTGCTTTATTTTAGTTTGTTTACATGTATTGCTCTAGTCTAAACTAAAAAGTGCCATGTTTTTCCTGGAAAAATACTATACTGTACATGGCACCTACTGTCATAGTGCCATTGTAGCTTCTTGGAGTACAATGCAAGCACCATGGTACATGAATATAGTCATAATTTAGTATACCATGACATTTCCTTATGCATCACTTTACTGTATATAGTAATGCATCCCACAATGCAATGTGCTTGATTTGGCCTGTGATGAATGAACCAAAAGTAGGCTCCTTGTTTAATTTAATTGTCAATAGATGTTTTTGACTGACTTGTGTCGAACTCAAAAAGAGATATTTAGCAGAAAGTGTAAGCTTTTCTCAATACAGTGAAAGTAAATGGGGACCAGAGACAGCTGTGGTCACTTGTTAGCTTCATGTGGCTTTTCTTTTTAACATGGGTGGTGTAAACATGTCTCGTGTTGTGATACGCAGGAGGAAATCCATCCCTGAACAATGCAACAGTAGCAGGAAAGGTGAGTAATAGTTATATGCATTATATCGGTTTCTGTTATTGACACGTACACATGTAATCCAAACTGCTTCTCAAAAGGTAGTGTTTCCTAAGCTTCTCGCAATATGCAGTAGTGGCCAAAAGTGATGTCCGACCTAGGAACATTGACATGTTCACCCTTTATTCAAGTATTATGAAACATTTGTTAAAGATTTTATTGTGTAGTTCTTGCTTGGGGTCAGTAAGTGTGATGATAATGCAAGGAAACATGCCACATTATGCAGACGTACTTTTTTTTAACCATCATGCAAAGAAATTATGAACAAATGCAAAAACGAGAGAACTAACAAAATATTAAATACTGACCTTTTTGCTTCTCTATGCTTTTTTTGCATATTCAAATTTAACCTGCATCTGTAGTTTGCCTTTTTTTGCCATATAAATTGGTCAGATAAATACCTTAACCAAGTTTAGTGTTTTGCTCTTCACTCATATTTTAAAAATCCTAATATTTTGATGGTTTAAACAAACTCGTAGGGTCATCCAAACATTCCAATCCAATCTTTTGCACACTACTGTTCGCTACCATTCAAATATTTATGGTCTGTATGATATTTTGGTCCCACTTTATATTAGGTGGCCTTAATATGGAGAGCAAGAATTAAAGGGGTAGGAGTACATAAGTTTTACTTCTTCCTACTCCTTTTCGCACATGAGATAGAAGCATGTTTATACAGGAAAGTAAGATACTTTGCTGTTTTCTTTTTAAATGTATTTTTCTTCTTTACTTTTTTTTTTTTTCCTTTTAAAATGTTTGAACATTATTATATTTTATTTATTTTTTTCTCATGTTCGAAATAATGATCAATATGATCAATAAAAATCCAATCAATATGTATTTGCATAAAAAAATAAGTACAATGTAGTTCTTGTGTTCATATTGTATTGCAAAACACTTTTGCTGATATTGAGGTGGGAAACGGGTAAAGTTAGAGACAGGTGTGGTGGGATGGGTAAGTTTAAGGGTAGGGTTAGGTGTAAGGGGAGTCAAGTCAAGTCAATTTTATTTATATAGCGCTTTTCACAATGCAGATTGTTTCAAAGCAGCTTCACAGTGTTAAACAGGAAAATAATGCAACAGGATTTCTGGAGAAAACGGTGATGTCATCTAGCTCATTTCAATTATCATACAGTGACAATGTGGGCAGATCAGTAATTTAGTTGATGTATTTAATTTAGTTTAGTAATTCAATTTATTTGGATATTTAGTTTAAAATGTAGTGTCCCCAACTGAGCAAGCCAAGCCAAAGGCGACAGTGGCAAGGAAGTGTCAACAGTGTAATTATAAATGTAACTACAGAAATTAATTACAGATGTATTTACATGCAGGTAATTTAAAAAAATGTAAGTACAATGTAAAAATGTGTAGTATGTACTAGGGATGCCACAATTCTCAATATAATATTGAACCGTTCGGTACTTCATTCACGGTTCAATACGCGCTTGTGAATTGCGGTTTTCTCGGTTTTGCATTTATTAATTATTTTTTCTACAAATTCTATAATTTGCCTGAACAACGCGACATACATTCACATCACACGTTAGTTGTAGAGTTATACTCACGGAACACTATAGTAATTCACAATCACGAAAGTTCATTATTTGCATGCGTTTTAAAGGCTTGCCGGCGTGTGCGCGGTTTTAACATGCGCTTTTCGGAGCGTGCGCACTAAACGCCTGTCAAACACGTGATTACAGGACTAAATAGTCGTTGTACTGCGCTAATACTGTCAACAAGGTACACACAAGGTTAACATAAACACAGTCGGTTATGTCTAAAGTGAAAGTAAAATCGCGTGTGTCTGTATATTATGCAGTATATTAGACAACAGCGCAGCCTATAGTGAACACGCGGTCCTTAAAGGGACAGTTCACCTCTAAAATGATGTCATTATTTACTCAATATTGTTTCAAACCTGTATTCATTTCTCGATGACAGAATTTTCATTTTTGAATGAACTATCCCTTTAATGTTAACAAAAGACAAAGAGAAAATCACTCAATGCACTTGACTGAAAAGCTAATACAGTAGCTAAGAATCAGTATATTTTATAGTGAAGTCTATGTAGTGTTTTATTTTTACATTCATTCATTCAATTTCATACTTTAATGCTGCTGTACAGCTCTGAGCCGCCAGTGTAAATCTTTATAGCTATATTATATATATATATATATATATATATATATATATATATATATATATATATATATATATATATATATATATATATATTTATTTTATATTATACAATACACTAGGAATACAAGGTTTTTTTTAAAGTAAAGTTTTAAGTTTAAGGTAGGTTTTTCAATTCTTTTAAGTAAAATAAAGAAAGAGTATTGCAATAAAAAGTCTTTTTTCTTCTTAACCTCTTGCTGTTCCTGTCGCCTAAGAATAGAATAACAAAAAATGTATGTGACAAGCCATCAGAACCGAACTGAAAACCGTGGTTAAAAACCGAGGTATGTATTGAACCGTGGACTAACTGTATTGTTGCTTCCCTAGTATGTACGCAGTAAGTGCATTGTATCAAATGATTAGTTAAAATGTTAGTACATAGTAGTTAATGCCACCTAATATAAAGTGGGTCTGATATATTTTTTAAATGTTTATTTTATTTTTTAATAAATAAAAATACAGTAAAATTGTAAAATGTTTTTACAATTTAAAATGAATGATTTCTATTGTAATACAATTTAAAATGTAATTTATTCCTGTGATCAAAGCTGAATTTTCAGCATCATTCCTCCAGTCTTCAGTGTCACATGATCCTTCAGAAATCATTCTGATATGATTTATTGCTCAAGAAACATTTCTGATTATTGTAACATATTCTTTTAATGTATTATTATTATTAACATTTATTCTTATTGAGAACAGTTGTGCTGCTTAATATTTTTGTGGAAATCATGATACAGTTTTCCAGGATTCTTGAACAAATTGAGAGTTCAAAAGCATTTATTTGGATTATTAATGTCTTTACCCTCACTTTTGATCAATTTAATGCATCCTTTCTGAATACAAGTATTAGTTTATTTTTTTAAGAAGAAGTACTAGCGTGTTTGTTGTTAATTTGTCTCTGTGAGCGAGTAACAGCGAGACTGTTTTTCCTCGCAGGGAAGAAGGTGTCCGCCACCAGCTTGCAGGATGTGGTGAACTGGTACCAGTGTCACGGCCAGTCCTGCCCGCATGAGCCTGAGCTGCAGGTGGTGGAGCCCACTCTGGGTTTATCTACATCTGCACTGTGGCAATGTGTGGCTGGGCACTCGTTTGTGCAGTACCTGCCCTGGCCTGCAGGAGGGGAGTCTGAGTCAGACGTGGAGGACAGTGTGATGGAGAAGGATGAGGAGGACATGCCTTCAGAGACGAAAGCTGCTGACAATGAGAGTATTAACACCAGGAGAAGGAGACTACAAAACCACGGGCAGCTGCAGGGTATGGGAATCTTACACAGTTTACAGTATGATATAATCGAAGTAGCCCCTGAGATTTTAGGTTAATATTTCAATAATTTAACTACATATTTGCATGTTCACAGTTCTCTGAGGACAGTTAATGGTCACATGCAAATAAACACATCAAATATTTATTCTTTTAATTGTTTTTTTATATTGTGTTTACTTTAAAATTATATATATTTGTATATTGATTTGTAATATTATTTATAATATTTTAGTCGTAGTAGTATTAACTCTAATATATAAAAAAAATTAAGACACATCCCTCGTTTTCAAGCTTAGTCCCAGACTAAAATGCATGTTTGAGCTGTTTTAACTTAAAAGCAACATGCACTGAAATATCTTAAAATATGTCAGTGCCATTGTTTTGTCTCGAGATGCACACCAGTTTTTTCTAAGGCACGTTTATAAAAGCTACTTGGATGTCCTAATTGCACTAAAGTCTATTCCTTGATTAATCTAAGCCCTGTCTGTGAAACCAGGCTATTGAAATATTAGAAATACACTTATAGACGTATACAAAATTTAAGAAATATACTTTATTAAATGACATAAATAATAATTGTCTTAAATTCTTCACTTTCAAACGTTCAAAACCTCAAGACTTTAGCATTTCATATCCTCAAGTTTGTGTTTTAGCTGAATACTGGAGAAGTGCTGTAAACTTGCAATGTTTGAAATTATGCAAATGTGTAAAAAAAGTCAACCTAGCGCACAGTGAGTTCCTGTTAAACTCGAGATATACAAATACATGTTAAACTCGCAGCACATGTTTGTGAGATAAGTGCTATTTTAGTGTTATTTACGTCCTATTATAGTTTTAATTTACATTTTAAATGACCTTTTATGTTTATATTTTCAGTTTTCATTTCAATTGTAGTATAGTTTTTTTTTTGTAAGTTTGGTATATATGCTTTTATCTTTTTTTTTTACCTGTAGTTTATTAATGTTTAAAAAAAAAAATTAGTTTTTATTTATTTCCAGTTAGTAATTTTAGTCCTTTAACTTATTTAATTTAGTAGAGCTACATTTCAAGTTTTTCCTCAAATATTTATTTTATTTTAGCTTTATATTTTTTTTTATAAATGTCTGTATTATCTTTAACAAAAAACGTTTTAATAGTTTTAGATTATTAACAAAAATATTAATAATATAAAAGCGGAAAACATCTGATCATGAGCTGCTTGCGATATTCACTCTGAAACACAGCGCAACAAAATGTATACTTATATAATTAAATCATAAAATTTTATATTTTGAATCAGTTTTTAATTTTATAATTTCCATTTTCATCTTAACTTCAGTTTAAGAGTTCTTCTTTTTTTTAGGAATTTTGTTGTGTGTGCTTGTCATTTTTAAAGAGGTCATGACATGGACTTTTTAAAAATAATTGTAATATATTCCTTGAGTTTCACATACAATTCTAAAGAGACTGGGTGTACCCAGCTTGATCTTCCAGCGATTTGATTTCGCCCGGCAGCTCAGGCTGCAAACCTGTACATCTTTCTATCCTGCTTCTGTTACAAATTAGCTTGAACCAATCACAAACCGGCTAAAGGCCTTTGCACACTGAGTCCGAAATTCGCATGCGAAATTTTCGCACGTCAAAAAATAATTTCGACCTCACGTTATGTCAATCACACTTGTACACTGCCTCCGAAACTTTCGTCCGTCAAAAAAAAAAATCGGAACAGGTTCGATTTTCTGCGTTTTTCGCATCCGTTTTCCCATCTACAGTGCTGATGCCCAACCTAAAACTGCTGGCAATGCTGGTGAATGAATCGCCAGTGCTCCTCAGATACCTACAATTATATATACAAATATTATTGTATCAAAAATACTACGATATCACAGCTATAATTATAGCACACCAACTCCCTGTAAACCGCGTGTGTGTGTGTGTGTGTGTGTGTGTGTGTGTGCGTGCGTGTGCGCGCGGATCCTAGACATACTGCCAGTCTCTGTTCAGGATTGGTAATTGGTGTTCTTCTTTTTAATATGTGGCTCCAGTATCGCTAGCAAAGCATCAAACGGAGCCACTGACATTCAACTTTGAATCGTTCTGGATAATCCTCAGCTCCTTGATAAGGAGGTGGAAGACGGCATTTTGTGTTGTTTTGCGTTTTTTTCCGTAACGCATTCATTAATACGCATCAGACTCAGTGTGCAAGGTCTCTGTGCGTGACAAATTTTTCGGATCACGAATACGAAAAAACGCATGCGAAAATTTCGGACTCAGTGTGCAAAGGCCTTAATCCACCTGGAGCGCTATTGGCGGGTTTAACACGATGACGGATAGAGAAGCGATGGATCGTTGGTCTGATTGGTTGAAGGACTATCCAATTGTGTACAGAGTCATTTGAACAATGCCCGTTGATCACGCCTCTTGTGCAGTAGAAAATACAGAGCAGACTCCCCAGACCAATGTTCAATCTTAAAAGATTGAGTTTGGTCTGGTGATAGCCAGACAAAAAGTTTGTTGCACTAAGCTATTATGATTTCTATTTTATTTCCATTAATTGTGCAGCTCCATTTATTTATTGGAATTTCACTTTTTATTTTATTTTATTAATTATTAGCTTTTCATCAACTCACACACCCCCATTCTGTCATTGTATTTAGCATCGAATAATTAATGAAATCTCTACCTAATCTTGCAGATGCAGTTAATGAGTTGGAGGACGATGATGAACATGACTCTCAGATGGAGCATCAGATGACATGCACATCCCTCAATGATCTCCCAGGATCCCCTGCGGCCCACAGCAGTCCTCCCGCCTCAGAACACTGTCTGAGCGACCAGGCCGTGTGGGAGATGGAGGTGCTCATGAACCGAGAAGCCGAGTCTGATGGAAAAGCCTCGGATCGGGATGCGGCGAGAGAGGTGGACCCTGTCACAGAGCAGGCGGACGGTTCAAGAACATTAGAAAATGACGAAAAGGGTGGAGGGGGCTCGGAGGAGAGATATGAATGCATGGTTGTCACAGCGCCCT
Organism: Gobio gobio; assembly: GCF_949357685.1. Lineage (NCBI taxonomy): Eukaryota > Metazoa > Chordata > Actinopteri > Cypriniformes > Gobionidae > Gobio > Gobio gobio. Next base: position 66,671,432 of record NC_137097.1, read on the forward strand.
TGACGGATAGGCGGGAGAGGGAGGATGGAGATGATGGTTCTGGAAAAGGTGTGGAAGAGAGCATCCCGTCGTTGGCGGCCGCCTCAGCTCAGAGCGAGCTGTTTGAGAGTCAGGATCTGCAGACAGTGATGGGTGAATGTGAGCTACCGGACCAGCACTCTACACTGGAGGGATCTCAGGTAGGTCAAAGGGGTCACAAGAGACCCACTAGGGCAGTGGTTCTCAATCACTCAGTGGTTCAGGCCTCAGCAAACTTACAAGGGGGCTGGAGGATGATTTGACCTCAGAAGATGACTTAATAAAATTTGTAGTATTGATATATTAGAATATTCTGGCTTTATACTTAAATTTGGGGGGCCTTTGAATCAAAAAGGTTGACAACCACTGCACAAGGGGGACACAAGATGATGTAAAATTATTTAAAATATGACAAAATATACTTTAAAATTATGAGAGAAAAAAAAACGTTTTAATCGCAAACAACTGTGAGGATTAGTAATGTAACAATCAGAAAAGTAATGTAAAGTTATTCTTAATATAAAGTGTAAACCCTGAAGAATATTCAGTCATTGAAACTTTTTTTATTATTATTTTTAATTACATATTATTATAAATATAATCTACTTAAATGCATTCATTTAAATTGCCATTCCTAGTTTTTTTAAAAAGGAAAACAAACCATTTTTATAGCAGAAGTATCTTGGGGGCCCTTCAGATGTTGTCTTTGACAATGGGGGACATTGGAGTCAAAATAGTTGAGAAATATTGTTACAAATAGAAATTGGTATTACTTGGCATACTTGGGTTTCACAACAAAAATTTGAAGAAAGAAATAATATTTTGCCTAAAGAATTAAGGCTATTTTTAATGATTTACATTGAAAAGTAGTAATACCTTTTTTAGTATTTCTTATCGTTCCTTCCTATTTAAATTTTAAAAAATGTTTTCCAGTATCTTTTCTGTAATACCTGAATTACACACACACACAAAAAAAGTTAAATAGGCTAAACTTCACCTTCCATTTTTTAATTTGATAAATTAAACAAATCTGCTTCAATCTCCTTGACTCATTATTTCAGGCATTCATTTTTACATTCAGTTACATTCGACAACACGGCTTTGATAATGTAATTGTGAAAAAAGTCATTGTAAAAAGGTTGTACTGTTCAGGTGTTTACTGGTTTTGTCGTGTGAATTTGTGAGCTGAACTTTCAGCTGCTTTTCTTGTTGCCTCCTGCTTGCTTTGTCATTGGACACTTTTGAATTGCATTGTATATATTGACCCCTATGGATATGCCACAGAAAGGGAATATCCAGTTTTAAAACAATTTTTAGGACATGTTGACCGTTTGCAGTCAAATTAATGCATTTGCATATCTGCTGTCTCAGTGGTGCACATCGCCTTTTTCTTAAAGTGCCCCATTTTGCTTTTTCAGATGTGTAATATTAGCTGTTTGTGAATAGTGCAGATAAAGTAGAGTTATTGTCTTCCAAAAGAAAGAACCAATTATGAACTGCCTGAAACGAGACGTCAGTAATTCTAGTCTTTCTTCCTGCTTGTAACATGTTTGTAACAAATTTGCGTTTGTGGTTGTCTTTGCAAGCCTATGGTCTTCACGTCTACTTTAACCCTCAAACACTGTAGTTGTAGCTGAGACTGTTAGAGTTTGACATGTGTTTTCAAGAAGATGCTGTTTTCTCCACTGCTAAAGTAAATCTACTTTAATGCACTTCTAAAGGATGAGGATTCGTGCTTGAATTGAATTGATATGGTAAAGCCAACGCCATCATTAATGTTCGTATCATTCATTGTGAATCAAGTGGGCTGAAATTCAGATATAGTCATTTAATTTTCATCAAGAGCTGTAAGCAGACCAATCAGAGCAGAGTAGACCAATCACAACAGGGTTTAGAGAAACCAAATCCTTTACCAAACCATTTCAGAGGTTATGGTGCAGTGTATATTATGAGAAAATTAAAGTGTTTTTTACCTTGGATGCATGTAAACCTATTGTAGGAGACCTTCAATAAAAAATTAGGAACCTTTAAAATAGCATAATAGGGCACTTTTTATTCCTCTCAGACTTTTTTTCTGTGAAAGAACTACTTATTTTTTTCCTCAACTGGATGTTGTTGCAAAACTTGAGATGCAAATTTTTTATTATTATTATTATTGACATATGACTTTTTTCCTGCCATATACAATATGATTTTTGCAAGCTACACTTTCCATGTACTAAAGGCGTAATATTTTCTGGCCAGGGGCTGTGAAACTGCAAAAAGCACCATAAACCCCACCCATATGACTCTTGAAATGTGAATATGCAGCGATCATGTGACTTCAGAAAAGACACTGAGTCTACAGGTTAAATGGACTGCTTTTATGATACCTCTGTGGGACTTTTTGTCCTTTTTGCTACTTGACAACTACTTACCACAATGTACTTTCAATGTATGAATAACAGCAGCTTGCAGATCCTTCAGGATATTTTGATCCCTTAGGACAGCGGTTTTCAAACTGGGGTCCGGGGAAAAGTCCGCAAGAGAGTGACAGGGGGTCCGTGGAAAAGTCTAGAAAAAAACTATAAACTAAAAAATGTATAATAACAATTAGATTAAAATAAATGAGTATAAATTAGATATAAATAAATACATAAAATATTAGTTTTTTATTAATCATCAAAATGTAATAAATTAAATTAGAATAAAAAAATTATATAAATAATTTTATTATATATATATATATATATATATATATATATATATATATATATATATATATATATATATATATATATATATATATATATATATATATATATATATATATATATATATATATATATATATATATAATAACTATTAGATTAAAATTAAATAAATAAGAAATAATACATTACTACATGCAGAACAAAATGTATAATAATGTAAATTAAATTAATTTTAGATTATTATTAAGATTATTATAATTTTTTGTTTATATATTGAGTGTTGATAAAAGAAAGATGCCTTTTAAATTTTAGGATGGGGGTCCCTCACACTGGGATGATCATATTTGGGGGTCCGTGGCATCTAAAAGATTGAAAATCCCTGCCTTAGGATATTGTATTGTTGAGTTGTGCAGAAGAAATTAATTCATACACAGAATATCCAATGTTAACTCCTACACTTTGAATAACTTCTACTCTATTTCTTCCTTCCCGCAGCTGATCATAATTACAGGTCCCAGCTATGAGGCTCTGACGTCCGAAGGCATTCAGCTGAACGTGGGCGGCGGTGATGTCGAGGAGGTCACATGTACTCTGATCGGAGACATGTCTTATAATCAGATCTGCCAGTCAGAAGTGACGTCACATCCCAATGACGACACAGGTTTCATGTTCCTCACTTCTTCTGACCTGTCCTGTGTTTCGGCTCTTAAAAGTGACTCATAAGCCAATCATTGTGTTCTAGCAATGTGTGTTTTTCGAAACCGTTTAACAACTTTTAACCACTTCCTTATGAGTTTAGTGTCAGTTTAACCAGTGTCAGTAATCTATGCTATTTTAAGGATATTTTAAAATAGGAATATTATGAAGACACTCTGTTGATGTTTAACGGTTTCAGATCTGGGTGAGAAGCAGTTGTTGGATCCCAGTGAAGAAACACACTGTCCGAAGAAGCTTCAGCAGTCTCTCAGTAGGTTAGTCAAGGTTTTGCACAGTAGCCACTATGAAAACACAAAACATTTTTTTTCATCTGTTGTGGTCAGTAAGATTTTTTAGATATGAAGATATTAAAATCCGAAGCAGCACAACGGTTTTCCACATTTATAATAATTATAAATGTTTCTTGAGCATCAAATCATCATATCAGAATGATTTCTGAAGGATCATGTGACACTGAAGACTGGAGTAATGATGCTGAAAATTCAGCTTTGATCACACATTTCATTTACATCATATTACAATAGAAAGCAGTTCTTTTAAAAAGTAGTGATATTTCACACCATTACTGTTTTTGTATATTGACTCAAAGTCTCTGACATCAGGCTTTAGATATCCGAGTGTCCTAATTTTGAACACTCCTTAACTGTTACTGTTACGCCTTTATTCACATGCCTAATTTTCCAGGAATTAAGCAGCTCCTTATTATAGGAAATGGAGTCTTCTGCATTTTGTTGTTGGGCTGGATTGGGTTGGGTAATACATGACATACAGGTTCATACACCTCAAACCTAAAAATATGGAAATTGATAAATGCATGAAAGTGCTTATTAGAAGAAATAGTGCTTATTTACTGTCAAAAGAAGCATAATGGCTAAGAACACCTTAGCATACTCATTATAATCTTTGTTGTGGCTCATTTTTGCACTATTAAAAAACATTGAATTATTAAATTTTATGGAGTGTGCTTTATTATTTGTCTGTGGACTAAAAACTCCTCACAAATCTCTTAAATGTTATGGCACATCGTGTTACATAGCCAACATATACATTAATCTGAAAACGGCATTTTCGTTTATCAAATTTCTAGTCCACACTGAAACGTCAGAAGATGCTTTTCTTACAGCGTACACGTAAAATGTAATAAAAGCTTGATGATGAGCGAGAGACCAGACATAATAAAGTTCTCACGCTATTCTTTATTTTATTAGCAAAATATCTCACTTCTTACTGGTGCGTTCAGGTCACACTCAATTGCCATTCCATGTATGGTCGCAATTGAAGGAAAAAAAGTGAGGAAAAAACGGCACACTGCTATTTCTGCTCCCATATAACTTTTAGGGTAGCAGAAATAGCGGTGTAATTTTTTTGACTCTTTCGATAAAGATTATTTTAGTCAAGCACTGCTAAAGTTATGTTTGTTTTGCCACAGGACAGCAATTGCGAGTAACTTTTCCGTCATCTTTGCAGTTACAAAGTAACTTAAGCCCTGTTTCCACCGAAATTACCCGGAACAATTTGTACCAGGAACTTTTTTTACAGGAACTTTTTCCCCCCAGACCTGCTACTGTCTGCGTTTCCACTGCGGTCTAAATTACCGTGAAGATTAGGCAATTTAGTCCGGTGATGTAGGACTAGGGTGTGGCAAAATAAGGGACACCCATTCACGACCCAACCCCCCTTCCCAAAAAAAAAACATACTAACAATATATGTACACCTCGGGAAACATAAAATAATACAACAAATCTACGCCATGGGACCTTTAACAAATTTATCAGACCACCACCCAATGTAAGGTGTGTGCCACGGCTGCCCTAAACTAACAATATTGGTGAATACAAAAATCATGTTTTAATATTTCTGTAATGGTTAATCCAGCAGTCTGTGTAAGCTCTTTAGTCACAGTTGGCCAAGTCAAAGTCCGGGTTTGAATCCTATTGAACAAATTTGGGATTTAGTGGATTCAAAGATAGGTCACACACACGTTTCATCAAAAGCAAGTCTTTGGGAACAACTAGAAACTATTTGGAAGTCAATAACAACAGAGACTGTGGGAAAGGACTGTACATAAAAACCAGCATAAATACCAGCAAGAATGCAAGCTGTTATCAAGGCCAAAGGATGCCATACAAAATATTACGTTTTTTGGTTATGATGTGTGTGAATAAAGACTATTTAGTTGTTTCAGTTTGTTATTTACCTAATAAATGACAATAAAAGTGTTAGTTTTAAACAAGTTTTTGGCAGATTCCTAAAATATCTGTGTGGTCTAATACATTAAAGCTACACTGTGTGATATTTTCCCCCATCTAGCGGTGAAAAGGTATATGACCATCCAGTGAATATTAGTTTCTCTTCCTCTCAATTCCGATTTCGTTTTAACTCCTACGGTGGCCGATTTAGTCCAAGATTAACATGGCTTCCAGTTCGACCTCGTCCACATTCGAGACGGTGCCATCGAGTGTTAAAACGCGAAAGGCGAAGCTTGAATTTACGGGTATGTCCCTCTTTGGCTAATGTACTTTCAAGATGGAGGGGCAACATGGCGACCCGCATTCGAACCCCTCACCCGTATGTATTTTCAATGGCCTATTATAAACTTACGAGAATACTTTATTACTTGAAAGAAGTAAATATACATTAATGAGCACATATATTTTTGAAAGAACTAAGTGTTTTTAGCTAAAAATAAACTAAAAAAGTTACACAGTGTAGCTTTAAGCACTGCATATTTAGCAACACTGAAAATGAATAGCACTTAGCATATACTATTATAAACATAGATGCCTATGGGTAAAATATGCATCATGTGACTAAACACGTTATTGTTTTCAAATACTTCTGTTTTTGCAGTCCACTCGATAAAGGCGTCTTCAAAAAAACGTTCAGTTTGGTGTCAGTGTGGATGAAAGCCCAAAACGTAGCCATAATGTCATGCTCTACAGAATGAAATGAAGCCACTCAGTTTGGGACATCAACAGTATCCATGCATGAAGTCTTTGAAATGGCGTGTGTTTGTGTTGCAGGTCTAAGAGGAGCCGGAGGGGTCCAGTAATCGAGGCAGATGGCATGCTGAAGATGTTCCACTGTCCGTATGAAGGCTGCAGCCAGGTGTACGTGGCCATTAGCAGTTTCCAGGTGAGGCAGTGCATGTCTAATGAGCCTGTGGCCTGAGGATCCCCAAAGCCACAGTGCAAACAGATAAAAATAGACGCTGGAAATTATACCCTGTGAAATGCATTGATGTAAACCTGAACTTCCAGGTGCTTTGTCTTGTTTTATTGTTCATCACAAAGGGGACGCTCTGATTGTTCAGTGGACCTTAGCAACAGGAAATAAAATGAACGTTCCCTTCGCACAGGATGGGTTAAATATTGTGAACGCTGGAATGTAATTCTGCTAAATATTTATTGAGTTGGTTAATTTTTGCCTCATCAGATTAATCGCATTGATAACAAATGCATATGTAATTACAAATGTGGGTCGGTTAGTTTTCTGGGAAGGCTTGACACTCAATGGACAGGGATTACAGGGAAAAAAAAGACACTTTCTGCTTCTGGCTATAAGTTGTGTCATGTGATGTTTTTCTGATGCACGTTGGACAGAATCACGTGAACCTGGTGCACAGGAAGGGCCGGACCAAAGTCTGTCCTCATCCAGGCTGCGGGAAGAAGTTTTATCTGTCCAATCATCTTCATCGGCACATGATCATACACTCAGGTACAGGCATCAAATATTATTTGCTCACTGTGTTAATCCAGAAACAAACACTATAATTGTCCATATCTTATTATAATAACTAAGGCTGCATTTACCCTGCATGTCGTAATGCACCGTTCCGATCTTTTGACCATATCCATATACTTTAGATGCGACTGGTATCCGATATCTGCGGTTACATTAATTCCCGCCCAAAATAATTGTCATTAATGGCTTTGCTATGTACATGCTAGACCCTCTGGTTTTGAATGGCCGTGCTATTAAAATTATATATATATTTCACGTTGGTTGGCCATGATTACCTGCCAGAATGGATAAGTTAACAGCTTTGTTTCACGAAATCTGACGAATGGATATAGACTAGACCAGGGGTTTTCAAACTTTATGATGCCAAGGACCCCCAAATATGATGAACCTTTTATGAGGGACCCCCTTCCTAAAATCCAAATATTTTTATGTATGAAAAAAAAAAACATTTAAACTGTTAAATAGTAAGTATGACATTATAAATACAACATTGTTTCCAAACTTAAATTGGCTATACTTAAAGGGTTAGTTCACCCAAAAATGAAAATTCTGTCAGTAATTACTCACCCTCATGTTGTTCCAACCATGTAAGACCTTCGTTCATCTTCGGAACATAATTTAGTATATTTTTGATGAAATCTGAGAGCTGTCTCACTCATTTAAAGAGACTTTATCACACTATTATTGTTGTTCAATTTGAGCCTCTGACGAAAGAGTTTGCGGGAGTGCCACGACGCATGCGCGAGAACTGAGATTAACCCTACTCCGAAAGAGTGAGCAGCCAGTCAAGTAGTAGTAGAAGAAGAACGCCGTAATCTCAGTTCTCGCGCATGCGTCGGGGCACTCCCGCGAACTCTCGTCAGAGGCTCAAATTGAACAACAATAATAGTGTGATAAAGTCGTTATTTTTGTTGTTTTTCCGCTCAAAAAGTATTTTCGTCGCATGATAGACTTAATACAGAGCCACTGTAGTCATTTGGACTCCTTAAATGACGTTTTTACTTACTATTCTGGGCCATCAAGTTTCAGTCCCTCTGAAAGCCTATGGAGGAGTGAGACAGCTCTCAGATTTCATCAAAAATATACTAAATTATGTTCCGAAGATGAACGAAGGTCTTACATGGTTGGAACAACATGAGGGTGAGTAATTACTGACAGAATTTTCATTTTTGGGTGAACTAACACTTTAATGTTGGATGTATAAACCTGAAGAAGAACATTTTTCAATTTAAAATTATTTGAAAAAGCAACTTGCACAATAAATATATGTAAGCAGCTTACGTACTGCGTTAAGAACCCCCAGTGAGCAAGAGAAAGGGGACTATAGTGAGAAAAACACACTAGAAAGATAAGAAGCAAACATATACAACAATTCTGGAAAGTGTATACGGCAAGACATTTAGAAATGAAACAGTTAGAATGTTCGGTAGACTTTATCCATTTTTGCTTTTGTCTTTTTATTCTCTGAAAGTTTCTGGGGACCCCTTAGAACCTTCTGGGGGTCCCTGGACCCCAGTTTGAAAACCCCTGGACTAGACAATAAAGGTCATTTTCGTTTGGTATTTTATCCACGGCTCGTTAGATCTAGAATTCTGAAGTGACATTACATTTATTTGAATGAATTTGAATGAAAAAGCTAAGTTATCACCTCATCGATGACGTGAGAAATATAATGTTGCTTTCAGCAGTAGTGCAGCCTATTTTTCTTTTAAATTAACCGGGCAGATGTTGAAAACCAGCTGCTGAATATGCAAGTGCACGCAATTTCTTTCTAGGAAAAGATATCTAGATAAGCATATAAAGTTCCCACCTCAATAAAAAAAAGCTGTGAATTTTAGTGCGAGTGCATACAGGCACGTCTGCTTCATAAATTGTGGGCAAACGTGTCGCCCTCGCCTTGTGATGGCTTGCAATTCCAAGGGTAATCGGATATGCGTGTTTAGACGCAAGTTGGATGTCCAAATATTGGATATGTCTGATTTAAAACCACATTTTGGAAGTGGCTCAGATTGGATTGCGAAAAAATCGTGCAGATTTGTGTGTTTATTCCAATCTGTGTCAGATTTTTTGTGCCAGTGTAAACGCAGCCTGAAGTTCTTATGTGCAGTTTGTCCTCTTCAATTTACGTGCATTTACAAATGAAAACTTTTCAAGCATTTATTTACATTCTCTTGCTGTAGCTTTTGTTTTGGTGTAGTTGTTCAACTTTCTAGTTTTATGTTTTCAGTGTATTTAGATTTAAAGTACATTTACAAACGTACGTTTTTCATATGCACATACAGATGACAACGTTGTCAAAATGATCCCGCTCACATGGATCTGCGAAAACGAGTAAAAGCGCTGTATTATTCATGCCAGGCCAGTAGTTGGCGATGTCACCTTGTAAAGAAAGAAACACTACACGCCTGTAGACTGAACATGTAATACGCATGCGCATGGTGTCACCCTTTTCAAAAACTTGCACTTTGAAACCTGTTTTCAAAAGTTTTCAAAAGTTTTCAGGCCCCAAAACGCCATTGTTGTGTATATGAACGGCCAAAACGCATAAAAGGTTTGAGGTGTTTAGCTGAAAATATGTGTCGTGTAAACAGCCCCTTTAGTATTTTACGGCTACCAAAGTTAATGTGTTAACTGATATCATTTAAATATGATTAACAGAAATTCCTTTCTTACAGTTTTCTATGGGGCATTTTCAATTTTATGAAGGCAGATTATAAAATTTGAAACATTTAAATATGTTGTGTTACTAAAACCAAAATTAATTCATAGTCATAGTCATTCATAGTTTTTGGAAATGTGTTTGTTTACTTACAAAAATGTTTTTATTAGTGATAATGATATTGATCATTAATAAGTTAATCTTTTAAGTTAAAAGATTGTTTAAATGTTACTTCTCTGGTTGTTTTCCGGTCATTTTGAGCTGGAAAGCATTTTCTTTCTCCCGAAAATGCTAGTTAATGTTATTGGAGTATAGGAATGAAACTTACTGGCTTTGCTCACACAAGGTATAACAACTTCCAAAAATCTTTTGATCACTTTTGATCTGCTTTTTTTTCCCTCTGCCTTAAAGGGTTAGTTCACCCAAAAATGAAAATTCTGTCATTAATTACTCACCCTCATGTCGTTGGACACCCGTAAGACCTCCGTTCATATTCGGAACACGAATGAAGATATTTTTGTTGAAAGCTGATGGCTGAGAAAGGCTTCAGATAGGCCTCCATTGGCATTCAGTACATTCACACTTCCAAGACCCATAAAAGGCACTTAAAACGTCGTTACGAAGTCCATCTCACCACAGTGGCTCTACAATAATTTTACGATGCGACGACAATAGTTTTTGTGCACAAAAAAAAATCAAAATAACACCTTTATCCAACTTGTTCTTGTCTTCCGTGTGTGCCTCCACGACGCATGCGCGAGAATATGACGCAGATCCGGCGTTCGGACACATGACCCAGAAGCGATTTGTTTACGAGCAGAGGAAGACGCGCGTGTCTAAGCTGTTGAATTCTACATTGATCGTGCTTTAGGTCTCGGCGTAGTTCTCAAAATGGGGCTTAAGTGTGTATTTCATGGATTCCCGAACGTCGGCGCTACGTCATATTCTCGCGCATGCGTCGTGGAGGCACACACGGAAGACAAGAACAAGTTGGATAAAGGTGTTATTTTGATTTTTTTTTTTGCGCACAAAAACTATTGTCGTCGCATCGTAAAATTATTGTAGAGCCACTGTGGTGAGATGGACTTTGTAACGACGTTTTAAGTGCCTTTTATGGATCTTGGAAGTGTCAATGTACTGAATGCCAATGGAGGCCTATCTGAAGCCTTTCTCAGCCATCAGCTTTCAATTAAAATCTCTTCATTTGTGTTCCGAAGATGAACGGAGGTCTTACGGGTGTCCAACAACATGAGGGTGAGTAATTAATGACAGAATTTTCATTTTTGGGTGAACTAACCCTTTAATACACTTGTGGTATTCCTAGTCAGAAATGACCAGCCTACAAAAAAAAAATCTCTTATGATCTCTTATTACCAAATATTGGATTCAGAAGTTCTGTCAACTTGTTTTATCAGGTAGGACAGGCTTTGTATGTGTTTTTGGATCTGATTGATCATAGGCCTCACTGATCTGAGTTTATGCACATTTTTTAAGTGAATAAGCTTGAGTGAACTGAACACTGAGGCGCATAAGCTCAGATCAACGATCAGTCAGATTGATAAAGAAATACGAAACTAACTGAAGGAAAACAAGTGGACTAAAAGATTGAATCCAACATCTGGATATCTACAGGGAGTGCAGAATTATTAGGCACGTTGATTTTCTGATCATATTTTTTTTCCAGGCACATTTGACCAATTCCAAACCACAGTAATCCTAATAACTACTATTGATTTAGTATTTAATAATGTATAAGTGATATATAATTGTTCATGAAGGCTGGAAATGAAAATCACCTTATATTCAGGTGTGCAGAATTATTAGGCATGTTTTCTTTTACAGATAAATTGAGCCAAAAAAGAGATTTAACTCAGACTGAAAAGTCAAAAAGTATTAAATGCCCATGAGAAAGATGCAATACTATTGCAATACTAGACATTGCAGTTAAGGCATGACCATTGGACAGTGAAATGCTCGTTGGGTCAGCAGGATCTGACAAAAACAGGTGGTGAAGAAAAGACACCTGTTAACTGCAAAATAATTAAGAATTAAGGTGAAGAATTAAGGGTGAAACCATCAGGAACCCTTTAGTCTCCAGCGCCACCATTTTCCAGAGCTGCAACCTACCTGGAGTCTCCAGAAGTGCAAGGTGTCAGGATCTCAGAGACTTCAGTTAGGTAAAGAATCCTAAAAAATGACCCCCACTAGATAAGAATCACAAGCTGAAGTGTTGTAAAATACATGAAGAAGGTTTTTTTATAGGCTTTATGGACAGATAGGTTGAGAGTGACTCTTGAAGGACCAGCACCACATCCTCTAGTACCACTGTTTGAAGAATTCATCTTCCAGAATCTGGCAGTACGTTTTGGGAGTTCATTTTTAGTCCATCTCTGCAAAACGGACTTCAGGATGGACTAAAATGAACTCCCAAAACGTACTGCCAGATTCTGGAAGATGAATTCTTCAAACAGTGGTACTAGAGGATGTGGTGCTGGTCCTTCAAGAGTCACTCTCAACCTATCTGTCCATAAAGCCTATAAAAAAACCTTCTTCATGTATTTTACAACACTTCAGCTTGTGATTCTTATCTAGTGGGGGTCATTTTTTAGGATTCTTTACCTAACTGAAGTCTCTGAGATCCTGACACCTTGCACTTCTGGAGACTCCAGGTAGGTTGCAGCTCTGGAAAATGGTGGCGCTGGAGACTAAAGGGTTCCTGATGGTTTCACCCTTAATTCTTCACCTTAATTCTTAATTCTTTTGCAGTTAACAGGTGTCTTTTCTTCACCACCTGTTTTTGTCAGATCCTGCTGACCCAACGAGCATTTCACTGTCCAATGGTCATGCCTTAACTGCAATGTCTAGTATTGCATTAGTATTGCATCCTTCTCATGGGCATTTAATACTTTTTGACTTTTCAGTCTGAGTTAAATCTCTTTTTTGGCTCAATTTATCTGTAAAAGAAAACATGCCTAATAATTCTGCACACCTGAATATAAGGTGATTTTCATTTCCAGCCTTCATGAACAATTATATATCACTTATACATTATTAAATACTAAATCAATTGTAGTTATTAGGATTACTGTGGTTTGGAATTGGTCAAATGTGCCTGGAAAAAAAATATGATCAGAAAATCAACGTGCCTAATAATTCTGCACTCCCTGTATATATAACATAATGAGAGATTTACAAGCTCTACAAAAGGCTGGAAAATCCAGATGGGTTAAATCAACTAAACGTATATTTACCTTCTCTCATGCAGGTGTACGAGACTTTATCTGTGAGACTTGTGGCAAGTCGTTCAAACGCAAGAATCATTTAGAGGTGCACAGACGAACACACACGGGAGAGACGCCGTTACAGTGAGTTCACTGAAAGAACTGAGGTTCATATGGGCACGTCTGCCATGTTTAATGTTACTCACAAGAAAAGTGTTTTTCTTGAACCTGTTCCCACAGATGTGAGATATGCGGCTATCAGTGTCGACAGCGGGCGTCACTCAACTGGCACATGAGGAAACACACGTCTGAAGCCCACTTCAACTACACGTGCGAGCACTGCGGCAAACGCTTCGAGAAACTCGACAGCGTCAAGTTCCACAAACTTAAGAGCCATCCAGACAAACAGCCCACCTGAAGGACACTTAAAGAGAGGGCGAAAAACTCAATAGTATGTGCAGAAGATTTAGGAACACTGTTGAACAAAGTGTTTCTTTAGCAGTAATTGCATTTGTGCACTTTTAGGTGTGTTTTTATGGGTACAAAAAAACTTTATCCGCTTGATAAATAATCGAACGGAGGACATGTGGACCTGCAAAAACACTGAGACATTGATCAGGAGAATCAAAACCATTAGTGTTCTTTTTCTCTCTCATTCCTGTGCTGGACACAGGAAAAACAAACTACTTCTGCTGACACTGCATGGACAAACAGATTCAATTTTACACCTGTTTTTTGTTCATCCCATATCTCAATCATACAATCAGGGTGATATACTTAACATGCAGAAAACCATACTACTACATAAAAAACGTTATTTTACATCGTCTTGTCCAGCCTTGTATGTAGCCTGAAATATTCCTAGTCATGTTACTATATATTAATATATATATTAACAGACAAGTTAAGCTACAAAGGAACTTTTGCGCATTTTCCCCATACGCTTCAATTGTAAGCACATCAGTTTTCTTTTTTGGTAGCACTTTACAATAAATTCTCACTTGTTAACATTCGTTATTGCATTTGCTAACATGTATAACAATAATGCACGATATATATTTGTAGAGCATGTGTTCATCTTTGTTAATTGTCCGTGTTCACAGTGCATGAAGTAATGTTCATCGATCTTTTGAGTTTAAAAATGTATTAATAAATATTGACATAAACACGGGCAAAAATGAATGTTCTAACATGAACTAACAATGAGCAATTTATTTTCAAAGATTATTTTTTATTAATCTTTGTTAATGTTCGTTAGTTCACGGGTCATTATCTAATGTTAACTTTGGATTTTAAAAATGTATGCTGATTGACTTAAATCGTGTTAACTAACTAATGCTAACAGAGGAAACCTTATTGTAAAGAGTTGCCAAATTAATAAATGCAATAAATATTGTTCAATGTTAGTTCATGACGTCTAATGCATTTTCGCTATTGTTAAAAACGAGACCTTATTGTAAAGTGTTACCAATTTATTTTCCTGTTTAAACTCTTAGAATCTTGTTAAACTGAAATTTAAAGCAAAGGGACATTATTTCCTTTAAGGTCCAACACAATTCAACATGTATTTGTTATGTTATGCAAATACATGCTTTCATTTGTAGATTATTTTGGGGTTACTCTTTATTTTAAGGTGATGTAGTAACATTGTTCTTACTCAAATATGTAATACTAATTAACTACATGTATTTACTATAGAGTTACGGTTTAGTTTAGGGGTAGTTACACATAATTTACTGTTATTACTATAGTAAATACATGTAGTAATATGTAACTACGTCACCTTTAAAATATATAGTTACCTCTTTTGGTTCACCTTGGTGCTGTTGATAATATCAACCTTTCTTCCTGCTTATGATGGTTTTTTTCTCTCTGTTCATTAGTAAGTCAACCGTTATATTTCAGCTACCTGAAATTTTTTAGAAATGTGTACATGTAAACATTCCCACATAGAGTCACGTGCACTGAAACACTTGCAGTGTGAGACTTTGGGTATGTTAACACGACAAGTCATTTTACTTTTTTTACATTTATTACATTTACTTTAGATTCTTGGTCCATGAAAAGTGGAAACCGTGCTGTTTATCAATGATGAATGCGTGAGAACGGCTCTAAATCTGCTCTGCACAGGGAAGCGTTATTGAATACTTCAACTCTCAGGTATAAAGAAAGTTCCTCTTGTGCCACGTTCATTTGAATTTCTTTGTGTTGTTGTTGGTTTGATGTGAATGTCCTGTTTTTATCATTTGTACATCGTTGCTCCTACATTTCTTTCAAGTCCCTGGTTCATGTTTTATTAAGAGAGAAAGATTTGGTGCAGTGGATGAAGAAATTAAAAAGTGACTGAATGAAGCACAATGACCTTGTTTGAAGTTGCTGAGTCATAACTACACACACGGCCTTGAGCTTGTCAGGAACAGTGAGGGCTGCTGGTTTAATTGGCTGGCTGAGGTTGGGAAAATGCCGGTTTGTCTACAGGTGGAAGAATGACGTTATGGTTTCTTAACAATCCACGTTTTGTACCTGCATAATTGACTTTAGTAATGGCTTTTGCCTTTAGAAGTATTTCTTTTTTGAGCTTTTCAAACCTCCTTTTTCCTCTTTTCCTTTGGATCAAACTTTTTTTTATTCTTGTTTAGTTTCCTCTGAGACCTGTTTATTTAAAATATATATTTCCAATTATCAATCATCTTTCCAGTTGTCACTTTTTCTTCTGAGCTTTTAAAAAAAAGAAAATTATAATTGTTTCAAATAGATTAATCGGGATTATTCGCATTAACATAAAAGTTTGTGTGTGTGTGTGTGTGTGTGTGTGTACACTGATCAGGCATAACTTTATGACCACTGACAGGTGAAGTGAATAACTTCATCACGGCTCCTGTTAGTGGGTGGGATATATTAGGCAGCAAGTGAACATTTTGTCCTCAAAGTTGATGTGTTAGAATCAGGAAAAATGGGCAAGCGTAAGGATTTGAGCGAGTTTGACAAGGGCCAAATTGTGATGGCTTGACGACTGGGTCAGAGCATCTCCAAAACTGCAGCTCTTGTGGGATGTTCCCAGTCTGCAGTGGTCAGTGCCTATCAAAAGTGCTCCAAGGAAGGAACAGTGGTGAACCGGCGACAGGGTCATGGGCGGCCAAGGCTCATTGAGAGGAGCAAAGGCTGACCATTGTTGTCCGATCAAACAGACAAGCTACTGGAGCTCAAATTCCTTTCATGGAAACGGTCTTCCCTGGTGTCTGTGGCTCTTTCAGCAGATAATGTGCCGCCACAAAGCAGAAATGCTTCAGGAATGGTTTGAGGAGCACAACAATGAGTTTGAGGTGTTGACTTGGCCTCCAAATTCCCCAGATCTCAATCCAATCGAGCATCTGTGGGATGTGCTGAACAAACAAGTCCGATCCATGGAGGCCCCACCTCGCAACTTACAGGACTTAAAGGTTCTGCTGCTATCATCTTGGTGCCTGATACCACAGCAATATTAGGAAGGTTGTCATAATGTTATGGCTGATCGGTCACATACTGTATTATATATTTAGAAACTTTACCTGCGATTAATTGATTTGACACATTTTTTTACCTTTTTCTTTTATTATACAACTTTTTTCTTTCACTTTTTTTGTACACAAGCAACGTTATTTACCAAACACTAATTTCCTCTGGTAGATTATGGATTCGTTTTTCCTGATTTTCTTGTCTTAAACTTTGAGATAGGGATCCGCCAGGATTGTGACATCAGTTTATTGTCCAAGTGAATCTTTTGTTCCTTTCATGTGTCATAATTTCCTCCTTCTATGTCTTAATCTATAATTACGTCTACCATTCATAATAAAGCATTAGTACATAGTTGCATTATATGTACAATGCAATATTTCTGGTTATTATCAATGTTGCTTCATATATTGATTATGTGGAAACTGTGACACTATTTGGATTTTTTTTGGGGGGGGGGGGGGGGGGGGTATACACATATAGGCTATTACCCCCTAATATTTTCCTTTGAAGCTGTAACAACACATTTTCCTGTTGACACAAAGTGAGTTGTGGTGTTGCTCAGGAGCCTCGGAGGGACTGAAGCCGGTGATTTAACGAGGCTTTACCATCTCCGTGACTACAGATGCATTAATTCCACCCACTCTCTCCCTCTCCAGAGAGAAAAGAGGAGTGGTGTGTCACTCCCACCTGTTCACTCATCTCCGTGAAAATCTCTTCATATGAGCCACAGAGGGAGAAGAGGTGCACGCAACGGGTCACTCACTCAGGGATTTACAGAAGCAAAAAACCTCCCACTTTTGTCTAAAGGTAAGAGATTCGACTTTGTGAAGCTACTCTATAGTGAAAATACCGTTAAATACATTGAAATAAAGAACCTTAATCCCCTGGAAATAGCAGTACAAAGTATATGACTGGATATAACGGAGCTTTTCCACGCAGGGTCATCTTTAATGAGTGTTTTGAGATCTCGCGAGGGACGCGCGCGCTGTTGTTTTGATGGATTTCCCTCACTCGACACGGGTCGTTGTTTTGCAGAGCTGTAATTAACAGCACTCACAAGTCTCGGTTTTCGATTACATCTTTTCATTGTACACACAATGATGTCAGCCATTATTTATCGGCCAGTCTGAAACTCGCCAATATCTTGCAAAATATGTAAAACTATTCAAGTAGGCTACCATGGTAACGTACTCTGATAAGTTTAATCCTCACCACAGCTGCGTTTATTTGATCAAACATCCCACAGTAACCGTAGGCTAAAAATAATTTGCATATATTTTAAAATATAAATTATATTTTCGGTGAATTTTCAGCATCATTACTCCAGTCTTCAGTGTCACGTGATATATCAGAAATCATGCTCAAGAAACATGTATTATGATTATCAATGTTGAAGACAAGTGCTTCTTCATACATTGATTATGTGGAAACTATACTTTTTTGGGGGGATTCTTTGATAAATAGAAAGTTCAAAAGAACAGCATTTGTTACCTATAACTTATAAATGTCTTTACTGTCATTTTTGATAAATTTAATGCATCCCTACTGAATAAAAGTGTGTGTGTGTGTGTGTGTGTGTGTGTGTGTGTATGTGTATTATATATATATATATATATAACTTTTGAACAGTAGCATACTGTGATACTGTATGAGACCAATATTATTATTTAAATTGTACTTCATGATATTTCAAAGTAGTAGTACCATGATATACATCCTAAAAAAGATGATACCATGCCACTGTAAAAAAAATATTTTACCTGGTTGCCTTAAAGTTTTGAATTCATTGAAATGTAAAATTTGAGTTAATACAATGAACATTTGAGAATCGACATCACCCTTTTTTCAAATATTATTAAAAGATTATTGCGTAAGTGTGTTTTATTTGTAATAATGCAGTGAAACATGCCAAATTGTGCTATTTTCATGATTTATCACTTTTTATTTATTTTATTTATGTGGTTCAGATACAATAATATTTTGAGTTTCTATTTATTAAACCAATCTCCTTCATTGTATTAACTCAAAAAAAAATTGGCAACCAGGTTACTTACTTTTTTAAGTTAAACCAACAATATTTTTTTTACAGTGTGGTAATTTGACACTACAAAAAAAAAAGTAATATGGAGCTACAGGTTACCACTAATTAATATATATACTAAAGTAGCAAATGATTACCATATTCATATTGTATATGTATTTTAAACACCATGGTAGTTTTTTTTGTAAATAAACTCACAAATACATACTAACTTAATGAATAATCTCTTTACAAAGGGAAGATATTTATAGGACAAAATGATATTACGTAATTCACTAGACGATCAGGAGTGATTGAGAAATAATGTGACTTAAAATGTGACTGCAGTGATATAAAACAGATTATTTCGTCATAATATACAGTTGAAAATGAAGAATAACTGATATTTAACCGGACATCAAACAGCCACTGGTATTTGTGTATTCTCTACTATCAAATAATAAGGTTGCGTGTTGTCAAAAGTCTCCAAGGGACATTAGCCGTCTTCATTTCTCCCTGACCCAGTACACTGAGCTCAGAAAGACAATGCCCCTTGCACACTCAATACAAAGCCCGCTTTATCTTTGTTGCAACCCGCTTTTGACATGCACCTGTGATTTTACCTCTGAAATGAGGAAACCTGATGTGTGAGTCGGGTATGGCGTTTCAGCGGGTCCAGAAGCAGATTAATCAAGCAGAACACGCATGCAGAGTAAACATTAACACACTCCTATGAATGATTTTCATGAAGGAAAAACAAGCATACTAATGTTTGCCGCAGGCTACACGTACCGCGCGGATCTGGAGAAAGCCTTCGCATTACACCAAGACTAACACGTGTTTGTTTATTCCTTATGTCACCATGGACTCTGTGGTCGTACATTCTCGTGGGTCACCAAACTAATAATAGTTTACTGACTGAATAATCTTTAATGAGGAAGAAACTGCTGATTTTTTAAATATATTTTTTATAACAATAACAATATTCAATCCTCATTTATTTGTATAGCGCTGTTCACAATACATATCGTTTCAAAGCAGCTTCACAGAAAATGTATACGTCTTACAATTTAAAGTGATTTGTCCGCGTTATGCATTT
>NC_137097.1:66696098-66738598 GCF_949357685.1 Gobio gobio
ATATCTAGCGCGACAATGACATTCAGCCATTTTAAGTGTGACTTAGGGGTCCAAATACATTTTAGGGCATTATAGGACCCACATTTAAATGGGTCCTATTATGCTCTTTTACATTTTCAGCTTTTTTTAGTATGTAATATTGCTGTTTGAGCATGAAAAGTGTCTGCAAAGCTACAAAGTCACCCCTGAGAGAGTTATTCTCTATATCAGTGCACACTGTTTCTGAACTCCCTCATACATTGTAGTCTTGAGATTTTTTCCAGGAAAAAAACACGTAACAATATCCGTCATTTAAAATATTTCCCGCCAAAGGCATGCGCAAAATAAAGGGGAGTGGCCTGGTTGAGGTGAGTTAGTAGTGTGTTGATACCATAGACCGTAAAAAAAATATGGACGTAGTGTCCGTGACGTCACCTGTAGGTTTCTGAAGAGCATTTTTGAAGGCTAAAGTCCGCCATGGCCATCCGTCATTCCCGGATAACTGAAAATGGGCAAAGATGCGGGACGTGGCTGGAGCTGAGGTGACTGATTGCTGAAACCACGCCCGCCTAGCTCGACCATAGTGGCAATCCACCTGTCACTCAAGTGGCCACGCCCTTAATTATGCAGAACTTTAAGGCTTAATATAATTTAAACGAATGAGATAAAAAAAAGTTGTCATGAAGGGCAAAATTAGCTTAATAGACCAAAACTACTATACCAGGCTGTAAACATATTTTTTTTGCTGTAAAGTTGGCCATTCTAACATGGGGGAGATACAGATTTGACTCCCTGTCTCTAGTGGCCAGTCAATGAATTGCACTTTAAGTCACTTCCGTGTTGCTTTCAAGAGAGACTGCGGGAGGTTGCCGATTGGTTGGTATTCACAGTTATGGTAAGGGGTGTGGCATTTCCCAAACACGCTAAAGCGATTGACCAATCACAACACACTGATCCAGCCGACCAATCAGAGCACATTGTGCTTTTTCAGAAGGAGGGGCTTCATAGAGACAGGAACTAAACAGAGCGTTACTGACAGACTGAGGGTGCTTCTCAATTCTTATTTGTGCATCCTCGTTTCCTTTCCTTGCGTCTCAGCTGCACCCCCTTAGGATGTGAGGGAAGGATAGGCCTGTGTATCCTCGCTCATGACTCCTCAGGAAGCTTCCTTGCCTCCTCATTCCTCGCCTCCTCGCGGTGCAATTACAAAATTGAGATGTCCTTCAAGAGTTCGATTGGTTTCCGGATCACTGGCTCGAGGACGTAGGAGCGAGGAAACGAGGAAGCCTCAATTTGAGTTTTGAGAAGCACCCAGAGAAGAGAGGTGCTGCAAAAAAATGTCATAATATGTGAAAAATAATGTTTTGTTTTTTTTTACATTCAAGAATGAAAACCTATTCTAGTAGACCACAAAATCAAGACTTTGATAATTCACCCTTCGCTGCAAGTATGATTGACAGGCGATCTGACCAATCACATCGCCGAATCTGCTGTTTTGTCCGACAAAGCGTTCCGGAGAGTTAGTAGATTAAAGTCGGTGGACTTGAACTTGAAAAACGGTGTGTGCTGACGTCTTTCCGCGGTTGAAACAACATTTCTTTTAGTGTTCATTCATGTTTATTTGATGCTTATCAATGAACTAGAAGGAAGAGATGATTGGTTCACGAGCAGCTTTAACTGAGGCACTACAGCGATCACGACACATTAGAGAGACACAAAACGGTATTTATTGTTTAAATTCCTTTAAAAAATGACAATTTCAAAGTTGAGACTTTGTGTCATATCAAAAGTAACTTGCTCTGTCCTGTCTGTCGGCGTGTTGTCAGTGTCCTCTTTGCTCCGCGATGTATTTTCTCTACGTGAGAACGTGTGTGTGGTGTGAGAGCGCCATGGCTTGTCGGACATAGCAACAGTAACTAAAGGGGGCGGGTCTTTGCGAACGGTCAATTGGCATACTACAGTAGGTCCCCTTTAAAGACGAAGTTGCAACATATTTTGTTGTGACGTATATTCGAGTGAAACTGCTTATTGAACAAGAGAGAATGCGGGTACATCAGGAATTGATAGGATGCTTGGATGGTTGTGGTTTTGCTATTGTGAGTGACAGGTTGCCCCGCCCTCATTATCAGATGGTGCGTCTAAAGCAGACTGCGGAGTCGGCTCATATCTGGGTCCAAAGTTGCCCTGATACACCAAGCCGACGCTCGAAATCTGACGGCCAAGTAGCATGTCTGTTCTGCGCCTGCGTAAGAGGAAATACCTTTCCGTACCAGCTGGTGGCAGTATCTGTTTTCGTTATTCAAAGCGGGAAACCGGAAGAGCTACAGGGATATAAACAACGCAGCTCGGAATCTCGCTCACCACAGACGGTCCCTTTTTTTGTTTTGTTTTTGTTTTTTTGGTTTTGTCGTGCTCTGGTTCACTAGCTGAACAGCCAATCAAAACGATCAGATGGCCCGACTGACAAACGAGCACCGACGCCAATTCAACATGTCGAATCGGCCGAAAAGTAGCCGACAAGGACCAACTTCGTGCGGAACACACCAAGAAAACTTAGTCGGCCAACCGTCGGCTTGGTGTGTTCCAGACTTAAAGTCCTCATGAAATCAAAATCTATCTTATTTACTTTGTTAGCCCACATTACAGGTCTTGGGGTGAACAACTAATTCGTGCAAGTTAATACACAGAAAAAAATAGTTTGCCGTGGTAATCTTTAATCAAAATCTGAAAAGTAACTTCCGGTCTGGAATGGCGTTCCCTTTCCGATGACGACAGTTTGAAGGCTTGGGTTTGAATATCCTTAACCATTCCCCTCCAACCGTTAGTCTGCTATGAGCGAGAGATGGAGAGGAGGAGCGCTGAAGAATAGCACTTATCATTCTATTCATTTTCTGTCTGTCTAATTTATTTAAAAAAAAAGAAAAAAAAAACTGTCCTGTGTGTTCTGAGCTAGATTAACTGAGACTTGCTACAGCACTTGCATACTGTTGCCCTTGACTGTTCTTGTTGCTTCTATTGCTCTCATTTGTAAGTCGCTTTGGATAAAAGCGTCTGCTAAATTACTAAATGTAAATGTAAATGTAAGTAAAAACCTGCCCTCTATTCAATATTCCGTTTCACTTGGAAATACATCACAGCACTGAAATAAAATCAGTTGCAACTTCCGGTTCAGTGGGACTTTAAGTCATCCTTGGAAGTTTGCATTTACGAGGTGGGAAGTCGTGTTTATGACGGCAGGTGCGTTCAAGATGGCAGTGTACCTTCTCTTAATTAACTACACAAAAACACAGTAAGGTTCATAAACTGTACTTCTAGAAATTGAATAACACGTAATGCATCAGGTGCGCTTTGCTTTTTTTTATGTTTTTAATGAATTTTTAAAGCCACTGTAAACTTTATCGTTACAAACTATATTGTTATATTATAATGCTATCATATTGTGTGCAGGCAATTAGCTTACATTGCTGTAAAAAGAAAAGCCTGACAATATCACTGCTAAAAACCCTTAAGTATTGTGGCATTCAGCCATGTTTCTCACTGACACACGCTCAACTCGTAAAGATCAGGGCGTAAAGAAAATCCAGAGCTTCCCACTCGCATTTAGGACATTGTAGTGGTGTTTATGTGCGTTCAACTTGTAAATACCATCTTTACGACATGACGAGAAGAGATGTCACTGCAAGAGGGAGGGGGAAGTTATTTTCATTAAAGATTACGAGGGAACATGAATTAAAAACAAAATGATGTGTACGGATAAATCATTTTGAATAAATACTGCAATATTCCATAAAAAATTGTCCATTTTGATTCCATTGTGACTTGATATGGCTGCTGTATGATGATGTGATGTTTTTAAACCCATTCCAGTTTCTAATTCAAAAATCGATTTGTCTGTGTTTTTGTGGTGTAGCTGGCAGGAGCAGCTATTCTGGGTGTGGGGATCTGGGTGAAGGTGGACAGTGGATCTATCCTGGGTTTTCTGCAGAACATACCAGGAGCTTCAGGTCAGCTGGGGCAGCTCTTGAACGTGGGATACCTCCTGATCGCGGTGGGCGCTGTGCTGCTCATCCTGGGCTTCCTGGGCTGCTGTGGAGCGATCCGAGAGAGCAGGTGTATGCTGATGCTGGTACGCCAACTACACAACTCCAACTGCTCCATGATATCAGCCTCTCAGAGGACAGTTAGTGTAGCCTACTAGAATTCTAGTGAACGGGATAGGGAACAATTTATATTTTGTCATCACTTACTCGCCCTCATGTTGTTTCAAACCTGTACGAGTTTCTTTGTTCTGTTTCACACAAAAGAAGATATTTGGAAGAATGTTGGTAATCAAACAGTTAATGGACCCCATTGACTTTCAGTAGGAAGAAAAAAGAGTGTGGCGAGGTTGACGAGCGAGAGACGCGGGAGGAGCGAGCGGAACCGGTGCATGATTGAGAATGAGCGTCACCTGCGAGGCACATCTCTCTCGTGGGTCTCGCTCCTCCCGCGTCTCTCGCTCGTCAACCTCGCCACAAAGAGTACTATGGAAGTCAATGGCTATCTTTAAAGGGTTAGTTCACCCAAAAAAGAAAATTCTGTCATTAATTACTTACCCTCATGTCGTTCGACACCCGTAAGACCTCTGTTCATCTTCGGAACAGAAATTAAGATATTTTAGTTGAAATCTGATGGCTCTGAAAGGCCTCCATTGGCACAATGCACGGTTCACTCTCAAGACCCTTAAAAGGTACTAAAGACGTCGTTACAAAGTCCATCTCACTACAGTGGCTCTAAAATATCTTTATGAATCGGCAAAAAAACCCTAAATAACGACTTACATAGTGATGACGATTTCAAAACAAGGCACCATGAAGCTTCGAAGCGTTATGAATTAGCTGTTTGAATCGCCAAATTTCAGCAGTTTGACGGTTTGACAGGCGATCCGAATCATGATTCGACTCACTGATTCATAACGCTTCGAAGCTTCATGATGCCTTGTTTTGAAATCGTCATCACTATGTAAGTCGTAATTTAGGGTTTTTTTGCGCACAAAAACTATTCTCGCCGATTCATAAAGTTATTGTAGAACCACTGTAGTGAGATGGACTTTGTAACGACGTCTTTAGTACCTTTCAAGGGTCTTGAGAGTGAACCGTGCATTGTGCCAATGGAGGCCTTTCAGAGCCATCAGATTTCAACTAAAATATCTTCATTTCTGTTCCGAAGACGAACGGAGGTCTGACGGGTGTCGAACGACATGAGGGGAAGTAATTAATGACCGAATTTTTATTTTTGGGTGAACTAACCCTTTAACTTTTTTTAAGGAATAAAATGCTGTTTATCATCAGGCAAATTATATATGAACAACCGCCTCAGAAATTTCTGGCTCAGTGCAGGAGAAAAAACTAATTTTGAGATAACGGCCTTTAAAGATATGTATTATAATTGGAATCAGACACAAATAGATACAAGTGCTATAAAATAAACACTTAAAGTTGTATTTTGGATGTGTTCTTTCCACTAGTCTGAAGAAACACTTAATGAAAAGGCTTTATGTTTTTGCCTGTAGTGTCTGACCTTAAGCTAAAATCCTCACTAACCATCAGGTATTTATACATGTATGATATAATAATAGATATATAAATTATATCTAATATAATATTAGATATATACATTATATGTGTTAGACCTTCAAATGTAAACCAAAAGCTCAGGAAAAATGAGCATTAAGCATTTATTTGCCTTTATTTGTTCAAAAATACAGTAAAATGTGTAATTTAAAATAACTGATGTTAAAATGTAATTAATTCCTGTGATCAAAGCTGAATTTTCAGCATCATTACTCCAGTCCTCCAGAAATCATTCTGATATGATGATTTGATGCTCAAGAAACATTTATGATTAATATCAAAGTTGAAAACAGTTGTGCTGCTTCATATTTTTGTTGAATCCTTGATACATTTTCTTTTCAGGATTCTTTAAACAATAGTTCAAACGTGAATAGTATTTGAAATAGAAATCTTTTGTCACATTATAAATGCCTTTAGATAGATCTTTTCAAGTTTCCCCATCATATTGTTCTGTGGACTTCATATTTGTTCATTCATTCAATTTGTCCCTCAATCTCTCTCCTCCTCAGTTCTTCGTCATTATTCTGATTGTCTTCATCGCTGAAGTTGCTGGAGCGATTGTGATTCTGGTCTTTAAGCCTGTGGTAAGTTTGTACACGTAATATTTTCCACAGACCTCATTGTGCATGCGGAAGGAAATACTCAAACCTACTTAAGAAACAAGGCACTCGGAATGTAAAAAGCCTTTATTTATCTCAATCACATACCATTCAAACCTTGTATATTTCAGGCAGAAAACCTCATAAAGCAGTTGGGAGATGAAGCTGTGAAAAGCATCAGAAAAGATTATGGGTCAAACGCAGATGTTACTGGACTCTGGAACACGACTATGAAAGGGGTTTGTGACACTTTAAAAAGGAATTCAGATTTACTACAGAAACATTCTCAAACGTATACAGACTCTTGACACTCTCATGTAAACTAATACATAAAATTCTTCCATTTTAATATTGAACATTTGTCACACTGAGACAGTGGTGTAAAGTATTTGAGTAAATGTAATTAGTTACCAAACTTAAATATCTTTTTGGCTACTTTGTAGTTGTACTGAGTATCAAAGATATTAGCAACTTTTACTCTGTACTTGACTACACTTTTGAACAAGTGAATGTCATTTTTACTCCAATACATTAGTGTTGAGTAATGCAATTACACAGTACATTTTGCATGGCACCTAACTTTTTCTGCAGTAGTTTGTTTCTAAGGGCATTGAAGGTACTATATCTTGTGCGTTTTGCCTTTACTCGCCCAAACATGTCAACAAGGCTACTTTACGTGAATGCGAGTGCATTAGCAGGTAATTGCTGAAATCGCAAGTGTTTGATTTAGCCTATGAGATGAGGACATAACTGCAGCCGTTGATGAGGCTGAAACCTATTTGAAACCTAAAGGCTTTGACTATTTCATTTGACTTAACATTATTTTATTTATCCGCTATATTGACGAGACCTTTTTGAACGATATTGGTTTATTTATGGCCTTCTTAAGTGAGACTTGAGAGTTTGTAGACGTTTAAAAGTCTATTGTGTCGACCATGATTTATTGCAATAATGGGGTGTTCAGTTTTATTTTGATTTTAGAAAATGTCTCATCTTACAAATCAATTGTTTCTTATTTTCACTGGTATGTCTCTCAGGTGTCGAGGACTAGTGCATCTTTGAGCCTATATTTAGTATGAGTAAAATACTTAAAGGGTTAATTCACCCAAAAATGAAAATTAGCCCATGATATACTCACCCTCAAGTCATCCTAGGTGTATATGACTTTCTTCTTTCAGACGAATACAATCGGAGTTATATTAAAAACATGTCCTGGTTAATCCAAGCTTTATAATGGCAGTAAATTGATGTCTCGTTTAAGTGCATCTATCCATCATATAACTGCTACACACGGCTCCAGGGGGTCAATAAAGGCTTTCTGAAGTGGCGCGTTTATGTTAGAAAAATACCCATAATTACAACTTTATTGACTACAATAACAAACTTCCGGCGGATTGCCGTATGCATCGATTCACGGCGAAAGAGTGACCCTTGAACCCCTGGCGCATGCGTATTGATGAACGCAGGGGATAGAGCAAAACTAAACACCAGTCATGAATTAGAGTCTAAAACAAGAATTTTTAAAGAGAAATGGCGGAGGATTGCGTACGGCTTTCTGCCGGAAGCTAGTTATTTTAGTCCAGGGGTGTCCAATCCTGCTCCTGGAGGGCCACTGTCCTGCAAAGTTCAGCTCCAACCCCAATTAAACACACCTGAACCAGCCAATCAAGGTCTTATTAGGCATACTAGAAACTTCCAGACAGGTGTTTGAGGCAAGTTGGAGATAAACTGCAGGACAGTGGCCCTCCAGGACTGGCTTTGGACACCCCTGTTTTAGTCTATAACGTTTTAAATATGGTTATTTTTCTTACACAAATGCGCCACTTCGCTTCAGAAGGCCTTTATTAACCCCCTGGAGCTGTGTGGATCAGTTATATGATGGATAGATGCACTTTTATGGACTTCAAAAATGAGGCAACAATCACTGCCATTATAAAGCTTGGAAGAGCCAGGACATTTTTATTAAAACTCCAATTTTATTTGTCTGAAAGAAGAATGTCATATACACCTAGGATGACTTGAGGGTGAGTAAATCATGGGCTGATTTTCATTTTTGGGTGAACTATCCCTTTAAGTACTGTTAAAATCAGAGACTTTTACTCAAGTTTTATTGGAATTGGTAACTTGTAATGGAGTCGTTTTCGCTGTAAGAAATCTGTACTTGTACTCAAGTATGGTTTTCAGGTACTCTTTACACCTATGCACGGAGACCTGTGATTCATAAGGAATATAATCCAAGGAATGTAATATCAACTTCTGGCTGAATTAGGGTGATGTTAAATCTAACTCTCATTGGTTTCTTCTTTAGCTGAAGTGCTGTGGATTCAACAACTATACAGATTTCACAAATTCAAAATTTGTGAATGAAACCAGGAATTACCCATTTCAGTGCTGTAGTGGAGTTACCTGCAATGAGGCCGCAGCTATGAATTCGGTGAGGCTTGAGGACAATATTATATTTATTCATATGTGGTCTCCAATCAATTTTGTACACTCTCTGAACTTTATATTTGTGTATCTTTCTTTTCTCTCTCTCTCTCAGACTATACCAGGTTGTTTCCCAGCACTGAAGAAGCTGGTAGACGATAATGCAGTTATCATCATAGCTGTAGCATTGGGCATCGCTGCTCTTGAGGTACTGGACACTCTTTATATCTATATCATTATAAAAGTGAGGAAATCTCATACTGCTTACCATGGAAGCTTGTGTCCGCCAATGAATAAAAAATAAAAGGTTCTCGTAATTCCGAGTTTATATCTCTCAAGTTGTTACGGCTGTAATCATGGTTCCCTGAGAAAGAGGAAATCAACACTGCGTCTTGGATTGATGCTATCGGGAACATCATCAGTGTCACCAGTGTCTGAAGCATGTGTGTAAACATGACAATTTTATTGTCACCCTTTATTGTAGCATTTTTTACAACTTACCAGATTGTCCGACCTCCTCACTCACTTTCTTCCAAGCAAGATCCTTTTTATTCCTATTTCTATAAAGTATGTACAGCTCCAGGTATCCACATATGATTTTGTCCTCATTGTTGTCACTACTAGAGCAAGCTCCTGATTGGTTAACGCAGCGCGAATATACACCAAAGTTAACATTTTTCAACGCGAATCACACGGCAAATGCTCAATTCGCTCAATTTGTGCGAATCGCGTCATTCGTGCCACCTAATTCGCGGGAATCACACCCCAGAATGTCTATTCGCACCTTTGCAATGACTTAACATGTAAATAAGTCGCGCGAAACGCTTCATTCGCGTCTGGTATGAACGCACCATTATACTCACGGGCGCTCTACAAGTGACGGCTTGTATCGTCGGCCAATAATTGTGTTTACACACATGCTTCAGACACTGATTTGACGCTATGGGTAACAGCGTAACCAGTGTTGAGTTTTTTGTCATAATTACGAGTTTTTAACTCACAATTTCCAAGAGAAAACTGCGAGATAGGCTATAAACTCGCAATTATGACTTTTTTACCTTGCAACTGTGAGTTTTTATATCACAATTCGGAGTTTACAACTTGCAATTCCGAATTTATAACTTCCAATTGCGAGTTTATATTGTGAGAAAATTATGACAATTGTGAGAAAAAAAGTGAGAACTACTAGACCCACAATTCAGACTTTTTTCTCACAGTTGAAAGTTTATATCTCGCAATTCCAAGTTTATAACTCACAATTCTGACTTTTCTATTGCAATTCCGAGTTTATATCTCGCAATTCCGAGTTTATAACTTGCAATTGCAGCCTACTGTTTGTTAAAAATAGTTTTAGAAACAGTATGTAGTAATATTCTACATTTCCATCACTTGACCTCACTTGAGTTCACATTGGGAATAAACTGATATTTTTTTATATAATTTTTGTCCAGTTTCATGTAAAAAAAAAAAGCTTATGTGTCCAAGTCAGACGTGGAGAAACGTATTCACATTCTCAATCTATTAAAGATTACAAAAACAAACATCTTTTTCTTCCTAATAACATGCACCTAATAGTAATGACCAAAGACATTTATATGGGCCGATTCACACAGACAGCATTTTTTTGGTTAAAAAAAGCAAGACAGAGGTATAAAAATACACCCCGCAAGGTCTAGAGATGCTTTTTTGTGCCATGTTTTTATAATGCCATGTCAAGTACGAGACGCTGCAAGAGATGTGAGACACGAACGCAATGGTCAAACACGTCCACCTAGCATGTGTTTACATTGAAAAACCATTGAAAAGTAGATGGTGTGTACGGTCCCATAAAGAAATAAATGTAGCATATTTTGATTCCCTGTTGTCTTTGATGGGTAATGCATTTATTTCCTTTGTTAGGAGAATAATTACAAACCATAATATACCTAACTGTAACTCTAAATATAAATACAAAGCCCTTTAATGAATCTCTGTGACACTAATGGTATTTATTTCTCTCTCTGTTCTCATTTTCAGCTTGCAGCGATGATTGTGTCCATGACCCTGTATTGTAAAATAGGGTCTAAAATTGATTAATGTCTCACTTTAACTGAAATATCTCTCTAATGACTCCTCTGTTTCTGAGGATGAGGCGGATCACCTGTAAAAACAAGATCACTGTGACTTCTTCAAACATTTCCAAATGTATCATACAGACAGACTTTGCAAGTCGCTCTAAATGCCTTGAATGAAAAGTAAATTCAGACCGTTAAGCCTAAAATTTGTGTTTTGAGAGATCCCATTTTTACTGTAGTTGTGTTAAAATAATCTATTTTAGCTGTTTTAATACCTAATGTGTCCCTGAAACGTGATGATTTTTATTTTTACTTTTTTACTTTGCCTATGCAATGTTTTCTTATTTAAAAACAGAATGCTTTGTTTAATTGCATAACACCCATGGCATTCTTTTGTAATTATGAACAGACTGAGAGGTTTTATGTGCAATGACCAAAAAGAGGCCAAATGTTTTCTATCAAATGTTGCTGATTGTAATTTATTGCAAACTTTATACAAAGCATTTTAAATGTGCCTGTTCGTAATAAAGCACTATGTTTTATCTTTAAAGTCTGTGATGTATAGAGTTTTTACGACAACAACAACAACAATTATATAAAAAATGTTCATGTAAGATGTTTATTTTAAAAATAATTATAAAGACAATATTTCAACTTGCCGATTGTCATTTCTTCACTTCAACTCTATTCATGTAGCCTGTCATTATTGCAAATCACGTGATCACATTTTGTGTCCTACAAGGACATTTTAAAAAGTGAGGATGAATAATTCACTTTAGACGGAGGGTGAACAAATCATGGGTTGAAAATGAATATGAATGAATAAAGTTACAAACAACAAAGTGGGTGTGGTCATAATTTATGATATATATAATTCTGTTACTTCCCTCTACATGGCGCAGAACAGCTTCATGTCTCATAGGACTCTGCTGTCCTCTAGTGTTATAAAGTGAAGATACCGCGAAATGACTGACATCTCGATGCATGACGTGGATTGACGTCAAAAGATAAGCTACTAAAGTAAATATGTTGGAGGTGGTGTAAAGAACATAAAGATGTTCAGGAAATTATCCTGTATTGTTTTGGTACAAAACATTTGGTGTCGCTGATTATCTTAAAGACAATTCATTTTAATTAGGTTTTTATTGTTGGTAATTTTTTACATTGGCCAACACAAAAAAGTAGGCTATATATACACACACACACACACACACACACACACACAAAACACACAAAAGTCAAACCAAAAGTTATTCAGACACCAGATATAAAATGACTAGTGTGTGCAGGACACTATAGTCCATTTATGTAAGTGAGGAGAGCAAAATAAAGTAAACTGTAACATATTATACACAAAAATTCTTCATACAGTGACTACCAGAATAATTTATAAAAAATTTGGGATCAAAATGATTCAGACACTTTGACCTGAGCATGTTTTGCTGAAGTGTTTTTTCTTTAATTGCTAATGCGACCTTTTACACCACAGACTGAACAAAATCAAGCATTGCTTGGTCATTGGTTGACCTAAATTGGTATTATCTAATATTTATATATATATATATAGTTGTGGTCAGAATTATTGGCACCCCTGGTAAATATGATCAAAGATGGCTGAATAAATAAATCTGCATTCATTCAAAAAATTAGCTAAAATCTAACCTTTCATTGAAGTAAAGAATTGAAAGTGGGGGGTAAATCACATTATGAAATAAATGCTTTTCTCCAAAACACGTTGGCCACAACACACAGGGGGGTGCCAATACCCCTAGAAATTTTTATGAGTAAAAATATCTCATAAATATAATATTTAAATTTTTTAGCACACCAGGGTGACCAGGAACATGAAATTGTCCAGATATGACGTCTTGTTCCACAGGAGTATAAATATGAGGAAACACGAAGGCCAAATTCCCTTAATCATCCATCACAATGAGTAAAACCACAGAATATAGTTCTGGAAAGTGGCTGTAGGAAAACATCTAAAGCACTGAAGATTCCCCTTTCCACCATCAGGGCAATAATGAAGTCAACTAAAGATGTGACGAATCTGCCTGGAAGAGGACGTGTGTCGATATCGTACTAATGCACGGTGAGGAGGAGAGTTTCAGTGGACAAAGACTAGTCTCCAAGGATCACAGATGTAGAATAACAGAGATTCATTGAGTCTTGGGGTCAGAAAGCCTAAAAAAAAATATTTAAAAAAACAACCCCTACATCACCACATGTTGTTTGGGAGGGATTCAAGAAAAATCCTCCTCGCTCATCCAGAAACAAACTCCAGCAGATTCAGTTGTCAGACACGACTGGAACTTCAAAAGGGACCCGTTTCTATGGTCAGATGAAACTAAAGAAAGAGCTTTTTGGCAGCAAACCCACTGGATGGAAAACAGGTGCAAACCGGGATAAAAAAGTGCCCCATGTCCACGGTTAAAAATTCCGCTGGATCTTTAATGTCGTGGACCTATTTTTTTTATTGCTGGAGGTCCTGGACAACTTGTTCAGAAACATGGTATCATGGATTCTAGCAAATACCAACAGATAAAAAAATCCAAACCTGATGGCCTCTGCTAAATCTTATAATGGGCCATGGTTGGATCTTCCCTCAGGACAACGATCCAAAACAAACATCAGAATCAACACTCAAATGTGTCACTGAGCACAAAATGAAGCTTCTGCAATGACCGCCTCAGTCCCCTGACCTGAACCCTATAGAAAATGAGTGGAGTGAACTGAAGAGAAGAAGCACCAACATGGATCTGGGAATCTGAAGGATCCACTTCTGAGATCCATACACTGCACTGTAAAAAAAAAAAGTTGGTTTAACTTAAAAAAGTAAGTAACCTGGTTGCCTTAAAATTAATAAATATTGTTTTTTTTTTTACTTGTATTGCACTTGTATTTTTACTGTTATATAGCCCTTTGGTCGGCCTGTGGCCGTTCTTGAACTTGATCTGGAGGGATTATGTGGAAGAATGGTCTCTGATCTCTGGTCAGGTGTTCTCCAAACTCATCAGGCTTTATAGAAGAAGACTCAGAGCTGTTATCTTGGCAAAAGGAGGCTGCAAAAAGTATTTAATAAAAGGGTGCCAATAATTACGTGTTTTGGAGAAAAGCATTTATTATGTGCTTTACCCACTTTCAATTATTTTACCTCAATGAAAGGCTAGATTTTTGTGAATTCTTTTTAATAAAAGATAAAAAGGATAAACAATGCAGATTTATTTTTACAGCCATCTTTGATCATATTTACCAGGGGTGCCAATAATTATCACATATGCATGAGCGGAAGAAGCGGAAGCGCGGCATAATAAAAGCTCCGCAAAATCAAGGCATTATCAAGCTATGCCTTTATTTTGAATAAGCGACCTCTAGAGGCGAAAAATAGACCCTTTTCACATTTCCGGGTTTCTCAGAGCGGAAGTCGTCATAGTTGGGTTAAATATTATAGCTGTGAATGAGAGAATACAATAAATATTTTTCTGTGTGCCCATTTGCTCACATAGCAAAAGAAAAACGCCACAGTTGTGATTTCACAACTTTCAAAAAGAGGGAAAAAATTGTGAGTGAGATTGATAATGGCAGTGAAAAGAGAGAAATATGTTAATTTTTACCATCACTCCCATAGACGCTATTACTAATGCCGCGTTCCAGGCAACCTGTAACCCGTGTTTTTCCAACCTTCTACCCGTGAAAGTGGACTGGAACGGCAGCCAAACCCGTGATTTCCCACCCGTGAACTCGTACTAGATCGATGTACTCCCAGTTACGAGTTTTGACGTCACATAGACCGCGAAGCAACAATGGCAGCCCCCTACGGATGCAGTGTTTATGAAACAAATATGCAAATAACGTAAAATAAAAGGTATACCAGCTTTTCTTGTCGTCTGCGCTGTTTTTCTCCTCCGTTTCTCTCAAATAAGCAAGGAGTAAGCACCTTTGGCGATAGAAATGAATGTAAATGAGCATACACCCTGAACGGTCCTCCATGCTTTGTTTACATAGAACTACCACACGATTCCTTGCGCTCAGGCAGTTTGGCGTGACTTTGCCTGGAACGCTACAAAGTCGCAAGTCGTGGTTTGAAGTTGTAACTTACGGGCTCAAAAACCTGCTTGGAACGCAGCATAAACACCCTCACAGCAGCGGGAACTTTTTTTTTTATTGTAATTTGATGCAAAAGTAATAAAATACAAAGTATTAGTGTTATAAATGTACATATATCTTTTTTTTTTTTTATGAAAATACAAAAAACGCTGCAGGATTTATGATATTGATGACCGTTAAAACGCGTCATCACAGTCCGTGAAAAGGGTCTATTACATACTGTGCCTTTAAAACATGACTTCCATAGTATTTTAAATGGAAGTAATTGGCTACCGTTTGATTAATATAATTTATTTGAAAAAGTTAGAGGCTAGAGAACAATTTTCACTCAGAAATTGCTCGTAAATATCGAATAATTACGAAGAAACAGTAGCAAGTAACACTGAATGAAACGTAACGTTACGTGACACAGCTGCAATATATTCAATTCCTCGCTTGTGTTGTTTCGTTCGTCGTCTCATGTGAGCACCATTTTCACCCCAACACCAGATGTCGCTACGAACTTCTGTCCCTTTCGCACTGATATCCTGCCATTGAACCTGCTGTGAGCTCCGAGGAGGAGTCGAGAGCTCAGTGTTAACTTCTCACATCACACACACCCACCACTTCTGCTGATTGAGCCGAAAACTGATCCATATTCCTTATTCAGCTCGAGTCTTAAAACATCCCTCATCAATGCACATGAGAGAGTGAATTTCCACTGGACTTCTGAAGGAAAGCTCTTCACAGGGAGTCTGAGCACTTGGAACAGGTGTTTGTGTGGCCACAAGGCCCAGAGGAGGACAGCTAAACAAGACAAAATACTACATCATGTCCAGTGGGAAAAATGCACCTGTCTCAGAAAAGTGAGTATGAGTGAGTTTGTTTCTGTACGTGGTTATTTTGAAACTAAAGAAATGCAACAATGCTGTATATTTCCACTGTCTACTAAGTAAAACTGACAAACTCTGGTGCTTTGTGGTTCCTGAAGTCACTAAATGGCTGATTCAGTATGTCTGGGTTTAGTTTTGGCAGGTTTTTTTGTGTGTCAAATTTTCACATCTCTTCCTTCCTTGTTTTGCAATAGAGTTTGAGCTCAGCTCATGTTCTCAGAGTGAAATGCTATCCCTGGAAATAATGCTTTAGAAAGGTTCACTTGTGGCACATACATACACTAGTCTAGATGATTTACTTCAGAGTGCAGTGTGGCTTATTCATGTTCTTATCCAAAGGCGCTGGCTGTCCAAGCCCTGTGTGTGTACTCTGAGCAAACATCAAACACCTTGACAAAGTGACACAGTGTGTGAGCCATATTCTTCAGTACATGTGTGTGTTTGTACATGAGTCATTGCGGCCGGGAGAGTTAAAGGTTAGAGATACCTTTAAATGACTTGTAAAGTCATGCAATTGCTTTACATCATGTGTTTTTTTTTTTGGATTTAAGCAGATGCATGTGAATTGGTTTACATTTCTCATGCAACAACAGGTGCTGGAGACCCATATACACTCACTTGTGCATTTCCATGAATGTATATCTGCTCTTTAATCTAAATGCGCCTCTTAAAACAGGATCAACCAGTTGACATTAATTAGTCCTGCTAAATATATCTTCAATGGTCAGGTGCTGAAGAACTCTGCATCAGGTAGCCTTCATAATTGATAGCCTTCATAATTGATAAAAGGCGCTTTTGACAGGTCGGGAATCGTGTCTTAGTGTTTAGTAGCGCATGTCATTTCACCAAGTGGGTTTACTTGATTTTGGGAGCTTCGGAGCAAAGTTGTCCACTGACAGATGTTAGCTAAGTGTGACCATTTTATTTCTGGGAGATTTCACGGCATTCACCATCTGGAAAATGATTCACAAAAATGTTTATACTGTACCGTTCAAAAATGTTTTTAAAAGACGTCTCTTCTGTTCAACAAGGCTGCATTTATTTGATCCGAAATACACACTGTAAAAACAAATGCAGGTCTCCAATTGAAAATGTTCTAGTGACTGATCACTTCTAACTTTTTCAGTTGGACAAATTTAATTTCTGTGAGTTGATGCAATTTAATTTACAGAAATTCAATTTGGCCAACTAAACATTTTTTTTTACAGTGCAGCAAAAACTGTAATATTGTGAAATATTTTTACAATTTAAAAAAACTGTTTTTTTATTGTAATATATTTTAAAATGTAATTTATTCCTGTGATTTAAAGCTGTATTTTCAGCATCATTACTCCAGTCTTCAGTGTCACGTGATCCTTCAGAAATCATTCTGAGATGATGCTCAAGAAACATTTATGATTATCTGCTTCATATTTTTGTGGAAAAACCATGATACTCAGGGGTCTTTGACGAAGAGAAAATTCAAAAGAGCAGCATTTATTTGAAATTCAAATCTTTTGTAAGATTATAAATATCTTTAGTGTCACTTTTGATCAATTGAATGCATCCTTGCAACAAAAAAAAAATTTCCTTTCAATAAAAAAATCAATTTACAGTCCAATGATTCCTCAAAATCAAATCATGAGGACACTTGACCTGTTACTTTACCTAAGGGATCTGACTTAAGATTTTTACCTTCATAAAATAAAAAAAGTTTGGAGTCATAACATTTGAAGTCTAGTGATGATAAAACCGATCAGCTGTTCTATTGGCACTCAGCAAGTTTGACTAACTGACCGTCTGTAATTGTGAAACTTGCTGCATCAATAATCCTTTATTGGTGATTTTTAAATGTTTATCTCATCTCTCTTTGGACAATGACCCGATTCATCTTGAGCCTGAACAAACATCAGAGACGTAGTGCATGTGACACACACACGTTGTGTGAAATGCAGCACTATCCCGCTTTCAGTACAACTTTGGATTAAAAGTGGCCTTAAAAGGTTGTGGATGCTGCAATAAAAACCTTAAAAACAGACATTGTGTGCATGTATCTTTGCTATCATTTACAATTATATAACGTCAAAAAATATATTGCTTATTGCACAGCTTATACTCTATATCTGGATTTTAAAAAAATCCATATTAACCACTAATCTAGTCATTAGAATTAGCTTATTAGAAAAGCAATTGAAGTCTATGGCATGTACTCATAGTGTGTGTGTGTGTGTCATCCGTTCCAGACAGATTTCCCTTCAGGCCTGTCTTGATGAATGCATGGAGGCCTTGGATCTGTTCCTCAACAACCACTTTAATGAGAGTTTGGATAAACTACGTCCACGGTGAGAGAAGTGTTATTGTCTTCCTCTTCTCCCATTTTTCCACCCCTCTAGTATCTGTATTTTTAAGAGCAGGTGAGGTGTTTAGCAAAGGTGTGGTACCCACCAAGCCCACGTTTCGATGATTTTTGTCAGAGGCACCAGCAAATTTAGTCTGTCGCTGCTTTAAATGTGCTCCCATGTGAAGTGCTTGTTTAATTGTAGATGCCATCCCATGATAGCATGCTTTATTCCAGTTGTGACAGAGAATTGCGTCAGGCCTCCTCCCTTCTCCAGGATGTTTGCCTAAAGATCACACACCCTCACGCCTGACAATAGTCCCGCACACAGAGCGATCTCAATCTCATTAATATATAGCCGAAAGACTAACTAAACTTGTGCTGGGAAGGAAACCACATTCTTAAGTGGCTCCAACTGTCCTTTTTTTTCTTTTTCTTTAAAAAAAAAAATTGTTTATAGTCTGAAACCAAGCATTATGTACCGCCTCATAATGCTTGCTTTCAGGCTATAAATATTTTTTATTAGTATGCTAGGACAGTTTCTGTCTGGTCAGTTTTGAAGGTCTTAACGTTTTTTATTTATTTAAATAGCTTAAAGGTGCTGTGTGTAGTGTTTATGAGGATCTATTGACAGAAATGAAATATACATAACTATGTTTTAAGGGGTGTATAAAGACCTCACATAATAAACCGTTATGTTTTTATTACTTTAGAATGAGCCATTTCTATCTACATACACCGCGGGTCCCGTTACAGTAAAATCACCATTTTGCACCGCCATGTTTCTACAGTAGCCCTAAAGAGACAAACTTCTCTACAGAGCGCTAGTCACTCTCTGCTCTCTCAATGTCATTTTTGTCCTGTGTCGGCCACCGTAGCTTCTCTATGTGTTTCGAAAGGGAGGGGTGAGCGGTAGGTGATTTGCAATTCACAAACTCATCGCTAAAAATTACACACTGCACCTTTAAATGCTTTCTCCAAACACACTTTAAGGTACAGAGAGCCAT
The DNA here is from genome assembly GCF_949357685.1 of Gobio gobio. Lineage (NCBI taxonomy): Eukaryota > Metazoa > Chordata > Actinopteri > Cypriniformes > Gobionidae > Gobio > Gobio gobio. Next base: position 66,715,073 of record NC_137097.1, read on the forward strand.
TCATAGGTTCAAAACATAGCTTTTTTTTTGTTTTGTGTTCAAACCCCAGGATGGCAATAATTCGTGAGTTGGGGGTGGGGTTTATCTGTACATTTGACCAATGACAGAATGGGGAAGTTAGCCTACTGGTGAAATCAGCTTAAAAACAGATATCATTTTTTAATTCCGTTTGGTGACACTAGTGTTGCAGATATCACACATTTTACTTTTAAAGAAATCAAAAGGCCCGTTCACACCAAGAACGATAGCTAAAAGGATACATTTTCAATAATCATTCTGTGAGAATCGAATAGTTCACACCGTCCTAGTACCCATCACTTCAATTTATTTAGTCGTTGGTTCTTAATAAGAATCACAGACAAAGAATGCATCAGGGAAACGTTATAGAGTCCCACTTTGTAAGAGCAAGCGTTACAAAAAATAATTTATACCTGCATCTTTTAATATTTTAAACGGCAAGATGTAGTCATTGTTATGAATTCCTTTTAATGTTTTTTTTCCCTTTCTTTAATGTTGTCTGTTGTGTGAATGTATGTTGTGTACTACTGCAGACAAATTTCCTGAAAAGGACATCAAAGTATATTCTAATTACTTTCAAAATAGTTTTTTTTCTGGCTGATGAACGATGAAAATCAGATTCCACCTTACTTTTTTGGTTTAAAAAATAAATATATATCCAAAATCAATTTTTTGAGCAAGTACATAACCAGCAAGTGTTCAAAACCAATTCACACTGGTAAGCTTATAATAATGTGATGGCTGGGCCTGGTGTCAATAAAAGCTTTTCTTTGACTTTGAAGTTTGTTCAGCTCCGAAACTTTGGATATTCTTATATTACCACGACCACGTTATCCTCCTCTAAATGTAACTAGTATCCTGCTGTGAAGTGTGATCTCACATTGTGAGTTTAAAAGCATGTTGTGTTGTATTCCAGGTCTAAAGAGAGCATGTATCACGCTCTGATCTATGCCACAGTATTAGAAATGCAGGCCATGATGACCTTCCAACACGACGACATAGTGCATGCTGGGAACACCATGAAGAGCGCTCAGGAGGTGTGCCAGAGGTAGAAAGAGAGCCAAAACAATGCATTCGTTTCTGACACGGAGAGGCTTTACCTTTTAACTTTTATATAGGCAAATGGGGTTATTTCCATGTCAGCTGACCCAGTCCTGCAGCGTTTACTTTTGCTTGTATATGCATAGAGGTGGAACGGCGTGGATTTAAATGACAGACAGCTGGTCATATCTAATGAGGACTTTTATTGGCCTTACATAATCTAGATTAAATGGAGTAGAAGAGATGCACACACACACACCATGTTATGAAGCAGCACTAATCTAGATGACTGTATATGTGGGTGTAGCAATGGTCACACACCAGCTCACTTTCGGTTTGCTTAAGAAGGAGCGAGTCACAAAGGAAGATCCTTCTCTGTGATCTCTTCCTCAATCCCTCCAAACATCATATTGGGAGAGTGACGAAGTATATATGTCCGTTGCTCAGATTGAAATAGTAAGAGAGCCACCAAAAAATAACTTAATGTGTAAATGCATAAATCAGTTTACACATTGACAAATAAATGGACATTTTTTAAATGATATAACTGATATTAAATATGTAGTTAAAGATGCATATCCAATATCCAATCAGTTGGCAAGTGAATTGAGCAATTAGCATATACTCTTTAATTTTAAATGCATTTTAATAGGTTAAAAGCCTTACATTTATGGAAGATTGTTTCCGCCACGGAATAAAACCGTTTAAAGGATTAAAACAATTATATTTGATAAAATTTAATTTAACTACTAAATAAATATGCTTGTTTCCGTGTGTGTGTGTGTGTGTGTGTGTGTGTGTGTATACATTTAAAAAATATATATTTTTATATAGAAAAAGGTAATTACGACTCTATCTCAACTTTTTTTCTCGCAATTCATGTTTTTATCTCACAATTAAGACTTTATAACACTTAATTGCAACTTTATATCACACAATTCTGAGAAAAAAGTCAGAGTTGCGTGATAAAAAGTCGTAATTACCTTTTTATATATATGTATATATACATGTATGTGTGTATATATGTATATATATATATATGTGTATATATGTGTGTGTGTGTGTATATATATATATATATATATATATATATATATATATATATATATATATATATATAATATAATATAATATAATATAATATAATATAATATAATATAATATAATATAATATAATATAATATAATATAATATAATATAATATAAAATAAAATGTTTATTCGGTGGTAGAAACAAACGTCCATAAAAGTGATTATTTATTTAGTTAAATTAAAATAAACTTCAATTTTTATTAAATAAAATGTATTTACATTTTTATATTTTTTTTTTTTTATATTTATCCATATTTGTCAAATTGAAAAGATGCAATACTAGATTTTGTAAAGCTTTTGAAAGATAATGGTGTTAAATATTACAATTTCAACTATTTTAAAATGTAATTTAGTCTTCAGTGTCACATGATCCTTCAGAAATCATTCTAATATGCTGATATGCTCCTCAAGAAACAAATAATCTTATGATTATCAATGTTGACAGTTTATCAACAGTTGCGCTGCTTCATATTTTGGTGGAATCCATGATGCAATTTTTTCTATGAGGGATAGAAGCTCATAAGAACAGCATTTATTTGCAATATAAATAACTTGTACATATATTTTACTGTCACTTTTGTTCAATTTAATGCATCACTGCTGAATAAAATAATTAATTTCTTTAAAAAAAAATGTTTTGCCCCCCCCCCCCTAAGAAAGTGCTTTTGGCTGATGTTAACTGTGTCAAGTGTGGTTGTCAAGAAGTATGTTAGACATTTTATCTAAGATCACTTATATCTTGACTTCTTGCTGTTCTCTCTCAGGTTCCGTAAGAAGTCTGGTAGTCTGAGGAACCGAGGAGCGAATGATGATGATCTCTCAGAAGGTGCCTTTTTTTTCTCCTCTTAGAAATGTCCATCTCACATTGCTATTATAGAAAAAAAATACAACTCAAACAAACGTATTATGTGCCACTGCATTACTTTTGAAGATTTTTGAATCATTTAATTTGATGTTTTACAGAGCAGCTCCATGCTGAAGTGTGTTACGCTGAGTGTTTACTACACAGAGCTGCTCTCACGTTTTTACAGGTTTGACACATTTCCAGACAAAGGTCTCTTAGGCCCTGTTTGCATCTGGCATTAAGATGTGATTTGGTCGATCGGATCACAAGTAGACGAGGGAGACACATTCTCGTTTACACCTGGCGTTTTAATACGTCTCTTTTGTCCACTTTCAACCACTTCAGAGGAGGGTCTATGGGCGGGTAAATGTATGGGCTGTTTCAGATCTTTCGATCTAGTGGACAAAATAAGCTCACGCAATTTAGATATGAACAGCTTTCGCTTCTGCTCTGACGACGCTGAACGCTGCGAGTGTGTGTTAGAAATCAGGAATGGTGAGAGAACATTGAGCTTGGTACGTTTCTTTGTTTTCAAACTAAACTTGGGTCTCCATCCGACAAAGTTTAAATCCCATGTGAGAATGAGTCTGAAACACTCTGGGGTTTTAATGCTTTATTTAACATCACAACATAATACATAGAATACTCTGAGTGAAATGCATGGATGCTTACTTTTGGACATCACCACCGGGGAATAACCTGTTTTTTATACAGTCTTGTGAACTTGGTTTACCTGCATTGCCAGGTTATTGATTTGCATGTAAACCGGTTAATCGGGTTACTTCAATAAACTGATTTTTGATAGCTATCAGCTGCTCAATAGCTTTTGATAGCTATTATTCTGCATGTAAACATGCTCAATGTCTTTTAAAGGTAGGGTAGGTAAGATTTGGTTAAAAAACGTTTTTTCCAAATTTGTTTAAACTTTCTTTATATATCAATACATAATTAAAATGTAAGTACTCTGAAAAAGAAAGAGTATAAAAATTGAGTGTCTGTAGACCTCTCACGACTGTTTTAAAGACAGCTCATTATTTCCATTCACTCCACCTTCTCCCTTCTGGGCTCTTTCCAAAGCCACGCCCCCAAAACACATGAACGCGCTACGCCGACCGTCAGCTGAAAGACGCATTATTTACCTGAGACGAGCAGAGAAGAAGTGCATGTAGTGACATCATGTCAGAATCACATGTAATAAAAAATCTATCATTATGAATATAAACAAATAAGATGTCTTTTAGTACTCACTATCAAGCTAGAATAATGACACTGGTAAAGTTTAAAGTACACACACACAACACAGTGTCTACGACACACACAGATACAAGATAAAAACATCTGTAAACATTGGTAGAGTATATAAAAACCAACCAAGGGCCGAAATAAACGTGCAGGTAAAGTTCCCGGTGAACATGGTAGAAGAGTTTAGACAGAGGGTAGTAGCTAAAGCTAACTTAGTTCTAAAAAAAGTTCCTGGATGCGGTGTACTAGCTTTTACACATGCATTTTGTTATCTAAAGTTACATTTTGCGAAATTCAACACGACAGCGATCAACTTGAGCTAAGCATATTGACTATTTATCATCTCTACTAATGGTTCGCTAAGTGTATAACATTGTAACTTTATGCTAAGTAATGTTATGTTAGCTATATTAGGCAGCTACGTGTGCTAGTGAGACATGCTTCATGAAAACATAATCCAAAAAAATGTATAATCAAAATGAAAGATTACCTGTCCAGCAGAAATACAGCCTCTTGAACTCAAATCAAACGGGTGCGCCAGGGTTGCCAGGTTTTCACAACAAAATCCGCACAATTGCTACTCAAAACTAGCCCAAAACAAGCCCAATCATGTTTCTCCGGTAAAAATCGCATTTGGGGGGTAAAATATGTGTCTTTTTGGTAGGGCTGCCTGCTAAAATTCGCAAATCCCGGGGCAAAATATCACATAATTGGGGTCGCTTCAACCCGCGGACATGAAAAACAGCCCGCGGCACCAGTGAGGAAGTAGCCCGACTTAGCAACACTGGGTTGCGCGCATGTGGGCAGATCCTGTAGCAAAAGGGGTGGTTGCCATGGTAGCGAGAGAGAGTGACAGTCGCCCAAGCCAATCACTTGTTTCGTCCCGAACGAAAATAATGAGCGTTGTTTATTGCAGATTAAAAAGTCTAGAGTCACTCGATTTTTTTTATACTCTCTTTTTCAGAATACTTACATTTTAATTATGTATTGACATATAAAGAAAGTTTAAACAAATTTGGACAAAAGTGTTTTGGATCAGACTTACCTACTCCACCTTTAACCCCTGGTTAAGGCCACGTTTCACTCCATCCTACTCCACGCTTTTTTGAAGAAAAGTTTCTATATAGATCCTTAAAGGGTTCTTTCAGGCTCTTCATTTATAGAACTGTTTAGGGGTTCCCATCATTTTATGGATCTAGTTTTAATTGAATTCATTTTTAATCTTAATTAAATGTTAGGAATTAGACAGCTTGTAAACGTACCTTTAATGTCCCGACAACCTCTGCAGTCACGTTTAGCCACTTGTTGTCGTCTTCAAGACACGTAAAAGCTTTGAAACTTGAAAAATATCTTGAGCTTGTGTTCACCACAGACCTTATTTCAGGCTTTTAACCAAAAAAAAACTTGACTTTGGGACGATGGAACCAGATTTGCCAAAATGCTAACTCGTTTCCGTGTTTTGTCCTACAGAAATACATAAAGGTTCAAGAAACTCATTGCATCTTTTTTTCCCTAAGAGTGCAAAGCTCATATTTGCACCTGATTTCTCATTCTCTCTCTGTTGACAGGATGAGAATATGGTGAGTTTTATTAAAGGAGGAATCAAAGTACGGAACAGTTACCTCATATACAAGTAAGTCTTTAGCAAGTAAGTGAAAGATTGTCTTTTCATTGTGCGTAAATTAGAAAAATGGGGGACACAGGGATAGTTCACAGGGATAGTTCAGCCATAAATGAAAATTATCATTTACTCACCCTCATGTTGTTCCAAACCTGTATGAATTTCTTTCTTCTGTTGAGCACAAAGGAAGATAGAGTGAAGAATATGGGTATTCAAACAGTCGTGGAGCACCATTGACTTCCATAGTGTATTTTTTCCATACTATGGAAGTCAATGGTGGCCATCAACTGTTTGATTACCCATATTCTTCACTCTATCTTCCTTTGTGCTCAACAGAAGACAGACATTCATGCAGGTTTGGAACAACATGAGGGTGAGTAAATGATGACACAATATCCATTTTTGGCTGAACTATCCATTTAACCCAATAGAAACAACCTATCTTGGATGCCCATGCATGCACCAACAACATGCCCTTGAATTGAAGTATTTCAGCTTTGTATGACGGCATGATTTTCTTGCAGGGAGCTGCACACCTTCGTCCAGTCAGATACATCTTTCAAAGGACCAAACCACAAGCACTTAGAGGGCGGAGTCTCTTTTGGGATCGGGGCTTTCAACTTGGTATGTTTGTCTGTGATATTGCGTCTCTGCTCCGATGAATAAACTCCAGGGTGTCAATTGTGTTGCTGTTCTTCACTCTCACACAGACTCTTTCACTGTTTCCTGCCCGGATACTCAAGCTGCTCGAGTTTGCAGGCTTTTCTGGAGATAAGGTTTTTGAAATTTGATTTCATACGTGTCGAATTCGATTTAAGGAAAAATTACATTCTTATATTCTCAGTTTTGCAGAGACATGCAAGTGTGAATCTTCATGTGTTTATTCTTTTCTTAATGGTCTTTTGTGTGTGTGTAGGAATTTGGCATCTCTCAGCTGTATGCCGGAGCCACCTCTCACACCCTGCGCTCTATGCTGTGCGCTCTCCTCCTGCTCTGTTTCTACACCTTCCTCTCCTTTATTTTAGGTAGCATGTATTTGTGATTAAATTATGCACTTTATAACCACATAAATCAGAGATATGACAGCATTAATCTTTCTTTAGTTAATTGTGCAACTTTAAGGGATAGCTTATAATTATTATTTGGGATAGTAATTACACAGACAGACAGACGGACGGATAGAGACAGACAGACAGACAGACAGACAGACAGACAGACAGACAGACAGACAGACAGACAGACAGACAGAGAGACAGACAGAGATGGATGGACGGATAGAGACAGACAGACAGACAGACAGACAGACAGACAGACGGACGGATAGAGACAGACAGACAGAGATGGATGGACGGATAGATAGACAGACAGACAGACAGACAGACAGACATGGATGGATGGACGGACGGACGGACGGACAGACAGACAGACAGACAGACAGACAGACAGACAGACAGACAGACAGACAGACAGACAGACAGACAGACAGACAGACAGACAGATGGATGGATGCACAGACGGATAGATGGATGGATGGACGGACGGATAGATAGATAGACAGACAGACAAACAGATATACAGATAGAATAAAATGTTAATAATTCAATATTTAGATGTACATTAAAAAAAATGTTTATATGTAAAAATACTGTATATATAGTGTGTATGTATGTATATATGTGTGTGTGTGTGTGTGTGTGTGTGTATATATATATATATATATATATATATATATATATATATATATATATATATATATATATATATATATATATATATATATATATATATATATATATATATATATATATATATATATATATAGTATATATTGTATATATTGTATATACAGTGTGTGTGTTTATGTATGTATATAGTTTATAAATAATTTATAAAAATACATTTATACATTACATTTTTATTCATATTTGATTTTTATAAATGCAAAATAATATAAATGAAAATGAGTTTTATATGAATTTTTTAATTATACATTTTTATATATATACACACTACCTTTCCAAAGTTTAATTAAAGAAATTAATAATTTTATTCAGCAATGATGCGTTAAATTGATAAAAAATTACATTTATTAAAGCTATAAAAGGTTACAAAATTTATTCTGAACTGTCTATTCATCAGAGATTCCTGAAATAAAATGTATCACGGTTTCCACAAAAATATGAAGCAGCACATTGATAATAATCAGAAATGTTTCTTGAGCAGCAAATCAGCATATTAGAATGATTTCTGAAGGATCATGTGACGTGAAATCAAATCAAATTGGTGAGAGACGTCTTTAAAAAACATTTAAAAAAATCTCAGTGACCCCAAACATTTGAACTATATTGTATATATTGAAAAGTTTGAATTCTTTGATCTTTTTTATTGTTATTAATAAAGTGATGTTTTGTGTAGGAACTGGAGAGGGTGAGGTGGAGGAGGCGGAGAGACTACTGAAGCCATTTCTCCTGCGATACCCACGGGTATGTTTCTGCTTCTGTCTTTCTCTACCACACATGTTCACATGCTCATGAAGATCATTTGGTTTATTTCTAATAGGTTTACTTTAAAGACCCTCTAAAATAAAATACAAAATTTGTGGCATTGTCCACACACTGTGAATTCACTCGCATGCTAGCTGACAAATTCACATTTGACAGATATGAACATTTGAAAATTTGCAGTCTTTCTCTTCTAGAAAAACCCTAAAATGATTGACGACTCATTTTATTCAGGCGAATGTCCTTCCCCCGCCCATTAACACCTGCATCCAACTTGCTATAGAAACCTCAATAGGAAAGTCAAGCCATAACATGGGGTCTTTTTATTGGGTGTTTTTGAAGCTAATTTTCTGATTATCTCTCCAGGGAGCGATTTTCCTTTTCTTTGCAGGTCGGGCAGAAGAAATAAAGGGCAACATTGATGAGGTAAGAAACACGAGGAGAACGTTTACCAGAATTCATAAATAATAAATACTGAAATATTTGTAGTTTCATGTCGAATCTGACGACATAGCATTTTATTCTCTATTTTGATGATTTTAAAGAAGACATATTGTGCTTTTTTTACATTTTCAACTTTCTATAGTGTGTAGTGTTGCTGTTTGAGCATGAAAAAGGTCTGCAAAGTCACTCCTGAGAGAGTTATTCTCTATACCAGTGCACACTGTTTCTGAACTTCCTGAAACGCCTCCATTGTAGTCTTGAGTTTTCATCCGGGAATGAACACGTAACAATATCCCTCATGTAAATAATTCCCGCCTAAGGTATGCGCAAAATAAATGGGCGGGCCTGGTTGAGTTGAGTTAGTAGTGTGTTAAAACAAACACACTGGAAGCGGTTGACCAATCACAACACACTGATCCAGCCAACCAATCAGAGCACGTTGTGCTTTTCAGAAGGGCTTTAATAGAGACAGGAACTAAACAGAGCGTTACTGACAGACTGATATGTGGAAAATAATGTGTTTTTCGAATATTCAAAGATATAAGCCTAATCTACTAGACCACAAAATCAAAAACAAGACTTTGACAAAGCCATAATATGGCCTTTTTAAAGACTTAAAACTAGGGGTGGGACAAAATATTGATATGGAAATATATCGTTGTCCTGCTCTGTGCGATACCAGAATTAATACGTTGGCGCCAAATATTGATATTTGAATTAATAAAATAAGGCGCTCTAAATAGATTTCCGTGCTCCCAGTGTCGCTACTTCATGGCTCCTCAAGGTGGCGCTCATCACATGAATAAGGGAAACATAAGTTAACTAGCCTAAGAAAAAGAGGTATTTAACAGGATGGCGCACAGCAGTGTGAGGATCATGTGACGTACCCTGTGATTCCCACCCCTACTTCAGACCGGTTGGAATACAATTGAAATATGGCTTAAAAAAATAACAAGGTTCGGAGAGAGGTGGAAAGTGATCCTGCTAAACTAATGTGTTGTAAGAAAGTATAGTATGGGTTGTAATGTTCACTAATTAACATTATTGTACCCCTGCATATCCAGGCGGTGGCACTGTTTGAGGACGGCTGTAAGGCCCAGCAGGCCTGGAAACAATTTCATCACATGTGCTACTGGGAGTTGATGTGGTGTTTCACTTTTAAGAGGCACTGGAAGATGGCGTACTTCTACGCAGACCTGCTCAGCCAGGAGAGCCGCTGGTCTAAGGTGACCCTACTGCTAAAAAAAAGCTCTAGTCTGCATTTGAAATAAAATTATATATCAATATATATATCCAGTGTTGGGGAAAGTTACTTTGAAAAGTAATGCATCACAATATTGCGTTACTCACTTAAAAAGTAACTAATTGAGTTACTTTTTAAGAAAAGTAATTCGTTACGTTACTTTTGTGTAACTTTTTCTCACCTGGGCTGGGCTTGTTTTTGTTTATAACAAAAAAGTTATATTTTTGTGCAACGGTAAAGACCTCTTCATACCAAAATTGAAATAATAAGCTTTTTGAATGCCATTCTGGCATAATAAGCAAAATTGAATGCCATTCTGGATACTGGAAGAATAGGATGCAGGAGAAAAAAGTTTCACCAATAAAAACAAAACAAAAAATTTAGTAATTTTCATCATCAAAGGTCAGCAGCAAGACATTGGTAAATTAAATATAAAAGTGGATTATGCATAAAAATAGTGGTTTTATTTAACATTTAATTATTGGAGGTTTGCATAGTACTCTGATTTTGTATTTGACTGATTTAATTCATTTTGAGGAGTACTGAATCTTTATTGTGCAAGTGAGATAAATAAATGCTCACATTTAGTCTAGAACTACAATAACCATCATGTTTACACACACACACCTCTGCACTTATTTTTCTCAACATGGGGGCAGGAGAGCTGTCAGTCAAATGAATGTGAAAAAGTAACTTGCGTTACTTTTTTGAAAAAGTAACTCAGATATTTTGTTGTAAATTTGAAAAGTAATGCGTTACTTTACTATTTACTTGGAAAAAGTAATATTATTACGTAACTCAAGTTACTTGTAATACGTTCCCCCCAACACTGTATATATCAATTATATATTGATATTTAATCTTTTCCAGATTATATATCAATATGGCTATAATTATTATATATATTTTTTTACTACTTCTATATAACAAGTACTAAATAAGAATATAAAATAAAGAAATTGTAAGAAAACATTACAACTGTAAAATTAAAATACACATTTTTATGGCTGTCTTAATATCTTTTATTTTAAAATGTTAAAATGTCAAACTTTTATTTTGATGGAAAACCGCAGGGCGGGACTTGATTTTGTCCATGTGGAATTGATTGGATGGTTGTGCTTTGCTATCGGTGGACCTCATGTGAGTGACAGGAAGATTGCACATTATACAAGATGCATTTATTTTACTAAATTGCTGCCTTTTGAGATTTGATAATCGCACCAAGCCATTATTACAATTAAGCGTGCAATTCTAATTATCAAATTACTAAGGTGAACAACAGATATTCATTGTGCTAATGAAATGCGTGCAAAACAGATTAAATTGCTAAATTGAATGCAAATTATCACATTTATTTCAAAACTTTCACATAGTTTGTACTGGTTGTGTTTCATGAATAAAAGAACACTCCACTTTTTTTAAAAATAGGCTCATTTTCCAGCTCCCCTAGAAGTTAAACAGTTGAGTTTTCGAAACCATTCAGCCGATCTCCAGGTCTGGCAGTAGCACTTTTAGCATAGCTTAGCATAGATCATTGAATCTGATTAGACCGTTAGCATCTCACTCAAAAAATGACCAAAGAGTTTCGATATTTTTCCTATTTAAAACTTGACTCTTCTGTAGTTACAGCGCGTACCAAGACCGATGGCGCATTGATATTACGCAGGGCCTGAAAATAGTCCCAAGCACACTCTCTGTGCAAGCAGGTTGTCACGTTGGTTATGTTGACGGAAGTTAGCCTATTTTCAGGCGCTGTGTAATATCATTGCGCTGCTGCACCCATGGTACGGCACAAAGCTCCTTGATTATTACGTAGAAATGAGAGAATAGTTCCTAGCCATTTCGGTCTAGAAAATCACAACTTTTCATTTTCTGTCGGTCTTAGTACACGATGTAACTAGAGAAGAGTCAAGTTTTAAATAGGAAAAATATCGTCATTTTTGAGCGAGATGCTAACGGTCTAATCAGATTCAATGATCTATGCTAAGCTATGCTAAAAGTGCTACCGCCAGACCTGAAGATCGCAGTAAAACTCAACTGTTTAACTCTAGGGGAGCTTGAAAATGAGCCTATTTTCAAAAAAAGTGGAGTGTTCCTTTAAGTGGGAATTATTTAATCACCTGAAATATTTTGTTTTTATGTAAATCGAGAAGTTTATTTACATTATATTTTTGGTGACGTGATTAACAAAACAACACCCTTAATAATTCAAAATGCAGTTTAGTTTAGTGTATGTCTGAGAAAAAACCCGTGTCATGGTTGTATAGGTGTGATCTGTATAAATGCCAAGACATTTCTGTGTCACACGTTTGAAATGGCCTCCACCCAGAATGTAAATCAAATGTAGGATTTTATTGGTGGTGGGGAAAAAGCGTGCTTAAATTGTGTCTCATACAAACTAGGAAGCAATGCATTTTGCTTCCCATGTTTTGCCCACTTCAAAGGTGTTTAAAATAAAAGTCAGATAACCATTTTTGTAGTATTTAGAGGACATCACTACCAAGTTTTCATGTTTCATGGGGACTTTCCATAGGCGTAATGGTTTTTATACCGTACATACCGTATATTCTGTCCCCCTACACTGCCCCTGCCCCTAAACCTACCCATCACAGGAGACATTCTGCATTTTTACATTTTCAAAAAACATCACTTAGTCTGATTTATAAGATGTTTTCCTCATGGGGACCTAAAAATGGACGAGGATTTCGGATATTGCCATCTTTGTGGGGACATTTTGTCCCAATAACGTAGAGATTACCAGTCCACACACACACACACACACACACACACACACACACACACACACACACACACACACACACACACACACACACACACACACACACACACACACACACACACACACACACTCAATTCAACTCAAGAAGGAAACATGCCAACCTCATAAGGCATGTATACAACTTTTTTTATCTGAAATGGAATTGACTCTTGAATTTAGCAAAGATGTAAATCAGGACCACACTAAAATAGAGGATCTTTCTACTTGGTTTATTCTACTATCTATTTGAAACAGAAAAATTCTCACCAAATTATGAAGAAATAAAGTAAAGGAAGGTTTACATTTCTTCCATTTACATGAGTGTGAATAACATGTACTCACTGAATTTTCCATATTCACTAAGAAAACTCAAAATATTCTTTAAAACCCCATATATGTGACCCTGGACCACAAAACCAGTCATAAGGTTCAATTATTTGAGATTAAGATTTAAACATCTGAATAAGCTGAATAAATGAGCTTTCCATTGATGTACGGTTTCTTAGGATAGGACAATATTTGGTCGATACAACTATTTGAAAATCTGGAGTGTGCAAAAAAAATCGAAATATTGAGAAAATTGCCTCTAAAGTTGTCCAAATGAAGTCCTTAGCAATGCATATTACTACTAATAATACATTTTTGATATATTTACGGTTGGGAATTTACAAAATATCTTCATGGAACATGGTCTGTACTTAATATCCTAATGATATTTGGCATAAAAGAAAAATCGATAATTTTGACTCACACAATGTATTATTGCTTTACCCACAAATATACCCGTGTAGGGTTGGGTACCGAAACAACCGGTATGTACCGGACCGAATCAGAACACAGATTTCGGTTCCTCATTTCAGCACCGAGCCAGAGACAGATGCTCAGCGCTGGTCACATCACAACTCATAACAACTATTCAGTGTTTTCAACCACATCATGTTTATTTCAGGTTTCAGACATAAGTAGGCTACTAGCAAAAAACACACACTGATGTATGAAAGCGGCAATGACAATCCTTTCAGACGGTTATAATTTGACTAACGTTACGTGTTTTATTCACATCAGATACATGCACATTATACAGTAACTATATAGTTTACTCTATTCTTCTTCCAGTTCACTGGTCACTTACTTTCATGTATTTCGTGAGATGAGAATGAACTCAACTGTTGTAAATCCGACAGATCCGATTCTGAGGCGCAAACTAACATGGCGCCGCCCATTGCGCTTTATAGATCAACTAACACACATTCACTCACACATTTGAACATCAGATAGTTTGTTACACAGTTAAGAAGTTTGTGAATATTTTGAATAAAAAGAAAAAATGAAATAAACCCGATACAGCTGAGCTGTTGTTAGCGCTATTGCGGCTGCTGTGTGTCATGTGAGAAACATGACGCGTCGCCATGGAAACAATAAGGCGATGATTTCTAAAATATTTAGCCAGAGAATATCATATTTCAAAATAAAGCTGAAGCTGGAAGCTGGTTTGTAGCAGAGCAAGAATACAGACGACGGCTGTTATAACTGTAACTGTTATTTAGAGTTATATTAGGCTTGTTGTAGTTGGGTTAGGTGGCTTAGGTTTTGCTGTGAATTTGTAAATAAGTCAATTATAATTGGTAAATAAGTAAATTGTGTTTTGTATTTATTTATATTCATACATTTAAGTATACATTAAACTTTTAATAAATGGTTGAATTTAAATAAAAAATAAATAAAAATAAAAAGCCATTTAATGTCATCCACTTCGTTTTGTGGCCTTTTTAAAAAATAAAAAAAAAGTATCGGTTCCGGCACCGGAACCGTTTTAAAAGTATCGGTTTGGCACCGGAATCGAAAAAAAACCAAACGATACCCAACCCTACTTATGACTGGTTTTGTGGTACAGGGTAACACATTTTAAAACAAAGGGCAAAATGACCTATTTCTTAATGATTGTCGAAATGTTCTCAGCAGTTGGTTAGCTAACAGTAGCGTTAGCCAACAGTTCTGGTCTAAATGTAGACAGACTTCCTCTTCAGAAACATGAAGAAAAACCATACAGGTGTAAAGACACTGTATTATATTTGTTGTTTTAAATATTGAAGTCATGCTACATTTGTTATATCGCAGCGATTAGACAAACTGCCATGTGTAAGCTGTGTAAATTGGCTTTGTGGGCCGATGTCTTTGCCAGGTTTTTGTTTGGACTGGTTGGTTCCCTTGCTGGTTGTGATTACGTACAGTGTGTTTCCAGTGTACAGAAGGATTATTATGGTTGTCTCTCGCTTTCTCTCTCTCAGGCCATGTACGTGTACATGAAGGCGGCTTATCTCAGCATGCTTCCAGTCTCAGAGTCCCGGCCGTTCGGGGATAATGAGGTGGATCTCTTTAGGTAAATACACTCGCATTGGCAACACAGGAGCAGACGAGGCTTTCGTGAAAAAATGAAGTCTTTCTGTATGTGGGTTTATTGGGTGTGTGTTAATGTGGTACAGTATGATATGCATCAAAACAGACATTAGTCTTTGTTTAATTGCTGTTCACTTCCAATCTCTCAGACAGGTACCAACATTCAAACAGAAGATAGCCGGTAAATCTCCACCCACAGAGAAGTTTGCCATTCGTAAAGCAAGACGGTACAAAGCCAGCAATCCAATCAGACTTCCCGTTCCTGTGCTGGTAAGAATAACAAACACCACATCCAGTCCACTTTATTTCCACAATATTTATATTTGATTAATGTGCTGCATATTTCAGGAGATGATGTACATGTGGAATGGCTTTGCCATGATCAACAAACGACCTGAGCTCACAGAGGGCATGATGGACACTCTGTTAGAGGCTGAGCGCACCCTACAGGCGGCTCCAGGTAATGCTACACACATTCCTCTGTGTATTCAATGACAGATTACCTCAATTGCATTTTAGGCAAATCTGAGCAGTATCACTCACTCTCTTAGTGCATGGTCAATTAATTCGTTTTTTAAATTGTTGATTTTATAACCTATTTATCCTCATGTGTAGATATTTTATAATAGATTTGTTTTTAAATTAATTTCTAAACGTATTTATTAATTTTAAAACGTCCAAAAGCAAAATTCCAAAAGAAGCACAAGATGACTTTGACTTTTATGTTGTTATATTGTGTATGGTGTAATAAGGTGTGTTTTATTTATATATATATATATATATATATATAAGGGCTGTCAAAAGATTAATCGCGATTAATCGCATCCAAAATAAAAGTTTGTGTTTACATAATATATGTGTGTGTACTCTGTTAATTATTATTTATATATAAATACACACACAAGCATGTATATATTTAAGACAACATTTTTATTTTTATATATAAAACATTTATATTTATATATATTATAGATTATATAAATGTATATACAGTATATACATGCAAATATTTCTTAAATATATACATGAATGTGTGTGTATTTATATATAAATAATAATTAACAGAGTACACACACATATATTATGTAAACGCAAACTTTTATTTTGGATGCAATTAATCTTTTTACAGCCCTAATAAATATATAGTGCATCAAAAATAATTAATCGCATCCAAAATAAAAGTTTGTGTTTACATAATGTGTGTGTAGTGTGTATAATTATGTATACATAAAACACACTCATTCATGTATATATTTAAGAAATATTTGCATGTATACTCTGTATATATATTTATATAATTTATATTATATACAAATATTTTATATTTAAATATAACACATTTTTCTTAAATATATACATGAATGAGTGTGTATTTATATATATGGGTGCATTTTATATATATATATATATATATATATATATATATATATATATATATATATATATATATATATATATATATATATATATATATATATATATATATATATATATATATATATATATATATATATATATATATATATATATATATATATATATATATATATATATATATATATATATATATATATATATATATATATATATATAGTGCTGTCAAATCAATTAATCGCATCCAAAATAAAAGTTTGTGTTTACATAATATATGTGTGTGTACTGTGTATAATTATTATATATATATATATATATAATTATACACAGTACACACATTATGTAAAGTAATGCCAGTAACTGCTATAAATGATATACAATCATGATCCACCTTTTGTACATATACTGTACCTTATATATAAGGTTGTGTGTATAGCGCTTTGAGTTTGAGAAAGGCGCACTACAAATAAAATTATTATGCAATATATATGCATTTAAAAAAAAATAATAATATTTTTTCTTAATTAAAATGCCAGTAACTGATTAAAAAAAATCATGGTGTACTGTGTAACTGTTATTTGACACGTTTTGTCATAATTACTGCAGAAGTACCACAGGATATATATTTTCCTTTTGAATATTGCTTTTGACAATAGCTGGGCCCCCAAAAAAACAATACAAGTTTCTTTCTGATGTTGAACACAAAAGGGGATATTTTAAAGAATGTTGGTAATCAAACAGTTTGATTTCCATAGTATGGAGAAGAAGAAAAAAAAGCACATCAATGGTGCCCATCAACTGCATACTACATTTACAGTAATATGCTGTATCCTACATATTGTTTTACACTCGTTCTTTCTGTATGTGTAGAGAACGAGTACCGTGTGGACGACGCATGCTTAATCCTGCTTCTGAAAGGCCTGTGTCTGAAGAACCAAGGCCAGATGCAGGCGGCAGAGGACTGTTTCAGACAGGTTTACAGCAGGCCAGTGCTCCTGTCTTACTGGATTTTCCCTTCAGAAAGGTTTGTTCTATCTCAGGATGGAGTTTGAGATGTTTTTTTTGTGTCTTTAACAGTGAAAAGAAGCTGAAGTTTGATCATTACCTGGTTCCCAACGCCCTGCTGGAGACGAGTCTCTTGTACATAGACACAGGGAGGAAGGAGCAAGCCATCAAACTTCTGCAGAAAGCCAAGTGAGTTCAGGCTAGGACAAAACCCATACGGTTCACACACAGAAGGATTGTTTTTACTGGTTTGCTGTTGTCATTTCTTTTCTCCGTCTGAATTATTATTGTCTCTCCTGTCAGGAATAACTACAAAGAGTACTCGATGGAGTCTCGTACGCAGTTCAGGGTCCATGCAGCCCTGATCAAACTTAAGGCTGACACCAGTGACCAAGATGAAATAACAGCTTTGTGAGGAAAGATGGCGTCTCTTCACTGATGACCAGGTCACTTTATGGGGAGAATGAAAGACACAGTGTGGTTTTTACGCAGTGGCACTGCCTAGTGTTATTATAGGAGACACTAAAAATCATCATTTGTACATTCTCCCCCAGGAGCTTATTTTGCCAAATTGATGTTAGTTTTAGATAGTAAATAGTTCCTAAATAGACAGTGAATGGGCATCTCGAATGTAAACCAGGGTTTAAGCTCCTTTTGTGTGAAAATGTACATTTTAGGGAGCATTTAGAAATCAAATTCTGTATTTTTGTCAAGTCCTGTACTGGTTTAATAAGGGAAAACTGACGGTGTTAAAAAAAAAAAAACTATTTTACACTAAGTTCTGATGATTAAACATGCTGATTATTGTAAGGCTTGAGTGTGGGATTGAATATTATATTCCTTACTTTAATAGTAATCAAATAGTTCCCCAACATGCATCGTAAATAATCAGTTGTCAAATACTGTGGTTATTTTTGTTATGCAATATATGTTATTAGTAGTTAATATTTATTATTGCTATTAAAATATTTTTAGAAATGTATAATTTTATATAGTAAATTACGTCATACAATCAATGCAATCATTTAGCAATAAATGCAATGGGTTACTGTATGAATAAATCAGTTTTCCATCTGCTTTTTCATGCATAAGCTAAACTGTTTTTTTTTTACTTAAAATTCAACAAAGTAATAATGACGCTCTCTGAATATCAGTTTTATTTTTTGATGTCAGTTTATTCTGAAGTATGTTTCAGTGACTGATTTTCATTAAACACCTATAACCACGATGAAATGTACAAAGAAACCAATTTTACAATATAGTCCAGTAGCGCTGTATTAAAGTCCTTGTTATTGGCTGGATTCAGCGGTCGCTGTGGGCAAGCCCTGCTCTTCCTCTCTCTTCCTGCGTTTCAGAAGTTTCCTCTTCTTCTTCTCCTCCTTCTCGATTTCAGCAACCATCTCTTTGAATTTGATGCTGCGGGGGTCCAGCGCATACCCAAAGCGCTCTCTCGCCTCGGCCAGCAGTTTGTCCCGCTTTATTTTCTCCTCTCTTTGCTTCTGTTTTACCTCCTTTTGCTGCTTTTTCCAGTCTGCGACCATCTTGGGCATTTTGGCCATGTTCGCAGCAATTGTCTTCTCTCTGTGTGGAAACAGTGAAAAGCGCATTAAAGATGTGTAAAAACCCAATGGCCATGATCAGGTGATGACCGTTGTACATAACCGTACAAAGAACTACTATCCCATGAAGCATTGCAAATGATTCTGAATGTAAAAAATGCTTAAAGGATTATTTCAGTGATTTAGCATTGAGCTTTGTATCACACTTGAATTCATTGAAAGTCTTTGGGATGTGCCGGAGGAGACTTTACAGAGTGCTGGACTCTTGCATTGTCAATACAAGATCTTGACTGAAATAACATCACATTTATTTCCATCAAGAGGTTGCTGTGACCTGGAATATGGCCATGATGTGTCTTCCGGCATGGTTGTTTAAGAAATGAAAAGCGACAAACTTCATCAATTAGGGTTAGAAGAACTGTTGCCGAACATATAACAAGCTAGAAACATAATAATCACTGCAATAATGATCCCATCATTGACTCTTAAGCATTTGCCTATTTAAATCCAAACAGCGACTTCTTTTTTTTTTTTTTGGCCGGGCAGTATATTTTATATGAATGTGCAATACTTCTGATTTATTATACAGGTAATATCTAGAAAAATAAAGGTCTTGAAGGCAAGGCATCTCGATCGCCCCCAGGTGGCTGGATGCAGTATAGGTCATAAACCCCGCCCTCTCCATGTAATGTAATGGGACAAACTAAACAATCAAATTACACTTCAAATGCATTTTTCCCCCAAAGATGAATTCTGTCATTTTAGGCAGTTATCATCATGCTGATGTCATTTCAAGTGTTCATTCTTTAAATCAGTTTAGTTTTAGTTAGTTATTTGATGCTATAAAAATGGGGGTGTGACCTCATGATTGACAGCTGAGATTGAC
Organism: Gobio gobio; assembly: GCF_949357685.1. NCBI lineage: Eukaryota > Metazoa > Chordata > Actinopteri > Cypriniformes > Gobionidae > Gobio > Gobio gobio. The sequence goes on from NC_137097.1 coordinate 66,735,118, forward strand.
AGCTTCTCTGAGTGATGTAGTCACTGAGGCACCAACGGACATTTTTCGGGAACTTCGGTAGGAAGTTCCATAACGGTTTATTTCACAAAAAGAAATCAATCAGGCAGGACCTTGATATCGCGGCTCCACTTCACGCTCACTACTACAAAGACTAGAGACCCAAGATGTCAGCGTGATATTTGGACACTGGCGGCTTCACTTACAACTAGGGGTGTTCGATTCCAGGTTTTTTGTTGTGACTCCTCGACTCCATTTACTTTACATCAAAACAGGGTCAGACATAAGACAAAATGGCATTCATTACAGAATTTATTTATTTACCCCTGACAAAGTGTCTTAAAATCCCCTTATTAAAACACACTTTTAGTGTGACTGTTCAAATTAGTCCAATTCAGCGTTGACTTGATGAGTAGCTATCAACGTTGCTACCTAACTGTTGCCAATACCTTATTTTACAAAGGAAAAATTCACGAAAAACAGCCGTGGCCGAATGTCAGAATTATGTAAACGAGAAAGAGGGTATTTTTTTATTAATTATTCATAGGTTAATGGCCGGGTGATGGCGCTAAACGCACATGATCATTGTCTTAAAAGCTGCTTGGACAGGAGAGTTAAATATACTAAAAATGTATACAATACATAAAACAATGTACTTATTTTATTTATTCTTATGTGAGTTTTTTTATGATTTAAGATTAGTTAAATGATTATGAACACAATAGGTTAACCATGGAAAACAAAATCAATATTTACTGAATTAATATACCATCAATTAAACTAAAGTTGGCAGAACTTGGCACCTATCAGGCACGTGCAGAGGGGGGGGCTTTGGGTGCTCGAGCCCCTGCCCTTTTTCAAAATGAATGAAAAGTGCCCCTCTCAGACAAATATCAATGATAATATCGTGGTCAATAAAACTAAATAAATGTGATTATTATAACATGACATTGATGACAATGTATACAATAGTAACGAACGGCTCAAAAGTCGGACAATTTCTGTTGAGGCGTTGCCATAACGCGTTGCTATGGGTTGCGTGCGTTTTGATTGACAGCTGATTTTCCTCTGTTCGGAAGCGGCTCTCGAGCCAAATATGGTCCTTTCAGAGAGTATGTGGCCTTACGGGAAAAATGTAAACCAATATTTTTTTTCAACCATAATCAGAGCTAATGTGTTGATTTAATTACAAATCTATATATTATATATTTTAAAGTATTACACAATTCACCAATGCCCGTTTGTCATGTATATACACCAACCAATCTGGCAAAGCAAGTTCAAATTCCATTGGGCATGTGAAGTGGAGCGGTAATTTTCTGTTCTTATTCATAAATCGGTTGAAAACTACATGGACAGACGAACTAACGTTTCGGGCTTTCGGTAGGGTGCGCGTGTACCGAACGGTTATGAATGTAATCTATAACAGTTAACAGTCGGCTTGTTTAAAGCGCGGAACACACTTCCATCCGAGTTCCCACACGAACATATTAAGTATTCAGTCCATTTTATCACGAAATTCAAACGATAAATGCCGTTTTAAAGCTCTATTATGTGACGTGACAGATAGACGCGTATCAGTTCAACTTCAAGAGGCAGCGCGCGGCGCGCGAGTGAACGCGATCATCTCTTCCTAAAGAAATGAATATATCTAAAGGTATGTTGAGGATACATTACAACTTACTGAAACGTATCATATGTTGTGTAATCGCTCCATCGGTGTTTCAACCGCGGAAAGACAATAAAACAGCTTGTAAACAAACAATGTCATGTAGAATCACATTTACCTCAGAAGTCATTCAGTGTCCACAGCTGTGAGTTCACTAGAGAGATTAACTCTTTCACTGAATACATGCACTATATTAGCCTATATATTCGTTATATTAGCCTATATATATTCATTATATACCACTTAGCCTCTTAGTGATGTCTTGTTTATTTAATGCATGTTTAAATAAACCTGTCATGAAAATTACAGCCACTAAATGATTATATTTCAACAAATAAATCAAAAAATAATAATAATTAGATTTACATATTAATGCAAAAACTGCTTTATGTGAAGCTTATGAGTGTTGATTATTATATCTAAAAATAAATAGCAAATGAATTTAGGCTAATAGTTTGGGCTCTGTTGTTAATCTTTAATAGCAATATGTAAGGGCTCCCTATATAGTTTACAGCATTATCTTTAAGAAACTTTTAGTTATAATTGAATTAATTTAAGGACAGACAATTTTTTTTTTATTAAACCACTGTTGAATAAAAATTAATAAAACGCAATTTTGTAAAACGTGACTTCAAAACCGAGATACGTACCGAACCGTCAGTTTTGTGTACCGTTACACCCCTAATATATATATATATATTTACATATTGCCCCTTTTTTACATTTGAGCCCCTGCCTCTGAAGAACTCTCTGCACGGCCCTGGCACCTATAATTATAAAACTAAGTCGCTGTGGATGTTATCTATTTCTAAAGTAGGCTACAGTACATGTAGGATAAATGTATGTGACAGTTCTCCGATGCGTTGTCAGTGTCCGAATTTCTCGCTTAATTTAGTTAATTTCTTGCTTATATAGTGCACCCAAATGCCATATATAGGATTAAGAGAATCAGTGAGCGATTTTGGACACAGCACATTCAATGATTTTCAATTTTGGGTGAACTGCTCCGCTAAGAACAACTGACCCATGACAGCAAATTGCGTCTTAAAGAATAACAAACAATAGACCCTTTTCACATTTCCGGGTTTCTCAGAGCGGAAGTCGTCATAGTTGGGTAAAATATTATAGCTGTGAATGAGAGAATACATTAAATATTTTTTTGTGTGCCCATTTGCTCACAAAGCAAAAGAAAAACGCATGAGATTGATAACGGCAGAGAAAAGAGAGAAATATGTTAATTTTTACCATCACTCCCATAGAACACCCTCACAGCAGCGGTAACTTTTATTGTAATTTGATGCAAAAGTAATAAAATACAAAGTATTAGTGTTATAAATGTACATATATATATATTATATATATATTTTTTTTAAATGAAAATACAAAAAAAAGTTGCAGGATTTACGATATTGATGACCGTTAAAACGCGTCATCACAGTCTGTGAAAAAGGTCTATACAATATAATAATGTTTCCATCTTAAACAGTAAAAACAAATAACAAATACAAAACAATAACATTTTATTGTAATATACCTAGATTTAATTTGTTTATTTGATCGGACACGACCTCGGACTCGTGAGAGGTCCCAACCGTCAAATTTGAATGTTTGAAAATTGTCATTGAATAACGGTTTAAATTTCGGTCTGTAAGCCACACAAAGCTCATTCCCAAACGGGTTCAGAAGACTTCAAAAATGAGGATTTTTTTAACCAGCATAAGCCACAGAACTATAAATAATAAGATTATGACTTTGAAGGTTATGGAGTTTGAAAGCCCCAGTCCCTAACCACTTTCACCTCATGGGAAAACCGAA
>NC_137097.1:66743598-66831098 GCF_949357685.1 Gobio gobio
ATTAAAGTTCTGATAAATAAAATGTATAAAAATACAAACTTAAGATATGAAACTTAAAGTCGTTTGGACGAAAACACAATAGGCTAACAAAAACAAAAAATCAAAGTTACCAGTATTAATAGATGTGGTAAGCTTTATAAATATAACTTTTAGCAAGACTGGAAAAAAAATATTCAGTTAAGTTCTAGAAGTTCTGATAAATAACAACAACAGCAAAACATAAACTATATACAGTATAAAAATGAGCCACCTTATAATTACAATGTCAACTTGCTTATCCCTTTACATGCACTTTTAATTCTATCCATCAAGCTACCACAAACCATTTTCAATCATCATTTGCTGCCTGCCTTCTAAAATCTACTAACGTTACTGATGATGACTCGTGTAATCCATTATTTGACTCGTTAATGCGGCGTCTGAACGAAGTCACGCACTTTCGTTCACTCTTCACGAGCCTAACTTACGATTTACAATGCAGAGACTGGAACTACAAATATACTAGTTATAAATACAGTAATCATTACTTTATTCAGGCAGAATAAGTTTGTTGTGATTTCCAAGGCGCATTAATGTTAGCGGTCTCCCACTGATAGCCATGGCATTAGCTAGCTTTGTGGTTAGCGTCTATGATAAGTTATAATTTAGAAATATGTATACTTTTTCAAAATAACGGGCAGGGGAGAGATGATACGTCTCATGCTGTCAAACTGTCAGACTATTAAAGAAATACATTTTATTCAGTCACATTGTCCGAGGTAAAATAAGTCAGTCAACTGTAACCTAGCGTAATTACCAGCTCTCTTGGCTTACATGTAACAGCAAAACTGGACTTGGCAGTTACAAATTGTGTCATGTTATTTGAGTTAAGAGAACTGATGGGGATGTTCTTTTAACTGTTATTCAATTCAAGCAATGTATGTCTCGTTGCCAACTTACATGCATTTCGCGGATGATCTGTGTTGTGAATGCAGCGCTCAGAGCGCTGAAGCTCAGCATGACTCTGCTGGATCAGCTGCTGGTGTTGCCAGCCGGCACGTTGTAGAGTGCCCTCTGGTGGACAAACTATGAAACGCCAACACTCAATGTGTTTGAGAGGCGTTTCGTCCGGTTTTTTTATTTTGAAAAAAATATTCATTTATCGGCCATCATAAATGCCGATACCGATAGTTTGGAAAAAGCCTAATATCGGCCGATAATATCGGCCCGCCGATATATCGGTCGGGCTCTAATAGATAGATAGATAGACAGACAGACAGATAGACAGACAGATAGATAGACAGAAATAGATAGATAGAACATATGTCGTGTTTTAAGTTTATTTTCCTTTTGTATTTATTTAATTCTCTACAATATAATTTTCCATATGAATCAGTAAATAAGCGGATAAAGCAACTTTGCTTGGATATTAATGTCAATCACTTGAATGATGTATTTGAACGCTGTGATCTTAATCTGCCAAATCCGGCGATAGTGAAAGTTTAGAAGGTTAAGCTTTATAGACTACGATCGAGTTTATTTTACAGACACACTGAGAGTTTCTGTCCTCCCATAATTTACTGATGAATGGATGAATTATCATGTTTGAAGAGTCTTAAGGGGGCTTAGTTTTTTCCCTGAGCGTTTCTTTCACCCGTAGGGCTGCATGTGGTCCACTTCTGTTCTTATTAATGGTCCGTGCCAGCTTCAGTGAGCAGATGAGCAGAAACTCTGCTTTGAATTTCTGGAACGCAGCATGGGAGGGTTGGATTATTAACCAGCAAACACTCGGAGGAAGAAAAAGGCCTTTGTTTTAACTGCTCCAGCCCTCCCTCTCTATCACAAACCCCTCCTCTCTTTCCGCTACTCTTCTTTTAGTTTTGATTTCTTTTCAAAAATGTAAAGATGGGACAAACAAGCAGCTTTAGAATGCGGCTCTTGGAGAGACAGATGTCAGAGCCTTTGTGCCGAGACGAGCGCATCATTATAACTCAAAAGTTCCCATGGCGGGGGGTTGAGGAGGGTTTGAGAGGGGTCCGCAGTGTGCCATGCACACACAGGGCTTAATTTAGACACCGGTGATCGGTGCCAACTGAGAAGCTTTAAAGACACGGCCGTCTGAGAAAATCAGGTCTGCTGGCATTAATGCCTGGACTTTATCAGTATTGATAATAATAATAATACTGATAATAATATTAAGCTGTGGCAAGTGTCACTAGTAGGTCTGCTATCACACATACGGTATATTTGGTCAGCAATAAAAAAAAAAACTAAAGTAATACACTTTTATTAATGTACCAACAAAAGGATGGACGGACGGACGGATAGACAGACAGACAGACAGACAGACAGACAGATAGATAGATAGACAGACAGACAGACGGACAGACAGACATGATAGATAGATAGACAGACAGACGACAGATAGATAGATAGATAGACAGACAGACAGACAGACAGACAGACAGACAGACAGATAGATAGATAGATAGACAGATAGATAGATAGACAGACAGACGACAGATAGACAGACAGACAGACAGACAGACAGACAGACAGATAGATAGATAGACAGACAGACGACAGACAGATAGATAGACAGACAGACGACAGATAGATAGACAGACAGACAGACAGACAGACAGACATAGATAGATAGACAGACAGACAGACAGACAGACAGACAGACAGACAGACATAGATAGACAGACAGACAGACAGACAGACCTGACATATAGATAAATAGACAGACAGACATATATATATAGACAGACAGTTAGTTAGTTAGTTAGTTAGTTAGTTAGTTAGTTAGTTAGTTAGTTAGTTAGTTAGTTAGTTAGTTAGTTAGTTAGACAGACAGACAGACAGACAGACAACAATAGGACGGATGGACAGACAGATAGATAGATAGATAGACAGACAGTTAGATGGATAGACAGACAGATAGATAGACAGACAGACATGTAGATAGATAGACAGACAGATCTCTTAAATTGATGACTCTTAAATTCATTTAGAGAGACTAAAGGCACGTTCGCACCAAGGATGATAACTATAAAGATAACTATAAAGATAACTATGAAGATAACTGCATTAGAGTCCACACCAGAGGATGATATCGCTCTGTTCATTCTAAAGCGCGTGCTTGTCTGTCGCTTTAAATGCTGGAGTTCATTACAGCAGGATGGATTCTGATTGGCTGTCAATATTTTTATCGTTCATTACCTGGAAAAAAAATTTGTTTCTCTATATCGTCATCGCTATAGCTGTGTTAATATTGAGAACAATTATTAGAACTATATCTTTATAGTTATCGTCCTTGGTGTGAACCGGCCTTAACTCTTTAAAACACAATCTTGTAACTAATTAGACGTGTTTTACGAATTTTCGGTATGTTCTTGTGAACGAAAACCATAAATCTTTAGAGCTTTTTGAATGGTATATTGCTGTAAATAAGAGGGAAGCAAACCCAGGATTGTTTATATATAAAATTGGATGGATGGATGGATGGATGGATGGATGGATGGATGGATGGACAGTAAAGATGGACAGACGGACAGATAGATAGATGGATAAAATGAATATCTTTACACAGAAAAGGGTCATTTTTACAGATTTGCCCCATTCACTTTTTATTGTCAGTTCCACATTTTTAGAAAAGGAGGGACAAATGGAAATGATTTTTTGTGGTAATTGACATCACACCACAAATGCTGTTAATTGGGCTTAACTTGTACTGATCCATGAATATTCCCAGTGATAACTTTAACAACAGGCGCAGGACAACATTGTCCTTTGGCATGTCTACTCAAGCAGCATTTGGTTGGGTAGACATGAAAGGTCAGTTATACAGGTACTATGGATGGGTTTGTTCTCTTATGTTGCTCTTGTGAGTTCACCCAAAGAGACCATCCATATGGCCTTATGATTAAATATTTACAGGCCAGGCCATTTCCAACCAACTCATGAGAAATTCATGGAGCTCTTGCATTATGGGATGGTTCTATTCCTGCTCACTGCTGTTTCCCCCACCCACAATAACTGGAGAACGACCAAGGGAATTTCCAGATGTCAACTCAGTAAACATGATGATCTCTCATGCTTTTAATGTGCACACGATGACCTGTAATGCGTACATTTCAAGTATTAGACAATATGTGGTTTTGATGGTAATGACTCTTTGTTCACTGATTACGTTTTAAATCGTTCAATCATTTAGCAGATGCTTTTTCAATGCAGCATACAAATGAGGAAAAACACAAGCAATCTATTATCGTAAATGAGTTAACGGCTGAATTGGTAGCACTTCACAATAAGGTCTCATTTGTTAACATTAGATAATGCATTAACTAACCATGAGCAATATATTCTTACAGTATGTATTAACCTTTGTTAATGTAAGTTAAAGGAACACTCCACTTTTTTTGAAAATAGGCTCATTTTCCAGCTCCCCTAGAGTTAAACAGTTGAGTTTTCGGGTCTGGCGGTAGCACTTTTAGCATAGCTTAGCATAGATCATTGAATCTGATTAGACCGTTAGCATCTCGCTCAAAAATGACGATATTTTTTCCTATTTAAAACTTGACTCTTCTGTAGTTACGTCGTGTACTAAGACCGACAGAAAATGAAAAGTTGTGATTTTCTAGACTGATATGTTTAGGCGCTGTGTAATATTATATATAATAATATTTATTGATTATTACGCAGTAGGGATGGGCGATTTGGCCTAAAATCCATATTGCGATATACATTGCAGCCTCTTGCGATAACGAGATATATATTGCGATATAAAAATTATAATAGAACCATTTCAGAACGGGTTAGACCCTAAGGAAAGCCAAACTGCTAAATGTATTTTTTTTTTTTTAAAGAAAGAAACGTTGCATGTAGTTTTGAGAGCATTTATTGTGCAAAACTATAATTGTAACATATTGTTGCAGATAAATAAAATTCAAGTACACTAGCTGCAGAGACTTTAACAAAAAAAAAGCAGAAAGTTTTAAATACGTCCTGTACGCGCTTATCCATATAATGGTAGTGAATAACTGGCAGTAAAACTTTACAAAAATTATACAAAAGTATCACGCAATGATACAGGGAGATGCGTGCCAGATCTGTACCAATTTCGGTACCACAATTTTTTTATTTAATCTTTTTATTTAAGTATTTAAAAAAATAAATGCTATTTATGATGATAATCATTATAAGTAAATAATACATAAACATTTAAAGGCTGCATGCTGTTTAAAAGTAAACATTGTTTATTAAAAAGATCAAGTGAAAAATAAGCAACCATCTAGGCATTATTTTTATTATTATTAGTTGAGACAAATTATTATTACATAGAGACAAAGTTAAATCTACTGTAGGCTACAACAGTAGCCTAATATATTCTGAAAAATGTCTCGCGTTAAACCAAACTTTTATTTTGACGGGTTGCCGTGAACACCTTTGAGTGTCTGTTCATTTTATGATATGACAGTTTTCTCAGATGAAATGGTAAATTCTCATGAAGTGATGGTTGATGTGTTCGTGTCCTCTATAGCAGTGTTTCCCAACCTTTTTTCAGTCATGGCACCCTTTGAAAATGTTCTCCATTTTGTGGCACCCGCTCACATACGTTACGCTAGGGGTGTAACGCTACAGATTGATCACGGTTCGGTTTCTATCACAGTTTTAGGTTCACGGTTTCGGTACGGTTCAGTTTTTGCATTGTTCAGGGAAAAAAGGACTAAACTGTCAAATAAAAATAATAGAAAATAATAAGAACAAATAATTTAAATACAAGCAGCAGCACAAATAAATACTTTTGAGCAAAGACACTAATAAAATAAACTATGCTTTTCAGGTTTTTCAGGTACATCCAACATTAGTTTTCAGGTACAGAAAATGATCAAATGTAAAATAACATTGCATATTATATCGCTCATCTGTGCGTCGGACGGCTTAAATCCGAACCAAGTCCAAACAATGGATGTTGCACCGGTGTTTTTTACCAGCTCCTCCGTTTCGCTTTCAGCTATGTTTACTCAAGATGACCAATACGATGATGCATTGCTGCCAGTTGCAGCTCGTGGCTCTAAATTTCGCGGGTAGATTTGGTCATCAACGTGCATTATCGCGATAGCGCAATAGACTTAAAATCTCTATCGTAGGCCAATTTTGTATCGTTTATATCGCATATCGTTTATATATATAGAGAGAAAAGTTCCTAGCCATATCGGTCTAGAAAATCACAACTTTTCATTTTCTGTCGGTCTTAGTACACGATGTAACTACAGAAGAGTCAAGTTTTAAATAGGAAAAATATCGCCATTTATGGTAATTTTTACTAGGGTTGGACCAGAATATTTGAATATTTGTTCGATGGGTTGGTATTTTGATTTTCAAATTTGGGATTCGAATATTCTTGTTTTTTTTGTTTTTGTGTCACACACACCTTGCATCCCCCTCGAAACGGTTCTCATCCGCGCTTGCATAGGTTTACACTAGGGATGCCACAATTCTCAATATAATATTGAACCGTTCGGTACGGCCTTCACGGTTCAATACGCGCTTGTGAATTGCGGTTTTTCGGTTTTGCATTTAATTAATTATTTTTCTACAAATTCTATAATTTGACTTCATCCCAATATACTGAACCACGCGACATACATTCACATCATACGTTAGTGGTAGAGTTATACTCATGGAACACTATAGTAATTCACAATCACGAAAGTTCATTATTTGCATGCGTTTTACAGCCTTGCCGGTTAAACATGTGCTTTTCCAAGCGCGGGCACTAAACGCCTGTCAAACACGCGATTACTGGACTAAGTAGTAGTCTTACTTCGCTAATACTGTCAAATACACACAAGGTTTACATAAACACAGTCGGTTATGTCTAAAGTGAAAGTAAAATCGGCGTGTCTGTAGATTAGATGTGTAGAGGTCTTAAATTGACAACAGTGCAGCTGTCCTTAAAGGGACAGTTGAACACGTGAACACGCGGTCCTTAAAGGGACAGTTCACCTATAAAATTATGTCATTATTTACTCACTCTAATATTGTTCCAAACCTGTATTAATTTCTTGATGACAGAATTTTCATTTTTGAGTGAACTATCCCTTTAATGTTAATTCAACAACAAAAGACAAAGAGAAAATCACTCACTGCTCTTGACTGAAAAACTTAAATACAGTAGCTTTAATAAGAATCATGTATATTTTATAGTGAAGTCTATGTAGTGTTTTAATTTTACATTTATTCATTCAATTTCATACTTAAATGCTGCTGTACTGCTCTGAGCTGCCAGTGTAAATCTTTATATATATTTATTTAATATTTTACAATACACTAGGAATGTGTACAAGGGTTTTTTAAGTAAAGTTTTAAGTTTAAGTAAGGTTTTTCAATTATTTTAAGTAAAATAAAGAAAGAAAATAAAGAAATTAAAAAAATGGTCTTTTTCTCCTTAACCTCTGTCGCTTAAAATAGAATAGCAAAAAACTGATGAGACAAGCCATCAGAACCGAACCGAACTGAAAACCGTGGTTAAAAACCGAGGTATGTATTGAACCGTGGACTAACTGTATTGTTGCAATCCTAGTGTACACTATAAAATCTGGCGAAATACAATCTTTTTTTTTTTTTTTTTTTTTACAAATATTTTATAGCCTAGCAGTTTTTAATAGGATGGACAGTTGAATAGGAACCCAACCTCGTTTTACTTAATAAATATATTAGCTTCTTAGCGTTTCCTGCAACGGAGTATTCTCAGTCTAGAGCGCGCAACTGCATGAGCCTATATGGAAGAAGCGCATGCCTGAGCTTGCATTTTGGGTTAAGCTGCGTTGGTATGACATTGTGGAAAAATAGCATTTTTGAAAATTCATTATTAATAATACTAGACCAAATTCAGGCTGTCAGTGAAAATGTAATAGACGTCTAACCATGGCCCAAGAATAGACAAGTCATCTAGAACATGAACATGTCAAAGAAATGAAACTTTCTTTGTTGACTTTGCTTACATGATGTCATTCATCTGGCAAGTTATTTTGGCAAAAACGACATGTAACCAAATTCAAGGGTTATTTCGGCTAGAAGTGGGTTAACCTAGACGGTGAAATGACGGCTGTTGTTTGTCATCTGCTGCGTTTGAGCTCATTAAAGCAGAATGGATTCTGATTGGCTGTCAATGTTTTTATCGTTAATCAGCTCTGGAAGAAATCTTTCTGGGATTGATTCCAACAGTATTGTTTCTCTGTGACGTTATTGTTATAGTTGTGGTGTGGACCACACTCTTCTTTTATATTTAGAAAGATTTTTAGAAGTGTTTTCTTTATCGTCCTTGGAGTGAATGGGCCTTTTTTCTTATCGTGGAAACAGGCTTCATGGAAATGTCCATCTTATTTTTAAATATATATATAAATAAATGTGCATATACTTTACTTTCACCTCTCATTATTAAATTAATGTTCTACTAAAACATGTAGGATCAATTTCACAGACAGGGCTTCGATTAAGCCAGGATTAGGCTTCAATTATGGTATTAAAGTAGCTTTTATAAACGTGACTAGGAAAAAAAACTTCTTGAGACAAAACAATGGCACTGACATAAGATTTTAAGTTGCTTTAAAACCGCTCAAACATGCATTTTAGTCTGGGACTAGGCTTTTTAGGGTTGTAGAGTTATGGTGTTCAGTTGTCATGGCAACATAATTGTAAAATTGTATAGAACTTTGCACAGAAAAAGCTCTTTCATTTCATTTCACTCACAAGCTGTGTAGTATGGAAGCCTATTTCTGCCACATAAGAAAAAAAGTCATGCTCTAGTAAATCCTAATTATGGCATACTAAGTCATAATTATGAGATGAAAAGGCAAAATCATGATTAAAATTATAAAAAGTTGAAATTATGTGATAAAAGTTGAAATTATGGCATACTAAGTCAGAATTATGACTTAAAAAGGCTCAATTATGATTTGTTAACATGCTATAGCTTTGATTTAATGTCATTATTTCAATATTTTAAGTCATAATTTCGATTTATACGTCTTAATTTATTTTTTTGTGGCGGAAATGGGCTTCCATAGTTTAGGATTTGCACAAATCTCTTAAATATTTATACTTGTGTCGGTGATTTAGGGTTGAAATGACTATTACTGGCTCGTGATCACTCATCGCTCTGCAAATAGAAAGTCAAGTTGAGCATGTGCGTTTTGGGCTACAGGATCTCTGCATCTGTTGGCACAGAACTACACACACAATATATGGTAGGCTATGGTAGTGCCATTCTGAACAGAGCCATACTGGCGAGATGTTTGACCACCCCATATAAGACAGAAGTAAATATCAGCGGCGCACATGCAGAGTGTGACATTGCTCACGTTCTCATCCTGCAGGCGGATCTGGAAGTCTCCATGTCATTGTTTAAATGATTCCCCTTCACTAAACTGGGAACGAACCCAAGCAAGAAGTACACGTGAAAGCACCTCAGGAGGGGAGCACGTTCAGCGGGGAGCTTTTCAATAATGGATGTACCACATTGAGCTCCCGTTAATAATGTGTTTCTGTCACCGCGGGAGACAGAAAACCGCATTTTAGAGGCGGACGAGAGAATAATGGGATGCAAAGTTAGGGAAACTTAGTCATAACTCACTCTGGCTGCTTTTCAAAAATTTGCCTTTGTTTAACAGGCAAAAATAAATACATAAATACAACAAGCATGGCGATTTTTACAGCACAATGGATTGTTAACCCAGGAACCTCATCATCGAAGCTGTTATTATCGTAATTGTGTTTTTTGATTATAGTGTTTTCATCGATCAAATTATGGATTGAAGCAATTATCCGTATGTCAGTGAACATTAGTGTTTCGAGACAAGATTTAAAGGAGTGCTTCAGGTTCCAACAAGTTAAGTTTATCTGTGGAAAGCAGTTGAAAATAATTTTATTTTCCCTTAAAACATAAAAATTGTGTTCACATCGGATGTTTAAATGTGAGGCTTATTAAATAACTGTACAAAAAAGTACTGTACTAAAAGTCAAAATCGTCCTTTTAGTGGTGGGGCTACATGTCTAAAGCTGGATGCACACTGTATGATTTATAATAGTGCTTTATGATTGTTGCTTGACAGACTGTATGAACAAGATCCCCGCTTTAAGACATGTCACACTGCGGGATCTCAGTTGTCTTTAATGTCAGACTGTAAGATAGTCAAGACTGAACCTCACATGTGGGATTGAAATGGTGGCTAGCAAACAAAAACAGAGTTTCTCTAGAGTTCATTTTGATCATGGCTTCTCTTGAAAAGAAAAATGGGGGAAAAAAGTGGTTTGTAGTCGTCGCACAAATGTTTCTGCGCTCCTATTGGCTTTTGATTTGGCGTTCATCACACCTCAAAACTTCTGACACTGGTAGAATTTGATCGCAATGGTCATTAAACGGCTGTTGGCGAACGTCAAACTAGCGATTAAAGACTACAGATTTTGGCCCAGGATCCGAGGAAGGCATCTTATCTTTTAGGCATCTTAAAATTGGTCTCAGACGGCCAAATCGTGGCCAAAATCGTACAGTGGCACAGGTGGATGAAGTTCAGGTTCCGAGTAAATTTCATGTAAACCGTTAATTTCTGGTATTCATGTTGAGTGGAAGACTTATTTACCGACTTTACATGAAAATAATATTAGGTTAATTGATTTTTATCACACTAGATTCATGTTGACATGCAATGTTGAAACCCTTATGCGGCAGAGAAACTAGCGTGCAGCCATCTTAAGAATATTGTGTTTGAACTTCTGTTTTAATGTCCTTTCACACTGGACACGATTTTGACGCGCGAATAATTCACGTTTTATTTTTTGATCCGCTGTTTGTGCTTCCACACCGAACGTGAATGTGCTGTGGCGAAAAAACGAAGTACATTTTTTCCGCTTCGATGTGGTTTTTTTTTTTTTACACGACAGAAAAGGCTTCAACCAATCACATACAAGGAAACAAAGGTGACGAAATGTCCAGTAGATATCACTAGCTATTCAATCAACATTAACCTGTTATGGCATTTCTCATGAGATTACAGCTGTAGTTGTAGTTTACAGCTGTAGAGATGCAGCTGTGTTTGCCCACTGTAGGCTACAGACAACGAAAACATGAAGATTTTGAGTTAAAACTCGTAGATTTTTTTTCTAAACCTTGTGTCCGTGACTATAGAAAGTGAATGTGTTTCCGTCAGTACGTCTGTGGCACTTAAATGTTTACAATTGTAACTAGGGCTGTCAAAAGATTAATCGCATCCAAAATAAAAGTTTGTGTTTACATAATGTATGTGTGTGTATTATTTATATATAAATACACAAACAAGCATGTATATATTTAAGAAAAATATATAATTTTTTTATATATAAAACATTTATATTTATATATATATATTATAGATTATATAAATGTATATACATGCAAATATTTCTTAAATGTATACATGAATGTGTGTGTATTTATACATAAATAATAATTAACACAAACTTTTATTTTGGATGCGATTAATCGCGATTAATCTTTTGACAGCCCTAATTGTAACTCAACTGGAAACATATAGCTGGAAACACAGCAGCTCCGGATCGATTGGTCCCTGAAGTGTGTGTTTGTTTTGTCAGATGCGCTGCTACTGTCTCGAGGTCTCTCCCACAGAAAGTAAGTGCGGAACCGGCCATGATAAAGTTTTAGCTCCTGTACAAGATTAGCATACTCCCCTTCAGACTCTCGGTTCTTTTAGACACCCAAAAACCTTCATTTCGGTCTTTTAAAGAAAATGAAAAGTGTCCATGTTTTCTCAGCTGTCGCTGCAATGTTTGCAAATTTGTGTCGCGGCTGATGTGAATGGTTTTGACGCGAATTGTTCGCACGCAAAATATTAGTTTTTTCAGTACGCATCCGGTGTGAAAGGGTCTTTAGCGGTAGCTCTGTATACTTCTATGGCATCACTGTCTCAGTATAATTAGCTGGTGAAGTGGATTGACTTATTGGAGAGTTATCGTGAGCACTGGAATGTTTGAAGCGGATGATTTTAAAATGAGTGTTTCATTCATAAATTCGTAAGATCTTACTTTCATGCTGTGAAAATACAAACCAGAAGACAGAACACAATGAGCGCAGCGCTGAAAAGAGGCATATATAAGCTCTAGAGATTCCATTATGTGCATTACTGTAAACTATCTTTATTTGGGGATGAGTGTTATTTGATAGCATGTCACAGACGCAATTCATAAAGTGCTAAAGTGTATTAAACTTGGAACATTGCTTCAAAGGATAGTTCATATGGAAAATAATGGAAGCCAGTTGGTACCATCAACTGTTTGGTGACGACATTCTTCAAAATATCTTCTTTTGTGTTCCACAGAAGAAAGAAATTAATACAGGTTTGGAGTAAATGATGACAGAATTTTCATTTTTTGGGTGAACTTTCCCTTTAATAATGAATGAAACTTCCAGTCATTTGTCAAATGTGGAGGAAAAGCCGTTTCTTCTAGTTAGTAAAACTCTTTTCCTCACAAATATTGCCTATTTGTCGTGCCACTCTCAAATATGAGAGCAGATTTTGCTCCCATGGCTGTGCATGCCCACATTAATGAGCGATTTGACATTTGTGTCATGCTCTCTGTGTCCGTCTCTTGTGTCTTTAGCCATCGGGGACTCAGCATCATCCAATCAGAAGCCGAGCCCTTCTGCTGATGCTTTGAAAATGGATGCAGTGCCAGAGGCACTAAATACAGTTAATGGTCAATGAATTCAAATGTCATCATTATCTGAGCGCTTCTGCATTTCTGAGAATAAATCCATGTCCTCTTACTAAAAGGGACATGTGTATATATAGAAATAATATACTTTTTGATATATTATATACAAATATTTGCATTATTTTGTATACCAACACTCATGATAATTGTAGAATATATTAAATATTATAGATATAGACTTAGTAGTTTTGAAATTGGATAATGAAAATGACAATTTACATTTGAAATACATATATTTATAAATACCTGACATTATCTGCTTCTAGTACTGGATCATTCAAACTGATAATTAAATAAATGAATGCTAATATGAAGATAAATATAATGCTATACCTAATACCTATGTTCAAAATGTACTTTCCTTTATGTAAAGAATATCAGAATATCAGCACAAACACTGCTTTTCTCTGCATTTAAGAACTATTCAGATATGCAGTCCTTAATATACCTAAAAGGGACATGTATATAGAAATAATATACTTTTTGATATATTATATAAAAATAGTTGCATTATTTTTTATACCTACACTCATGATAATAGATTCAATATTATATTCTGTAGATATAGACTTATTATATATATTAGGGCTGTCAAAAGATTAATCGCGATTAATCGCATCCAAAATAAAAGTTTGTGTTTACATAAGATATGTGTGTGTACTCTGTTAATTATTATTTATATATAAATACACACACATTCATGTATACATGTAAGAAATATTTGCATGTATATTCTGTATATACATTTATATAATCTAAAATATATATATATAAATATAAATGTTTTATATATAAAAATAAATTTTTTTTCTTAAATATATACATGCTTGTGTGTGTATTTATATATAAATAATAATTAACAGTACACACACACACACATATATTATGTAAACACAAACTTTTATTTTGGATGCGATTAATCGCGATTAATCTTTTGACAGCCCTAATATATATAATAAGTCTATATCTACAGAATATAATATTGAATCTATTATCATGAGTGTAGGTATAAAAAATAATGCAACTATTTTTATATAATATATGAATGTTTCATTCAGCATGATGTAAAATCAGGTATCAAATCATTTTAATGTATGATAGAAAAATGGGGTAACAGTTTAGTAGTTTTGAAATTTGATATTGAAAAGGACAATTTACATATGAAATACATATATTTATAAAGACCTGGCATGATCTGCTTCCAGTACTGGATCATTCATACGGATAATTAAATCAATTAATGCTAATGTGAAGATAAATGTTCAATGTTCAAAATGTACTTTCCTTTATGTAAAGAATATCAGCACAAACATAAATGCAGAGATCCACATCAGATGTTCTCAGCTTTGTTGGGTTTGATCTGATCTCCCTGAGAGCTGACTCATCTCACACACACACACACACACACACACACACACACACACACACCGCCCGTCCATTACTGTGGGTATTGTAGACTGGCAGAGGGGTGCAGGTGGTGCTGGATTGGTGCAGACGCCGTCCCGATGCTCCCGTGCCCGTGCCAGTGCCATCTGTCATCAGCTACAACATCTGCAAATCCAAGGTGCCCTTGATGCCCGGTGCCACTGTGGCCCGCTTCGGGTTTCTGCAGGGGGGACTAGAGGAGTGGGTAGAGAAGCTGCTCCCAGAACACTAATCACATCTTCATCACTAATCATCATGTTTTGATCGTTGGTTTTTTTTATCATTCTAGCAGTGCCGTTATTTTCCCCATATCTCATATCAGATGGCTCGCCCCACGTCACCCGCCAAATATATTCGTAACGTGCAAACTGAGCACGACAAAGGCGATTGTGGCTTGGAAGTAATAACTAAGATGAGTTGAGTTGAAACTATATCCATTTCAAATGCGAAGACTAATACTCATTATAATGGAGTATGCTGAGGTCTTGATATTCTTCCATACCTGCAAGGCATCCATTAGACCACATTGCAATTAACATTCTTGGCTACGATCCTGATTACTTTGTAAACAAAGCTCTATATTGATTTAGCAATAACATGTAACATGCTGTCATGAATGATGCTGCTGTGTTGTAGGATGTTATCAGGGCATTGCCATGCAACATGAGACGCTTTGTGTCTATGATATAAGCTGCGTTTTGAATCCGTCAGTTGTGGGCACATTTGTGCAACGTGAGCAATGACGTACATCCGAGTGAACAAGATGGAGGGAAGTTAATCAATTACTTAAATGTACCCTAAATATTCCTATTTATACCATGGTCTGTCTGAATACTCGATTCTGATTGGCTGGAAGGTGTGCAATAAAATCGTTTAATGCACAGGTATAGATCCAAGTCAGTTTAATCCCCGTTCTATATTTTCATTGAAGCAAACAGACACATATACGTCAATCACACACAGAGAGCGGCGGAGATCGAGCTGCGCACACACACAGAAACATTCAGGAGCACAGAAACGTATCAATGCTGCCCTGTGACTTTTAGTAATAAAATAGCTTTATTACTGAATCGCTACATTATATTTCTCAGCTGCAAGGTTAAGGCTTCGCTGTTAATAGAGAGAGAGACAGGCACAGGTACCGTTACGCATCTAATCTCTCTCTGCATCTCTCTTTCTCGATAATTATTTAAAATAAATATAATCTTTCGCACTACTTTATCTCTGTGTCTGATTCAAAGCAGGCTGAGTGCTAGGTCTCAAGGGCCAAAACTGACGAAAATAACCGTCAATTTTACCCTTCCGGTCAAATGTGTGTTGCAAACATCAATAACCGCTTTCAGTTGTCAATGCTGGCAAATAACCATGATATAAGCGGGATAATCCACGGCTAGCTGTGCATTAAATGCGTCGGGCGGTTCTTTGCCTCTTTTTGAGCTCTTTGCATTCAAATTTCGAAATGGGAGGGGGTTCATCTGCAATTTTTACCTCGCGCACAGAAAGCCGCCTCTCGGACAGCGCATTATCCCGAATTCAGTTCTCTTCCGCAGCTTATATGGCCAAATACACACAAAATGATGTCAAACTAATATTTGAGCCATGCAGCTCTTAAAGTGACAGCAGCCTAATAAACCTGCTTCCGTCTGTGTGATTAATGTTAATCAAAAGACACAGAGAAAATCACTCACTGCTCTTTTGTAGCTTGAATAAGAATCAGGATATATTTAATTCATACACTGAAGATTAAGCAGTTTTATTTTTAGATTTGATCATTCAATTTCTGTTGTTAAATACACCTAATGTAGGACTACCTGAAATCCTAACCGACCTGGTTTAAACTGATGTTAAAATGACACTTACTTTTTATGTAATGCTGCAGTAAAACAATTTATTTTACACACTTAAAGCATTATCGTATTGCATATCGAAAATTGCATTGTTTAATATCGCATTCGCAAAACTTGTGTGATTGCCAATGCAATGCCATTATCAGTTAACAATTTATGATTTATTAAAGGGTTAGTTCACCCAAAAATGAAAATTCTGTCATTAATTACTTACCCTCATGTCGTTCGACACCCGTAAGACCTCTGTTGATCTTCGGAACAGAAATGAAGATATTTTAGTTGAAATCTGATGGCTCTGAAAGGCCTCCATTGGCACAATGCACGGTTCACTCTCAAGACCCTTAAAGACGTCGTTACAAAGTCCATCTCACTACAGTGGTTCTACAATAACTTAATGAATCGGCTAGAATAGTTTTTGTGCGCAAAAAAACCCTAAATAACGACTTATATAGTGATGACGATTTCAAAACACGGCCTCATGAAGCTTCGAAGCGTTATGAATCAGTGAGTCGATTCATGATTCGGATCGCGTGTCAAACTCCTGAACTTTGGCGATCCAAACTGCTGAATCGACTCACTGATTCATAACGCTTCGAAGCTTCATGATGCCGTGTTTTGAAATCGTCATCACTATATAAGTCGTTATTTAGGGTATTTTTGCGCACAAAAACTATTCTCGCCGATTCATAAAGTTATTGTAGAACCACTGTAGTGAGATGGACTTTGTAACGATGTCTTTAGTACCTTTTAAGGGTCTTGAGAGTGAACCGTGCCATTGTGCCAATGGAGGCCTTTCAGAGCCATCAGATTTCAACTAAAATATCTTCATTTCTGTTCCGAAGATCAACGGAGGTCTTACGGGTGTCGAACGACATGAGGGTAAGTAATTAATGACAGAATTTTCATTTTTTGGGTGAACTAACCCTTTAAGTTAATATTAAGACTTGTGTCAAGAAAGAACGCATAATTTTTTTCTCTAAACCGCTTTTGTATCACAATGTGTAAACTGCAGACTAAGGTTGCAAACCAAAAGCAGATTTTCCTTTGGAAATGGAATACTTGTGCCCAAAATGAATGCAGTTTATGACAAAATAAATATAATATGAACTTCAGTATGTCAATGTGCCGTGAGATTGCACGGGACTAAAACAGCCAGGGAGTTGAGTGGACATTTAACATTCTGAAGAGCACCAAAAACAGTTATTGAGGACCGAAATCTAAAAGAGAAAGGGAGAAAAAAAGGGGGCGAGCATGTCTGTTTTGTTGGCTAATAGGCGACTGGGGGAATAGAGGCCTAAATCAGAAAGAGTAAAGCTCTGAAAAGGGAAGACAAACAAACTAAAAGCATCGGCACCGAGATCTCAACAAGCCGCGCCAAAATTGTTTGGCACTCGTTGTTTTTAAAAGGAACACCTGCGAAGCGGCAGTCGCTCCTTTACATTCTCCTGAAACCCCGCTGGTCAGCGCTCCACTACTTGGCATCTGATCCTTTAGCCTGCGCCTTCAGACGCCAAGAGGAAAGGAAATCGCTCAAGACACAAGCTCGCGTTTCTGCTGTGATAAAAGATTCAGTTCCCCGCGCACAATTTGTCACCTGTGTGTTTGTTTTCCCACCCCCGAGTGGAGAGCCCACCTTAATCTAAATGAGCTCATTAGTTGGCAGCGTTCGCCGCACAGGTTCACATAATGAGGCTCATAAACACAGGCGCCATCCACTAAATGAGGCCTGTCACCTCACGTTAGGCGCGTTTGCATAAAATACCGGCTCATTTAAATGAAAACATTTTCATTCGAAACTTTGCCCGGAAAATGGTTGTTTTGATGAAAAATATGTTCTTCGTGCTGAAGTCACGGTCTTGGAATGTGTAGGGTCGACTGCTTTATGCCGAATTCCCAAGAAGAAAATAGAGGTGGATTTTTCGAGGTAGACTATTGTGCCTGTTGGACGCAGCTCAAAGGAAAGGTGCGGAACATAAAATGTGGGTCTTCTCGGTTTCCTGTGTTTGAGTTGAGGTCCCATGGTGCCGTGCAGCATGCTGGCCGCGGCCCGGAGCATATGGCTTCATACGGTGATTTGTGGATGTCTTTCCTTGCATGGTGGGCAGGCGGTTTAGGGTTCAGTTCAGGACAGCCCAGAGAGTCTGAGGAAGGCCTGAGCATTGTGTTGAATTATTTCTAGTTATGTTTTTCTTTTCTTTTTATCCCTGAAGTGGAGTAATAACAGTAAAAAAGATGTTTTTAAAATCTTAATAATGTATTTAGGCTTTCAGAGTGAGTAACTAATCAAAGTACATTTCCTCGCAAACTGGGAGCTATAGGTGCATCCCATTTTGCGTACTTATGCGCTATTCATTGTCGTTTTGTAGTATAAATGGTGCAAGTAGTGTGTTCACACTGAAGATTCCCCAAATAAAAAAAGCACTTTAAATAGCCGGATGAAGCACTTATTTAACAAAAAACAAAGTGTTGATTGTTGGACACTTCATGCACTCAACTGTTGCAGCTTTAGCTATGTAGAGGAGAGGGAGGGGCTATCGGACTCAGATGTTAAATGATAAAATAGCCTTATAAAATTCATACACTACAAGGTTGAGTACATAGTGCATAAGTGTATAAGTGCATAGTGTTAGTGTATAAGTGCATAATGTTAGTGTATAAGTGCATAAGTGCATAGTGCATAAATACATAATGTATAAGTGCATAGTGCATAAACAGTGCAAAAGTACATAGTGTAAAAGTGCACAGAGCATAACTGCATAGTGTAAAAGTGCATAGTTTAAGTGTATAAGTTCATAGTGTATAAGTGCATAAGTGCATAGTTTAAGTGTATAAGTTCATAGTGTATAAGTGCATAAGTGCATAGTTTAAGTGTATAAGTTCATAGTGTATAAGTACACAGTGCATAAGTGCATAGTTTAAGTGTATAAGTTCATAGTGTATAAGTACACAGTGTAAAAGTGCATAGTTTCAGTGTATACGTTCATAGTGTATAAGTACACAATGCATAAGTGCAGAGTGTATAAGTACACAGTGTAAAAGTGCATAGTTTAAGTGTATAAGTTCATAGTGTATAAGTACACAATGCATAAGTGCATAGTGTATAAGTGCATAGTGTATAAGTACACAGTGCATAAGTGCATAGTGTATAAGTGCATAGTGTATAAGTACACAGTGCATAAGTGCATAGTGTATAAGTGTATAGTGTATAAGTACACAGTGTAAAAGTGCATAGTTTAAGTGTATAAGTTCATAGTGTATAAGTACACAGTGTAAAAGTGCATAGTTTAAGTGTATAAGTTCATAGTGTGTAAGTACACAGTGCATAACTGTATAGTGCATAGTGTATAAGTACATAGTATATAACTGCATAGTGCATAGTGTATAAGTACATAGTTGTTGTTAGGGTGATCTAGATGGTTGTGGGTGTTGCTATGTATGTAGTTGCTAGGGTTTTGCGTTGTTATGCTGTTGAAGGGGAGTTTAAAGTAGTTGCTAGGCCATTTCTATGCAGTTCCTAAAGTGTTTAGAGTGTTTTTTAGCATGTTGCTAGTGTTCCAAATGGTTGCTAGGATGTTGCTGTGCAGTTGCTAAGGTTGTGCATTGCTATGCTGTTGCAAAGCAGTTCCAAGTGTTTGTCCGGCCGTTTCAAAGCAGTTCCAAGTGTTTGGAGTAGTTTTGGCAGGTTGCTAGGATGTAGCTAGGGCGTTCTAGATGGTTGCTAGGACGTTGCTAGGTTTTTGCATTGCTATGCTGTTGCAAGTGTTTGCTCGGCCGTTTCAATGCAGTTAAGATGTGTTTGGAGTGTTTTAGCATTGGTGTTGGTGCACTGGGGTTGAATACATTGAGAAAGGAGAGCTGAAACTCAAAGCAGATGGTTGTGTTGGCACCTGTCTTGCTCTAAAATCTGTTTGGAGCTGTTTTCCACATGTATAAAACAGTCAAGACCTTCATGCGCCAAAAAAATAAACACCTCGGTTTTAACCCTCCACACACAGCGAGGCTGTCTCATAACGCTCAGAGTCATATAATGTGATTTGAGAGTATTTTTCTCATGTGCCATCATATACTCTACAGATGCTGCATATTTCAGATACATCAACATCGCCTATGTGTGGCCTTGAAGACAGAAAGTGATTTGCTTGCTCTCAACAGGTCATCTGTGATTTACAATCCAGCCACCAGTTGTACTGGATAAACGGAAGATGGTCGAATGCTTTCACATTAATCTGCATTACAAATAAACGCCTTCAGATGAGTCGACGGTTATTGTCATTAGAGTCTCATTAGTTGCTGAATTTTTATGGACTAAAACAGTGACAGTTACCGAAACCACAAATTGTCACCACATTTTAACAGAGAGGAAGTTGTGTTACAATCCCAAAACACATTTAAACCGTGCGCATTTATTGCTAATTAAAATGGCATTGAAACTTTTACAGCTGTTGTTTTGCATTAAAAAAAAAAGTGAGGTTTTCACATTTTCTGAGTGGCGCTTGCTCATGGAAAACGTACTGCCGTGATGCAAGGGTGCAGCCAGAAGTATTGTAATGTGGTTGCTAGGGTGTTCTGAGTGGTTGCTAGGTGGTTTCTTATTGGCCAAAGCCAGGAGAGGCCATCCTCATGTGTGATATTCTGCTCTCAGATGTTTGCTGCCCATTCGGTCACTCGTATGTGACAATCGTAGGTTTCGATCACTTAGAAACTGAAGAGTAAGCTACAGTAGAGATGATTGCCTTCCCAAATACAGACCGTGTTGATCTCTAGCCGTTGACATGCAGACAGATCTCTGTGGTCATTGCAGCTCAGTGTCTGGATGACAACTGAATTTTCCTGGTTAAGTAAACATTACAATAAAAAGAGAGAACAAATACTATTATATTTTGTATTTTTACACCAACTATGTAATGTTACATTTATTAAAGCAAGTAAACGTTTCATCAAGTTAGTGTTTTTTACACATTTGAACCCTCTGGGGTTCTTCATTTATGGGTCACACTCAGGACCTTCGGGTCAAAAATGACCCGGAGGGCGGGATTAAGATAAAAAAAGATTTGAGTATAATCAATGAAATATATTTTTGTTCAATAATATTTTTTCTTTTCTTTTTTGGTGTTTTGAGATAATTTGATGATTTATAATTAATATTTATGCAATAATTATGACCCATTTTTTCCCATTGAATATAATAAAAAATGTGTATGTATATATATATATATATATATATATATATATATATATATATATATATATATATATATATATACACATATATATATATATACACATATATATATATATACATTCTATATATATAGAATTTAAAAAAAAATGTCATTGTATATATATATATATATATATATAGAATTAAATTTTTTTTTCATTGTATTTCATTTTAGAGTCAAGCCTAGGCCTCATGAAAGCAATTTTTTAAATGAGATCGGTGCCATCCGGTGGACACATTGAGCATTTTTATCACGCAATAGCACATTTTTACCATTATAGTGGATCTTGTGTTTTATAGAAATTTTAAAAAAATCGTAGCTTCATCGGAATGGTCCAAAACTTGGTGACTTTATTGGTACTTGGAATATGAACACCCAAAAAAATTGGGGACAGGATTTGAACTTAACTCCTACGGTGGCCGATTTAGTCCAAGATTAACATGGCTTCCAGTTCGACCTCGTCCACATTCAACACGGTGCCATCGAGTGTTAAAACGCGAAAGGCGAAGCTTGAATTTACGGGTATGTCCCTCTTTGGCTGATGTACTTTCAAGATGGAGGGACAACATGGCGACCCGCATTCGAACCCCTCACCCGTATGTATTTTCAATGGCATATTATAAACTTACGAGAATACTTAATTACTTGAAAGAAGTAAATATACATTAATGAGCACATATATTTTTGAAAGAACCAAGTGTTTTTAGCTAAGAATAAACTAAAAAAGTTACACAGTGTAGCTTTAAAGTGAGTTTTGACAGGTGGGGGAACGGGAACCATCAAATGTTGTGTAGGTGCAACAGGGAAAAATAGCTCACAATGGGGCAACATTTTGAGTATCGTGGTATTGCAATACTTCTTGGGATAAGTATCACAATACTTATTTACTTGATATTTTAATGGTTTTATTTTGGTCCTTCTACATCTACACTGATATGATGACGATACTATGTTAAAATTGCCGAGCACCACAATATGGAACACAACCTTGTTTTTCACAATGTAAATTCAAACATAAAAATGGGAAGTCCGAAACTGATTAAAACGCAACACACCAAAATGGCTGAAGACACAACTACAACAGAAATAATTCACAACCTAGATTGCAGAGTCGATGTCAAAATGCTTTGCTGTATCATAAAACATAAGAAACAACAACAACAATGTATGATGGTCCAAATATTGTGGCTCAATCAAATCACAGTACCAGTCAATATGGGAGCTATTTTGACTGGATGTGAGATGATAGCTCCCATATTGACTGGTACTGTGATTTGATTTGTCCTTTTAATTCCTCATGTAGGGCCCTGGGGCTATAACAACCCTAAGGGCCATAGTAGCCGATCTTGGTGACACAACGTTTTCTACCACAGAAATCATTCGTATTTTAAAAAAACAAAATCGTCAGAGACACAATGAGTATATACTGTCTGAAAATTCAATTTTAATATTAAGTATAGGCCTATAGTAAATATTCCAGACTGCAACACATTAACTCCAGATATGAGGTCAAATCAAACAGGTTTCCAGAAACAGTAACAACTTTTGAGCATGCAAATCCCTTAAAGAGCACCTATCATGGAATTTTGAAATGTACCTTTCATGTAGTGTGTAACATAGATCTAAGTGAACAAAAACATCCTGCAAAGTTTGAAATATGACAGTGCACCGTATATATAGTTTTTTTTTTTTCAAAAGTAAGAGTCGACTCTGAGTCATTTTTAAGAATCGTTAGAAGACCGGAGCTTTTTCTCTGACTAGATGACGTCAACTTGTCACGTTATTTGAATACGATACGCCCACTTATTGCGCTCCAAGACGCCAGTGAAAACTAGAAAACATCATGGCGACGAGACGCTGTGTTCTGAAGTGCGACTCAAAAGCAAACTTTTTTCATCTGCCCAAGGATGAGCATTTGAAGACTAAGTGGCTTGAAGACAAACCATACATCGTCGCGATTGAGTGTTTATTAGTCTTCAAATGTCTCTATTTGCATGTTTCGTGATCTCAGGAAGCTTTTATTATGGACTTCTATTATCGCACATGGTCTTCTTCGTCTGTCTGTACCATATATGGATTACATGTGCACAGAGCGCCCTCCGGCTGCCAGTATGAATTGAAAACAACACATAAGAGACTCAATCGCTCATGATTAGGCTATATCTGCGCATTTTGAGGAAGTATTGAATAAAAAATACTCCTCTGTTTAGAAATTTGACACAGACATATGAGAATCTATCAATATGTCTCCTCATCTGCACACTTTTGAACTAAAAGCCCTGAGGGATGTTGATTTGTCGCGAGTCTTCGTGAGGAGATTAGAGGAGTTTTTTTATGAATGAGATCAGCTGAGGCTCATATTACAATCAAACGGTACAGACGCGGTTTTCATATTCATAACTCCTGACACATATTAACAAATCACTGTCACTATAAGACTTTGAAGGGCGTTCCGTTTCCGTTTCCGAAAATATCTGCACAGACTAAACCAATCACAACTGACTGGGTCATCGGACCAATCACCGCAGATTAGCGTCACGTAAAGGCGGGGTTTTGAAAAGTGAATCACTAAAGGAATCATTTGAGAATCGCTGTCAAAACAGGTAAAAATAAATGCATATTATAAGAAAACTAAAGTCTTTTTTGTCATTGCATGCATGCAAAACTGTTGTTGGGGACTTCTAAAACAATATTTGGAACATTTTAAATGCCATAATAGGTGCTCTTTAAGGAGTTTTAAAACCACAGAGGTCCCAAAAAATTTAGGGAAATTTTGATTTCTCTTATCTACATATGTGCATTTTAAGATGGTTGAAGGCTTAAAAAATAGTAGATTCTCTGTAATACCTGCTCTATTCATCATTCATTCTCTCATTTATATCACTCTCTCCTCATTTCCATCACTCTTTCACTCTCTCTTTTGCCCTGTCTCTTCCCCTCCTAAAGCTGAGCTCTGGCTGATAGTCTTTTCCTTTTCGTCTGTCAGTGAAGAAAGTAAACATAGGGTCAACTTATTTATTTAGCCTATATTTTATTAAGCATTTTCTTAGACAAGTTAACCTGTTAGCCTGCAGCGCCGCTTTTCTGCAGCGCCGCTTTTGTAAAAATCCTAAGAAATGGCATCAGACTAAAACCGATACAGTTCATGAATCCTTTGCACTAAAAGCATAGGTATGGTCTCATTTGAAAGCAGACACTTGACAGTTTACTGTAAATACTATAATTACTATAATTGAATGGCTATAATTAATGGCTAAAATTGAGAAAAAAAAACATCCATGTAATAGAGACATCAGTAGCAGTAATACTGGCCTTCTTTCATAGCGCTTAGTAAAAAGACGCCATTAAAACAAATATTTAAAATATACTTAATGTTGTTTCTACATTATTTTGGAGATTAAATGTAAAAGTATTACAACATAAAAATATATTATTATTATAAATAAACGTTAACGTTGTGATTAATCGCGATTAAAGTACTTTTTTTAGTCAATTGACAGCACTAATCACAATTGCAATTTTTATCAGAACAAATCACACTTAATTTTTTTTTTTAAATCATGCAACCCTTTGCATTTTACATAAAATGATAACAAGTTTAGTGAAACTAACCTGCATTACAATTATACAGATCAAAACTGATTCCGTTCTCTTTGAAAAGACTTATTCAAAATAAAACATGCTGTGAAAAAAGCTGTATATTCATGACGAGGTCTCTTTATCCGCTCCGTCCTGACCCGAGTGTCATACCGGGTGAGACACGCTGCTCTGTGATTGGCTGACAGCGAGCAGCTCTGGGGTTGAATACTACATGTAGGAAAGAGCTGAAACTCAAAGCAGATGGTTGTGTTGGCACCTGTCTTGCTCTAAAATCTGTTTGGAGCTGTTTTCCACATGTATAAAACAGTCAAGACCTTCATGCGCCAAAAAAATAAACACCTCGGTTTTAACCCTCCACACACAGCGAGGCTGTCTCTAGTCATATGTGATCATGAGAGAGAGTGTTTTCACTCATGCAGCTCATAGACATTGTATGAGCCAAAGTGGATGCTAAAAACAAATGATGGTGCTACTAATGTCGATTTTTTTTAGCCTGTTGTGGTTGCTAGGGTGCTATAGATGGTTGCTATGCGGTTGCAAGGGTTTTGCATTCCTTGGCTAGTGTATTTTTTTTTTGTGAACTATTTTGTTTGAAAAGTGCTTTCTTTGCACTTGCTAAATGTCATATATATATATATATATATATATATATATATATATATATATATATATATATATATATATATATATATATATATATATATATATATATATATATATATATATATATATATATATATATATAGTGACATTTTTATTTAAAATTTAGGACATATGAATGTTTTTTTTATGTTGTTGAAAAATAAATCAAACTTATTGTCATTAGGTTTTATCCTCTAAAGAAATTTAGCCAGGGTTATTAGTAAATTAAAAATAAAACCATAAAAAAATAAAGTACAATAGACATTAACTTTTAATCAAATATTATATTGTTTTTTAATAAAATATTTAAAAACATCTCTAATTTTCATTAAGTTTAACTCAAACTAAAACTGAAATAAAGATTTTTAAAAACCGTTCAGACATATTAAAAAAATAATAAAATAAAAATGACAAAAACACCACAAAATGACTAAGAATTTAACAAAATTTTAAATGAAAACAAAATAATACAAAAATAAAAACTATATAATATTAACTATATAAAATATATTACATTACATATTTACATTTGTTTACACAGCTTTACACATCATATTTTACTATTGCATAATAATTATATTCACCGTTATGTTATTTATATTTCTTCATAATTTGTGACCCTGGACCACAAAACCAGTTAGTCTCACTAACAATACATTGTATGGGTCAAAATTATCAATTTTTCTTTTATGCCAAAAATTATTAGGATAATAAGTAAAGATCATGTTCCATGGAGATATTTTGTAAATTTCCTAACATAAATGTATATAGAAATTATTATTAGTAGTAATATGCATTGCTAAGGACTTCATTTGGACAACTTTAGAGGCGATTTTCTCAATATTTAGATTGTTTTGTAAATAGTTGTATCTCAGGCAAATATTGCCCTGTCCTAACAAACCATGCATCAATGGAAAGCTCATTTATTCAGCTCAATTTCATCTCAATTAAAAAAAAAAATACTCTTATGGCTGTTTTTTTTGCAGGGTCACATATTTCATATTATTATATGTCCAAGTGCCCGAGCTTGGGAAGATATACAAATGGGTTGAATATTCAACAGTGTGTCTGCACCAATTGCTCAGTCTAACACTGGGTCCCTGCTCATCTCTGTATTCTTCAGGGGGTCCTTTGGTCTTGAAACGGGACTGAAGCCCCTGATGGGGAATGTGTGGATGTGGTGATCCAGCAGAGGGCGCTGCAGCACGCGCTTCTCATGCACGCGCACCTGTCCAGCCTTTACTCTCTTACTGATGTTTGTGTACTAGAGCAGCGACAGCGAGTCAAACCACTAATTGTTACCATGTTTTCACACATAGCAAGTCGTGTTTCAATTCCAAATATATATAAATGTGTGCTTTCATTGTGAATTAAAATGACATTTTAGAGCTTTTATGTCCTTAATTTGAAAGATGAATGAAAGAACTGTTTCACTTTAATACAATAATATAGCCTACATTAAATAAATACACACAACGTGAAACAATATAAACAGTGAAGATTGTAATTTAAGTGTAGGAATGCATAAAAAATAAGAGCAATCAATGGAATTTACACTGAAAAAAACAATACGATTTACTTCATTTTTCTTTGGCAAGTTTTCACACATATTTTTTTAAGTAAATTTCACATATGAAATTAAGTAAACTCTACTTAAGTAAGTTAAGTGAAGAATTAACAAAGAAAATAAGTCATTTTAACTTGGTCAGTATAGTTGAAGTTTCCTTTACAATACATTTACTAAAAAAATATAACATTGAATTAAACCACACTTTTAAAGTGTATGCTTTACTTATAAATATCTAAGTAAACACATAGGCCTAGGTATTGTGTATATACGCTGAAAAAACAGGAAAACACATTGTCCAATTTACTTAATCATGCTATTTGGGATCTACTCAACAAAATTGTGTTTCTCTTCTAAACGTGATTTCTTTGCTTTCGATTAGTGTAAAGGCCTTTGCATGAGTCCGAAATTTTCGCATGCGTTTTTTCCTATTCGTGATCCGAAAAATTTGTCACGCACAGAGACCAGCGCGCACACACACACACACACACACACACACACACACACACACACACGGTTTACAGGGACTTGGTGTGCTATAATTATAGCTGTGATATAATAATATTTGTAGTATTTTTGATACAATAATATTTGTATATGTAGGTATCTGAGCACTGGCGATTCATTCACCAGCATTGCCAGCAGTTTTAGGTTGGGCATCAGCACTGTAGATGGGAAAAACGGATGCGGAAAAAGCAGAAAATCGAACCTGTTCCGATTTTTTTTTTCACGGACGAAAGTTTCGGAGGCAGTGTACAAGCGTAATTGACATAATGTGAGGTCGAATTTATTTTTTGACGTGCAAAAATTTTGCATGCGAATTTCGGACTCGGCCTTCATTCTCTAAAATGTGCAATCTACTAGATTCAGTTATCTGGGGTGAATGTGAACCAATTAAGTACTCAAAAAGGATTTTTGCTGAAACTATAGTTCCCAGAATCCTTTGCTTGGGATTTGACGAGTATAGTAAAAAAAAAATTATTAAGTGATATTTTTATGTGTTTTGGGGCAAAATGAGAAAAGGGGGAGACTTTATATTGTTTAATGTTTAATTATGTTGGCATTATTAACAATTTAAATTATACTGGGTTAGAAGAGCGGAGCGATTGCTTAGGCTGTGGACTGATACAGCACATGCCATTGATTTCATACTCCGCACTTGGCATGTTCATTATGTGCTAATGCACTCAGAAAATTGGACAAACTCAATTTAATTGAGGGCATGTTTTCCATCCAATAAATATGTGTAGCCCCAACTCATAAAAAACTCATTCATGCAATGAAATGTAATTGAGTTTTATCAATTTTATCAAATACAGTTTAAATGATATTTGTATTTTTAACATGACTTTTTATACTTGTCAAACTTAAATTAAACCATTTAATTGGAAAATCAATTATAAGCAGTTTCATTCATACACAATGCATATAATGAAAATATGAGAAAAGAGGTGTCACTCATGACATTAACATATGCACACTCAAAAAAATATTAATTGGATGAACATGATTTAATCATGCCACCTATATTCCATCTAAACAAACCAAGTTAAGTCAATCAACCTTTATCATGTTATTTGAACACAAAATAGATGTGTTGGTTAAACATGATATTAACATTTCCATTAAACTCATTTGCATCTTTTTTTAGTTTCATAAGGTTAACTCAATGCCATTTAGTTAAATCAGGTTAACATTCTTAATTTTGTCCAAAACTATTAAGTTTAATTATTCTAAAATGAATATAAAAAAAACAGTTCAATTTATTATTTGTATTTAGTGAAATACTATTTTTCCAACATTTACATATCATCTTACAAGATTTTATTGGCTAACCAGAAGATGGTTTTGTTACATCCAAAGTAGATGTTTTTTAATATTTAAACAACTTGAATTGTTATTAGCAGGTCCTCAACCCAAGCACATGCTCTACACTTCACCACAACGGTAACCTCCAAAAACACTGACATTACACAAACGTTTAAATACCAACTTAACAAAACATTAAACATGAAAAAGTATCTCCATTTTCTCATCGTGTTAAAAATGCATAAAATAGCACTTTATTTAAACATTTTGAATTCAGCCCCTTTGCAAAGCATGATGGGAAGTGAAAGTCCTGTTTGATTGGGTTACTTGATTGAAACATGTCATTTCAAAATGAAAACATCAAGTTATGTCAAAGAGTAACGGTTTTAAGTCGGTTTAACATGAATCAATTACATTTGAACCAGAAACCTGATATAATTGTGTTAAATCAAGATTAATTAAGTGAACAGCAAATCATTTAACAACAGAAGCAATGATACAGCATGTGTAAATACAGCGAAAAATCAACCCAGTGCATGATGGGAACACCAGTATCAGAATAGTTGAGTATTTTTACTTATGCTGATAGTTATGCTTTAATTTCTACATGCTTAAATTGAGAATTAATATAGAATTTACGTACTTTTTTAATTCTTGTCTGAACTAACTTTTTCATGTCGAAATTACATTTGTTTTTTATCAGTGAATGTCAGATACATATTTGATAAATAATATATAATTCAAGATAACAAAAGTATATTTGTTTTTGTATTTATTGTACGCATTGTTGATTTTGATAGTAATTAAATAATAGTATACTTCGTTTAAATTAAAGTGTTTTTTTCCCCCAAATCTTTCAAGTTTATGTGGAGGTTTTTTCTGTCTTCACCCTTTATTTGGAATATTTATCCAAATGTTTGTTATCATATTTTGAAGGAATTGTGACATTGAACATGTGCTGTTTGCTTTGTAGTGATTATTAACACATGAGCGATGAATTACGCTGTATTAAAACCAAGTGAAGAGCAGGATCGCATGTGTAATGTTACTCAAATCTATTACCTCAACATTTCTGAGAAACTGATTATCTTGATTTAACCAGAAAAGCCTCCATGAAAACATTTGTTTTTGGAAAAAATCCTATTCAATTCTAGTCTTTTATTTCACATCCTTACTAAGAAAGTTAACCAAACATCAGAAAAGTATTTTATTTATATCTGTTTAAAATGTGTGCAACACCAGGACATGCTTTCCTGATATAAAAAAAATATATATATTTTTATTAATAAAAATGATTGTCAAAAGTAAAATATCTCAAACATATGTCTCAAATAAAGTGTGTGGAGAAATATGATTTCTTTAAAACAGAACTGTTTAGCTTTTATGAAAAAATATGGCTGGCATATTCATATTACAGAGGTCATGTGGTGAATATTGTGCTAATAAATTGAAAACAGGTTTGAATGGAAAATGCATTGCAAATGTCTTCTCTCTCTCCCTCGTCAATAATGCGACCAGTTTTGTGGGTTGGTTTTATGCACGAAATGTAGTGTGCGGCTTCTGTTTTATTTCTCAAATGCATGTGCATGACACATGTTCTTCAGAAACTGATACGATCTGATAAAATGAACAAACGTTAGACAATCCGGATCATTATTTGAAGATATATCTGATATATTATTCTATTGTTTTAGGTGGTGCTATAAAAGCACAGAACTACAAAGGCTTCATCTTTTTATATTTACGTATTTACAATTCATTTTTATTGAATTCATAATCTGGCAGGTAAAGATCTCATATTATTATTTTTAACATATGTCTAACATGTGTACTTTATATTTTATATGTTGGTGGTGGAGGTAGAGTTTAGGATTGGGGGACATGACCCTGGCATGACCCTTATTTATTTTTTATTTATTTATTTATTTTTATTTAATTTAATTTTTATGGAGGTAGAGAGTTTGTGATTTGGGACATAACCATGACCGTTTTATTTTAATTTATTTTTATCCTATCTTAATATTATATTTGTATGGAGGTAGAGAGTTTGGGATTGGGAAATTTAATTTGTATTTAATTTAATTTTGTTTAATTTAATTTAATTTATGTTTTTATTTTGTTATTTTTATGGAGGTAGAGTTTGTGATTGGGACATGACCCTGACCATTTTATTTTTATTTTATTTTATCTTAATATTTTTTTATGGAGGTAGAGGGTTTGGGATTGGGAAATTTAATTTGTATTTAATTTAATTTTGTTTAATTTAATTTAATTTATGTTTTTATTTTGTTATTTTTATGGAGGTAGAGTTTGTGATTGGGACATGACCCTGACCATTTTATTTTAATTTTATTTTATCTTAATATTGTTTTATGGAGGTAGAGGGTTTGGGATTGGGAAATTTAATTTGTATTTAATTTAATTTTGTTTAATTTAATTTAATTTATGTTTTTATTTTGTTATTTTTATGGAGGTAGAGTTTGTGATTGGGACATGACCCTGACCATTTTATTTTAATTTTATTTTATCTTAATATTGTTTTATGGAGGTAGAGGGTTTGGGATTGGGAAATTTAATTTGTATTTAATTTAATTTTGTTTAATTTAATTTAATTTATGTTTTTATTTTGTTATTTTTATGGAGGTAGAGTTTGTGATTGGGACATGACCCTGACCATTTTATTTTAATTTTATTTTATCTTAATATTGTTTTATGGAGGTAGAGGGTTTGGGATTGGGAAATTTAATTTGTATTTAATTTAATTTTGTTTAATTTAATTTAATTTATGTTTTTATTTTGTTATTTTTATGGAGGTAGAGTTTGTGATTGGGACATGACCCTGACCATTTTATTTTAATTTTATTTTATCTTAATATTGTTTTATGGAGGTAGAGGGTTTGGGATTGGGAAATTTAATTTGTATTTAATTTAATTTTGTTTAATTTAATTTAATTTATGTTTTTATTTTGTTATTTTTATGGAGGTAGAGTTTGTGATTGGGACATGACCCTGACCATTTTATTTTTATTTTATTTTATCTTAATATTTTTTTATGGAGGTAGAGGGTTTGGGATTGGGAAATTTAATTTGTATTTAATTTAATTTTGTTTAATTTAATTTAATTTATGTTTTTATTTTGTTATTTTTATGGAGGTAGAGTTTGTGATTGGGACATGACCCTGACCATTTTATTTTAATTTTATTTTATCTTAATATTGTTTTATGGAGGTAGAGGGTTTGGGATTGGGAAATTTAATTTGTATTTAATTTAATTTTGTTTAATTTAATTTAATTTATGTTTTTATTTTGTTATTTTTATGGAGGTAGAGAGTTTGTGATTGGGACATGACCCTGACCATTTTATTTTAATTTTATTTTATCTTAATATTGTTTTATGGAGGTAGAGGGTTTGGGATTGGGAAATTTAATTTGTATTTAATTTAATTTTGTTTAATTTAATTTAATTTATGTTTTTATTTTGTTATTTTTATGGAGGTAGAGTTTGTGATTGGGACATGACCCTGACCGATTTATTTTAAGTTGATCTTATCTTAATATTATTTTTTATGTAGGTAAAGAGTTTGGGATCGAGAAATGAAATGTTATTTTATTTAATTTTTATTATTTTATTTGTGTATTTATTTATTTTAATGAAGGTAGAGAGTTTGTTATTGGGACATAACCCTGACCATCCTATCTTAATATTATTTTTTTATGGAGGTTTGGCATTGAGAAATTAAATTTAAATAAATTAAATAAAATTATTATTTATTTTATTATTTATTTTATTTTATTTTTATGGAAGTAGAGAGTTTGGGAAATGGACATGTCCCTTGCTGCAAATTAAATTAAATTAAATTAAATTTGATCATTTTATTGTATTTCCCACTGGGCAGCCGTAAACATTTGGAGTCTTGTAATTACTACAATTATATCAATATTATGTAGCATTAAAGTTCAGTTTTGTTCTTGCGAGGGATTATACATTTTTGCGTCTGTTCATCATTTCATGCATCAATTAAGTCAGCATTTTGTGGGATCTGTATAATCAGTTTCTTAATGAAGCAGGTGCTCGGACAGGTGTTGTGCTCCTTCTGCACAGCTTCCACACTTTGGGAATATCCATATTCGGCTTGAAAACACAGCTTCTTCTACCTGCTTTGGTTGTCTTTATGAGAACCCATTGTAGATACAAGGCAGCGTGATTTTACAGATCACTCTTCAGAGAAAGGGTTCGCAATCTATTGTTTCCTTTGCTGCGAGGCATCGCCCATCATTGATCAAGACTTTGGCTGGATTTCTTTTGACATGCAATTTTATTAAATTGGTTTGCTGTTGGGTGAAGGCAGCTGGAGACAAATCAAGTGGCAGATGAGCTGGCAGGCCGCGCCACAAGTGTAAGGTGAGCGCTAGAGAGATAGACAGATGGACGGACAGATAGAGCAATGATTTCCAGTGGAAAGACAGGAATGGTAAGCTAGCGAGGATAAGAAGCAGCCTGGCATTATCCCGTGCCCTTTAGTATTTAAAGGATGCTGGCATAACATTTA
Source organism: Gobio gobio (assembly GCF_949357685.1). Classification (NCBI taxonomy): domain Eukaryota; kingdom Metazoa; phylum Chordata; class Actinopteri; order Cypriniformes; family Gobionidae; genus Gobio; species Gobio gobio. The sequence goes on from NC_137097.1 coordinate 66,777,017, forward strand.
GGTATTTGGGGTGGCACAGCCACGCAGAAAACACGCTCACACAAACCCCCCAACAATGATTTGCTTTATGAGGTGCCTGCTGATGCCATGGTAACCCTCCTGTCCTGGGCACGGCACAAGCGCTGGTGTGCCAAAAAAATGCCATGGTAACTTTTTTTTTTTTTTTTTACCCACGTTGCCCAGAAACCTTTGAGATTTACTAAGTGAAACCAGTGGATTCTCAAATTAGGCTCCGAGAGAGCAGAGAGAAACGTGAACTTTAATGTTTCCAGCACAAATTGCCCAGAAACAGTGTGTGAATTATACTGTGACTTTAGCAGAAGCACTTTGTTTTAAAAACAAATTCTATTTAAGTAAAAAATATGGTTTCAATCCGTTGAGGTTCGTCTCACGTAACTCAAATTCACATTCTTAAAGGGTTAGTTCACTTCAAAATGAACATTTCCTGATATTTTACTCACCCCCATCTCATCCAAGATGTTCATGTCTTTCTTTCTTCAGTGGAAAATTAAGTTTTTTTGAAGAAAACATTCCAGGATTTTTCTCCACATAATGGACTTCCATGGGCTTCAGAGGCTCTGCACGATCCCAGATGAGGAATAGGGTCTTATCTGGCCAAACCATCGGCCATTTTCAAGAAAAAATGTATGTTTATTATATACTTTTTGACCCTAAATTGCTCATCTTCCGCTGCTCTGCGACGTGCCAGGGATTGCGTAATCACGTCGGAAAGGTCACGCTAGACGTAGGCGGAAGTACCGCCCCAAGCGAACGTGCGAGGACTAATACAAACGAAAAAAACTCTATCTTCAAAATCGTCCGACATTGTTGTTTTAGCTTTTTTTTTTTTTTTGCTAATGTTTGTATTAGTCTTCGCACGAGCGCTTTGTAAACACAGGGGCGGTACTTCTGCCTATATGTCTGGCCTGACCTTTCCGACGTGATTACGCAATCCTTGGCACATCGCTGAGCAATTTATGTTAAAAAGTATATTCTTTTTTTTCTTTTTTTGAAAATGACCGATCGCATAATTGGGGTCGCTTCAACCCGCGTCAACAGTGTTAAAGTACCCACTTGGCAACACTACATTAGATTAAACCGCACGTCTGCGCCATTCATTCACACAGAGACACGCAGCAGGACTCGACATTAACGCTTGTCCGGGACTAGTGGATTTTTTGGGGCTAGTGAAAAATAATTTTACTTGCCCGATGGACAAGTATCCTGAGTAAAACGTCAAAGAAATAACTAGGGAATCATCAAAGTGCAATAATGATTCTGCATTCAGTTAGTGTAAGTGGAGATCGATAGTGGATAATAATATAAAACGAACTGATCTCAACAAGGTTGTGCTGTTGAGGCTCGCGCAGCCTCTCGAGGAGAAAATAGAAAACAAATGAGCGCCGCTCACACACAGAAACTCCGTTAACATACACGGTTAAAATTTTGTAGTTTTTATATTGATAACATATGATACAGTTAAGCAACATCACACAAACAAGTGTGTTGTTTTCCTGAATAACATCACGACTGAAAATGACTCTGATTCATACGCCAGTTCCATAAACAATTAATTAACATTAAGTCACTTACATTTTAGATGCAATATGGACAGTTTTTGTTCTATTGCAGCAGCGAAAATAGTTCCAAACAAAGAAACGTAACGCATCTCAGAGTTACAGCAACAGCGTGTTACTGAAGCGTTTTGAATGAGTCGGTTGAATCAAAGATTCAATGACCTATTCGTAAACGACTGCCTAATTCTTGAATGAATCAGCCGTTTGAACGAATCGACTCAATGACTCACTCATTCAGACGGTCACATGCTGCCACCTACTGGTGGTTTAGTTTCATCTTTCCAACATTTCTTATTTGTATATTGAAAAATATATAACATTGTTTAATGCAATTGTAATTTTTCAGTGTAAATAATTTAATTTGATTGGTAACAGCCTATTGTGTCTTATTCTAATTTAATTTATAGATAAAATTTTAAAATATAAAATGAAAGCTGAAGCATAGCCTATATTTAATAAAATTATGGAAAAATGGCCTTTATAAAAAGGTAAAAATATCACAAATATGCATATTTAAATATGTAAAAGCTGATTGAACACTGGTGAGAATATTGCTTCAGAATAGATTATATTTACACACAAAAAACACAAAAAAATCCGGACAAGCTAATTTTTTACTCGGACAAGTGAATGACAGATTTGCTTGTCTGAAGGACAAGCATGTGAACAGGCTTAATGTCGAGCCCTGCGCAGGATTCATATTTAAATAGTCTCTTTGCAGTTTAATATTCACAGACACTAGTCTATATCACCAGATGTGTTCTCTTCTCAGGTACTAAAATTTGGTACCGATTGATTTAATTTAATGTGACGTAATTCGGTCAGTGCCCTTAAAAGTACATGCAGAGTTCAGTACCCGACTAGTCCCTAGTCCTTCACATAAAAATCAGTCTACAGGCTTGTAGACAGCCTAGTTGGGAAAAGTCAATTTTTTTAAGTTTCTTTACAAGTTGTTCACACCTTATCAATAAAAAAAGCGCTTGATAAATGAAAATGCTTACATGCAGCCCCTTTAATTGGACATAGTGAAGTTTAAATCATGGCATTAAAAGTGCCAGTTCCTTTAAGGATTATTTCACTTTAAAATGAATATCACCCCAAGATTAAGGCCCAATCCCAATTCTATTTTATACCCCTTTGCCTTCCCCTACCCCTACACCTAACCTTTCCCCTTGCCCTTTGAAACAGAGTGCCAAGGTGTAGGGGTGAAAATATTCCCCTAAGAAATGGGACACCACCACTATACCATTACACGTCATCATACCCGTTTCTTTTAGTGTCCTGTAACATTAAACCAGTATGAACAGCAATAAAGTGCATAGGCTATATAATAACAGAAATCAGGCACGAGCATGTTTAACAAATTACTCACTCCCAACAGAGTTTTGCGCTGTATTTGGACTTAATAAAACGGTGCTCGTTTTCAGTTCAAAAACGTATGAGCTAGAGTTTCCTAAGACGATACAGAATGATAAAAAAACATACAAGACTGGTGAAGCCGCTTTTCCATCGGGCCAAACTGTTCTCTTTGTTTATTAACCGCTCCATTCCGTGCTGATCCGGGCCGGCCGGTACGGATATGTTTTCGTTATCCACTGTGGTGCTGCGATAATGTTATACGTCAAGTCAGTCGCCGTCTTGGTAACGCAAGAGTTTACAGACGATATGTGATGTAAATATCGACTGCGTTTTTTAACTATTATTAATGTGTTCAAATCACTCAAATCGTGCGTTTAGCAAAGCTACGGAGAAACTGGCAGCCAGGCGACACTCAAGAGATTGATCCCGATCATACCCCTTCGTTCGAAGTGTGGTCCTGAAAAATCTTTGTTTGAAGGGCTATCTGGCCCTTCCCCTTACCCCTACCACTCCAGCCAAAAGAGAATCGAGACACCCCTACCCCTTCATGTGAACGTGCAAAACAAAGGGGTAGGGGAAAGAGAAGGGCTAAGGGGTAGAAATGGGATTGGGCCTAAACCGCGCATCTGCGCCATTCATTCACACAGAGACACGCAGGATTCGTCTTTAAATGGTCTTTTTGCAGTTTAATATTCACAGACCCTAGTCTATATCACCAGATGCGTTCTCAGGTACCGATTGATTTAATGTGAATCTGTAGTCGGTAATACTGGCGTAATTCGGTCAGTGCCCTTAAAAGTACAGAGTTCGGTACACAACAAGTCCCTAGTCCTTACAATAAAAATCAGTCTACAGGTTTGTAGACAGCCTAGGAAGTTGGGAAAAGTCACATTTTTTTAAGTTTCTTTACAAGCTGTTCACACATTATCAATAAAAAAAGTGCTTGATAAATGACATTTCTTACATGCAGCCCCTTTAAGTGGACATAGTGAAGTTTAAATCATGGCATTAAAAGTGCCAGTTCCTTAAACGATTAGTTCACTTAAAATGAAAATCACCCCATGATGTACTCACCCTCAAGCCATCCTATAGGTGTATATGACTTTCTTCTTTCAGATGAACACAATTGGAGTTATATTAATAAATATCCAGATGCTTCCAAGCTTTATAATGGCAGTGAACGAGTTTGAAGCTCAAAAAAGCACATCCATCCATCATAAACGGACTCCACACGGCTCCGGGGTTAATAAAGGCCTTCTGAAGCAAAGCCACGAAAAATACCTATATTTAAAACTTTATAAAGTTAAATATCTAGCTTCCGGCAGACTGCTTTCCGTATTCAACTTACGAAGAAAGTGTCTGACGCCATATGTCGTGTCAGTTACGCTTTTTGAATACGGATGACGGTCTGGCGGTCTTCCAGGATGTGACTTTTTTTTTCATGGGAAAACAACAGAACAAACATCCGTAGTTTTAGTGATGTTTTCATTACTTGGTTCATGCTACTCTCAAATGTTAGAATTTGACCTATGATGTTTGATAATATCAACATTTCAAAAGATGGTTAAAAAATATGAAAATGAACTTCAAGTCCTCATATGTTGTAAGCTGACTGGCAATCGATCACTGTTTTGTTGTTTTTTTCACTTGCAGAGGTCAAAAGGTGCTGGAGTGACGCTTTTATGTAGTATGTAAGTATGTTTATTGATCATAGCCTCAGTATTTCTGTGTGTATATGCATTCAAAACTATGAGCCCGTCACAGTATAACATTTCCATATTACCCAGGGTTATCTAGACGTGATGCTTCCCGCTCTCTCTCTCTCTCTGTCTGAGGCTATGCCAGCTTGGTGCCAGTCCTGCATGCATCACACACTCTCTCACACGCACACAAAGAAGTCTTGTTTAGCTTGTTTTAATTCCCTTAAATTAGGGAGCCGTGCCAAGTCCTGCGCTAGCAGCCATCACACCATAAGCAGACTTATAATTGTCCCTCATCTGACACGCAGGGTCCTCGTCACAGCTTTGTGTGTCTCTAAAGAGCGCTGCTGCTCCCAGGACTGCATGCGCTCTGTTATTCACTTTCACACATTACATGCATGCATGACTGCACCGTTTAGATGCGGCTGGACGGGGATAATCAGATAATCAGCACGGAAATATTTCAATGAACTATTTTGAACTGAGGAATGCCACTTAATTAAAATAAAGCTAAAGAAAACTGTAGGACGCCCGCTTGTTCTTTACATTTTTCATTAGCGACTGCAGCGTGGATGTTTACCACGGTTACTGCCAAAATAATTACCATATTTACCGCTTTCTCATCATAGTAAATCAATGTGTAGACAATGAACATCTTTTGAGAAATGTAATTATTATTATTATTATTATTATGATTTTGGAAGACATGCAGTGGTGGACAGTTTTCTCATAGTATTTGTAAAAACTTAAATGTTGTCTTTATTATGTTATTTTATTTATATGTTTTAAATCATTTAAATCATTTCAAATTTGTGACCCTGTACCACAAAACCAGTCATAAGTCACACATTTGTGGCAATAGCCAACAATACATTGTATGGGTCAAAATTATCCATTTTTCTTTTATGCCAAAAATCATTCGGATATTAAGTACAGACCATGTTCCATGAAGATATTTTGTAAATTTCCTACCGTAAATATATCAAAAATGTATTATTAGTAGTAATATGCCTTGCTAAGGACCTCACTTGGACAACTTTAAAGGCGATTTTCTCAATATTTAGATTTTTTTAAAATAGTTGCATCTCGACCAAATATTGTCCTATCAATGGAAAACGTATTTATTCAGCTTTCATTCATATAATGTAGAAATCTCTTTTTCTTACGACTGGTTTTGTGGTCCAGGGTCACATTTGTTTTGTCATTATTTCATAGATTATTTATCGTTTATCATTTTTTGCAGCAATTTTGCCTTCATCATTTTGTTTCATTTTATTTATTTATTTTTGAAAATAATTTTAACTACAATCTGTTTTTATTTAAATTACAAAACATATTATTCATTGACAGCCTTGATCTTTACTCAATATCCTAATGATTTTTGGCATAAAAGAAAAATGGATAATTTTGACCCACAATGTATTGTTGGCTATATATATACCTGTGTGACTTATGACTGGTTTTGTGCTCCAGGGTCACACATTTGAAATGATTTAAATAATTTAAAACATATCAATAAAATAACATAATAAACAATTTTTTTTTTTTTTTTACGATTTCAGTTTTAGTTTTAACAAATACTATGAGAAAACTGTCCACCACTGCATGTCTTCCAAAATCATAATAATAATAATCACATTTCTCAAAATGTCTGCATTTTTTTTACCTGCTGGTTAATCAGCTTGATAAATATATCGTTCTGATATAAATAAAGTTACTATAATATTTTTTTTTTGTAAGGAAGGGGCGTCTTATTTATTTGCTATAATATTACATAAGCTTCATCCACATCATGCAAGATTTCAGTGTAGCTTAAACTGTTAAACATACTAAAAAAATAACAATTTATCCAGCCAAACTATCTAAAAGTACACACCAGCTTCCGGTCATCGCTGTACAATAGGCCTCATAAGAGCCTGTGTCAGACAGCACGAATGAACAAACACAATACGTCTGTACTGTTGTGTTGACTTTAGTGGCATTTAAACTTCACTAAAGTCAATTCAAATGAAACACGAGGCAGGTGACACGCAGGTGAAAGCGCTTCCCCACCCGCAGCTCCTGTAAGTGCTGTCTTTGAAGTAAATATTTGTTTGTATGTACACATAAACACTCTGGTGACACCCAGAGCCCAGTGTTGGTTGGCTGTGTAGGATCGGTGTGTCAGTAAGTCTGCTGATGGCAGGCGGGCGGCTGGCGCTGGCTCCGTATGGCTACAGCTGCCCGGATTGCACTTCCTGGCGTTTTCTATGTCAAAGTCCTCTCTCCCTCTCGCTAACACATACTCACACAAACACAGGCATGCATGCTGGCTGCATCCTGCACGCACGCTCCTTCTGATTGGTGCTCGCTGTGCGTTTTTCTTTTTATTTATTAATTTTTCCGCCATCCCAGGAAGAGGATTTCTTCTGGCAGGAGGCCGCGGGAATGGCTCTGGACAGGCAGGCTGACCCGGGGTTCAGGTGGCAGCTGTGTTACGACTTCTCTGCCAGGTCGTGGCTGATGGTATGACCACCCTCTCTTTCTTTTTTGCTCTCTTTCACTTCACATAATGTTTCCCGCTTTTTTTTCTCTCCCCCACTTCCTGAAACTCATTTTATGCCATCTAGGATAAGATTGCTGCTTGCATTTTCTCTTAAAGCTGCTGGTAAATGTGTTTGCCGTCTGTTTGCTCTGCACTTTACTGTGATTTAGTGTTTAAAGTTTCACTTTTTATGCTGTTCGTTGTATAATATAGCAAAACCGGACAGTTTCCCAGTCCTTTCGCAACATTACGTGGCCTTCCTGAGAACTGGGACAGCAGGCAAATTAATACAAATGAGTATTATTTCATCTCAAACTACTTTTGGTTAACTACATTACTGTTTTAATTAATTTTAGTGGTCAAATAGTGTTGTAGTGAGAAGTCGACATTTTGATATAATAATTAAATTGGGATTATTAAAGACAATATCCCTAATTAATCATTTAGTTTTCCCTCTTCAAAAAGGGAGCTATTTTTTTTTTTTTCAATCAAAACATTGCATTATTTTGGATCTGAGGATATTTACATTTTTGTGCTACTTTCCCCTTTTCAATTAAGCCTAATTAATCATGGAAAGCGATGTAAAGCACAACCCCTAAACACAGAGGGTCCTCAGATGAGGGATTTCAGAGACTTCTGTATACAGAGCCTTATCGGGGGATCTGACACAGTTTAAACCTCATGGGCCTTTCATAGAGACTGCCTGCTGTGCTACTGGCTATGTAGGGCAGCGAGAACCAGGCGCCCTGTTTGTGTGTGTGTGCGTGTGTGTGTGTGAGAGAGAGAGAGAGAGGAATAAGATCGGTGGAGAGCTTAAGACCTTTGAGGATAAACACTGAGCAAGCTGGAGTTTAATGTTGAGGGGTGGCAAAATCATGGGAGAAGGGTATATTATGAAGATAACGGCTTTGTGTCAGGGGCTTCAAGTTGGGGTTTCTAGCTAGAGTTTGAGCAACTTTGGTTTCAGTTCCAATTGGAGCCAAAAGGGCTTTTAGAGCCTGATGCCATAGAAGAACCTGCTTAAAGGGATACACTCTAAAAAAAAAGCTTCTATATGGCACTAAAATTGGTTCTTGGCTCGTAATCATAGGGGAACCTTTTTAAGTGTATAGCACCAATTTTGGTGCTTCAGTGGTTCTTCAGCGGTTCTTTGCTAAGGTGCTATATAGCACCGCTACCATATACAGAACATTTTAACCCTTTGACTGTCACCCCCCTTTTTGAGAATACACATGAAAATGCACTATCCAAACTTAAAGGGCTGTAATTCAAGAATGCTTTGGAATATAGACCAAAGTTTGGTCTCGTTTTAAAGACGACATTCTGCAGATTATTGCTGAAGTGAAAGCAATTCAAAATATGAAAGTATGAAATAGTTATGGAAGTTTAAATTTACTGTAAATGAAAAATACTGTACTAAATATTTTTTATTTCATATAAAATATATATTTTACAAAAAAGAATTTACTCTAAAATTACTATAAAATCAAAGCCATATGTCTAACCAATTTGTGTTCCAAATTTGAAGTTGATCTCACAAAAATTGAAGTCCCCATGAAATTTTGTTTAGGGTGCTGTACCAAAAATAGCCACCGGGTGCAAATTCCATTTATTGTTGTTTTGATGCATTTTCCTGTAAATTTCTGTCCAAATATTACTTCCATCACAAAACAGTCACCAAATATGGACCCTTGAGACTCAGACCTTTCCGACAATATGCGTTTTGTCAAGATTGGAAAAGATTTTGAATATAAAGTAGTTAAAATAATTGTTGCAATATGAAACATGACACCGCCCACTAGGGGAGGAGCCCACTAGAATAATTTAGAGTAACGTTTCCATGGCAACACAATGTCCGATTTCAAAACGTTTTTCACAGGATGAATTTTGAGTTTGTAAGCTTTCAAATGATACCTAATTTGTGTTAAGATATGGTGCTATATAGAACCAAAAGTGGTTCCTCTATGATTACGACGAAGAACCACTTTTAGTGCCATATAGAACTATAGTGTATAGTTCACCCAAAAATGAAAATTAGCCCTTGATTTACTCACCCTCTTTCAGACGAATTAAATCAGAGTTACAATAAAAATGTCCTGGCTATTCCAAGCTTTATAATGGCAGTCACAAGTGCATCTATCCATCATATAACTGCTCCACACGGCTCCAGGGGGTAATAAAGGCTTTCTGAAGTGAAGAGAAGCAAAATGTCCATATTTACAACTTTACAAACGCTAACTGTCGTACGCGCGTTCATGAGAGACTGGCGTTCCAGCGTATGACGTAGGACGCTCCGTGAGAATATAGGTCTCGCAAGAACCACGTTTTTTTTTGCTCTATCTCTTGCGCTTCCGTGTTCGTCACCGGAACGCCGGCGTCCTGCGTCATATGCGGGAACGCCAGTCTCTCGTGAACGCGTACGACAGTCAGCAGAAGTTAGAGATTATAGTTTGTAAAGTTTTAAATATGGATATTTTTCTTACACAAATGCATCGATTTGCTTCAGAAGGCCTTTATTAACCCCCGGAGCCGTGTGGAGCCGTTATATGATGGATAGATGCACTTTTATGGACTTCAAAACAGAAACAGCCATTCACTGCCATTATAAAGCTTGGAATAGCCAGGACATTTTTTAATATAATTCTGACTGTATTCGTCTGAAAGAAGAATGTCATACACCTAGGATGACCTGAGGGCGAGTAAATCATGGACTAATTTGCATTTTTGGCTAAACTAACCCTTCTATTCCTTGTCTAAATAACACATCCATGATTTGGGGCTTTAAAGAACACCGAAACCAACAGACTGATCTGAAAAGGAACCCCAGAAGAACCATATAGTCAAAGCCTGTTGACAAAGAACAAGTTTTTGCATTTCAATGCACTACTTTTTTATGTATTTATGTGCTAGACGGGCGTCTTTGACCGTTGCGCCTGTGTCTTTGCATGCGTTTTTCACACGACACCGCAATTCCAAAAATGGGGCGCTTAAGGATCAAATAATTTATTTTATCTCGAGTCCATTTCATTGCTCGCATCTTGCGTTTTTCAATGCAAAATCCCTAAAAAGGTGCGAACTATTGAATAACTTTTATTATAGAGGAGTTTACAAAGGGTTTGTGATGTGAACAAACCCCTAACTCTGTAACTTATTGTGGGGAATATTCCTTAAATCAGATGTTTGCTGTTCCTAAGTGACTGGGTGAAAAAATCCCATAGATTTACATTGAACAATGGACTTGAGTCATATCTCGAGACCAGAAGATCGGAAGTTGGTTGGCTCTTTTGACCTATAGCAACCTGCCAGAATCCGACTTTTACATGGGCACGTGCATTATGTTTTCATCTATTAAAGGTAAAATTCTCGTTTTGAATGCAGGATCCGGCATTTACATATACCGCCAATCCTTCAGCGATCTCTTTCTTTCGCACTCTAGCACATCCCTGTCATCTGTTCAATTAATCCTGCTCCCTTGTACTAGTCCAACTTCCTCTCTTTTTCCTTCTCGTCTCGCCTCTCTTCCTCATCCATCCAAGTGTTTGTCAATCCCTGGCTACAGATGTCCACACCTCTTCCTCTCGCCCGGTCCATATCTCTGTCTCTCTGTGCACAGATGCCCGCTTTGGCCTGCAACAGCTGTCCTGCCATGTGCTGCTACCAAGTGTTGATGCGCTGTTAGGAAAGGGGAGGGGGGCTCATGAATATTCATGTTAATTTGGAGCCATTCTACCAAACAGAGCCTGGCACTGCCAAGGAAGCCCCTCCCCTCGATGAGATGGTGGAAAAGAGGAACCGTAAGACTAGGCCAGACTCTGTGGCCTGATTCCACAAATTAAGGCTCGACGCTGAGAGTTGTGAAAGACAGCCGACAGAAAAGCCAGAGAGAAGGGAAGACGATCCCAGAAAGTATCATCGTTATCACACTGACTGAGATATATGGAAAAAGCAATTTCATTCATACCATCATTTGGTATGAATGAATGAATTAGACCATCATTTAGATGTTTTAAAATGAAGTCAATGAACCAATATTCAGTACTAAAAATCTTCTTCAAATGGTTATTTCTAGCACGCTGGACTTTATCTCGATAGTTTCTCCTAAACAGTGATGAGACTAAATTGTCTTTATGGAGATTAAACATGTTTTCGATGCATTTATAGGTTCTTTATATTGACATATTGACAAATCAAACATTCCTAATGAGATCTGACCAAAACTTTGAAGCGATCGGCCAATTTTTTGAGTTTACATTCACAAGTGAGCGAACAAAATGAACCGATATTTAGTTTAGATGTTTACGAACTCCTTAACTGTCACCCCCCTTTTTGAGAATACTTTTTGAATACACATGAAAATGCACTACCCAAACTTAAAGGGTTGTAATTCAAGAATGCTTTGGAATATAGACCTAAGCTTGGTCTTGGTCTTTTAAAGAAGACACTTGGCAGATTATTACTGAAGTGAAAGCAATTCAAAATATGAAATTATGAAAAAGTTATGGAAGTTTAAATTTATTGTAAATTAAAATACTGTACTAAATATTTTTTATGTTGTATAAAATATATTTTTTACAAAAAAATGTTTTATCTAAAATTACTATAAAATCAAAGCCATATGTCTAACCAAGTTGCCAAATTTGAAGTTGATATCACAAAAATTGAAGTTCCCATGAGATTTTATTTAGGCGCTGTACCAAAAATAGCCACCGGGTGCAAATTCCACTGGCGAGAGTGCCAGGTGTCCCGTCAGCGGGACAGTGACAGTTAAGGGGAAATAAGGTTCTTCAAATGGTTATTCGTAGCACACTGGAATTGTCTTTATGGTTCTTTGTAGATTAAATATATTTTGGTAGCACTTTATTTTAGTTCTGTTCCCCATGTACATACTATGTACAGTAACTAGGTACTAACCCTGAACCTACAACTAAGCCTAACCTTGACCACTGTAGTTACCTTACATTTTCTTAGGAAAGGACACTGTATGGATGTATAACGTTGAATATTAAGAGAATATTAATGCAGAGTTGTTCAAAATCCTGTCACACCATTGTTTTCCATTTAAAGACACAATTTGTCTCAAAACGTTAATGTATAATGTCTTCACACTAGGCTGAATGAGTGTGCATTTTTCAGTATTTTTCTTTCTGTGTAAAGTCTGTGCCAATGGAAAGATATAATATAGATCGCCCTTTCTGTTTCCGTTGTGCAGTTCTTACAGCAAAATTCTTGAAGTGAACTTTTTTGCCTATATGGTGATTAGTTTTGCATCGCCTCCTTGAACATGAGAACTGGTGCGCAGCATATGGCGCTTCATCAATATGCGATCACAATACACATAAAGGTATATGCCAAAAATAGCAACTATCATAGTAAACACAGTCGGCTATTGGATTCAATATTGTGCATTTGGACTAAAAGTGACCGCAGCCTATAGCCTACCTCCAGGCTTTCACTGGTATCTACAATTTTGGTCGCTTATTTATTAGAATACAATGTCACATTGGTCAAAACAATGAAAAGAGATAAGTATTACACACAATATTCTTTCATGGTCTATGGAACCTCTAAAGTAGCCTTGGCCACCCCATGTATGAAAGTCTAGTTCTGCCACTGTTTGGAGAGCGTCGGAATCGTCTTTACGGTTCTTTGGAGATTAAACATGTTTTTGATGATGCATTTATTGGTTCTTCATATCGGCATATTTGGTTTCTACCAACAGAAAATAAAACCCCCAAATCAGATCTCAACTGATCTCACAAAACACACAACACAAAAAAGTGATTTCAGTTGAAATGTCAAAATATTGGGTTGTTTTAGCCCAGAAATTGGGTTGTTTATGGTTCTTTGGAGATTAAACATGTTTTTGATGATGCATTTATTGGTTCTTCATATCGGCATATTTGGTTTCTACCAACAGAAAATAAAACCCCCAAATCAGATCTCAACTGATCTCAAAACTCCAAAAAGTTTCCTTGAAAAAAAAGTGATTTCAGTAGAAATGTCAAAATATTGGGTTGTTTTTACCTAGCGATTGGGTTGTTTTAGCCCAGAAATTGGGTTGTTTTAACCTAGAGATTGGGTTGTTTTAGCCCAGAAATTGGGTTGTTTTTACCTAGCGATTGAGTTGTTTTAGCCCAGAAATTGGGTTGTTTTAACCTAGCGATTGGGTTGTTTAAGCCCAGAAATTGGGTTGTTTTAACCTAGTGATTGGGTTGTTTTAGCCCAGAAATTGGGTTGTTTTAACCAAGAAATTGGGTTGTTTTAACCCAGCGATTGGGTTGTTTTAGCCCAGAAATTGGGTTGTTTTAACCCAGAAATTGGGTTGTTTTAACCCAGAAATTGGGTTGTTTTAACCCAGCGATTGGGTCGTTTTAGCCCAGAAATTGGGTTGTTTTAACCCAGCAATTGGGTTGTTTTAACCCAGCGATTGGGTTGTTTTAGCCAAGAAATTGGATTGTTTTGGCCCAGAAATTGGGTTGTTTTAACCCAGTGATTGGGTTGTTTTAGCCAAGAAATTGGGTTGTTTTAACCCAGCGATTGGGTTGTTTTAGCCCAGAAATTGGGTTGTTTTGGCCCAGAAATTGGGTTGTTTTAGCCAAGAAATCGGGTTGTTTTAACCCAGCAATTGGGTTGTTTTAGCCAAGAAATTGGGTTGTTTTAGCCCAGAAATTGGGTTGTTTTAGCCAAGAAATCGGGTTGTTTTAACCCAGCAATTGGGTTGTTTTAGCCAAGAAATTGGGTTGTTTTAGCCCAGAAATTGGGTTGTTTATGGTTCTTTGGAGATTAAACATGTTTTTGATGATGCATTTATTGGTTCTTCATATCGGCATATTTGGTTTCTACCAACAGAAAATAAAACCCCCAAATCAGATCTCAACTGATCTCAAAACTCCAAAAAGTTTCCTTGAAAAAAAAGTGATTTCAGTAGAAATGTCAAAATATTGGGTTGTTTTTACCTAGCGATTGGGTTGTTTTAGCCCAGAAATTGGGTTGTTTTAACCTAGAGATTGGGTTGTTTTAGCCCAGAAATTGGGTTGTTTTTACCTAGCGATTGAGTTGTTTTAGCCCAGAAATTGGGTTGTTTTAACCTAGCGATTGGGTTGTTTAAGCCCAGAAATTGGGTTGTTTTAACCTAGTGATTGGGTTGTTTTAGCCCAGAAATTGGGTTGTTTTAACCAAGAAATTGGGTTGTTTTAACCCAGCGATTGGGTTGTTTTAGCCCAGAAATTGGGTTGTTTTAACCCAGAAATTGGGTTGTTTTAACCCAGAAATTGGGTTGTTTTAACCCAGCGATTGGGTCGTTTTAGCCCAGAAATTGGGTTGTTTTAACCCAGCAATTGGGTTGTTTTAACCCAGCGATTGGGTTGTTTTAGCCAAGAAATTGGATTGTTTTGGCCCAGAAATTGGGTTGTTTTAACCCAGTGATTGGGTTGTTTTAGCCAAGAAATTGGGTTGTTTTAACCCAGAAATTGGGTTGTTTTAACCCAGCGATTGGGTCGTTTTAGCCCAGAAATTGGGTTGTTTTAACCCAGCAATTGGGTTGTTTTAACCCAGCGATTGGGTTGTTTTAGCCAAGAAATTGGATTGTTTTGGCCCAGAAATTGGGTTGTTTTAACCCAGTGATTGGGTTGTTTTAGCCAAGAAATTGGGTTGTTTTAACCCAGCGATTGGGTTGTTTTAGCCCAGAAATTGGGTTGTTTTAGCCCAGAAATTGGGTTGTTTTGGCCCAGAAATTGGGTTGTTTTAGCCAAGAAATCGGGTTGTTTTAACCCAGCAATTGGGTTGTTTTAGCCAAGAAATTGGGTTGTTTTAGCCCAGAAATTGGGTTGTTTTAGCCAAGAAATCGGGTTGTTTTAACCCAGCAATTGGGTTGTTTTAGCCAAGAAATTTGGTTGTTTTAGCCCAGAAATTGGGTTGTTTTAGCCAAGAAATCGGGTTGTTTTAACCCAGCAATTGGGTTGTTTTAGCCAAGAAATTGGGTTGTTTTAGCCCAGAAATTGGGTTGTTTATGGTTCTTTGGAGATTAAACATGTTTTTGATGATGCATTTATTGGTTCTTCATATCGGCATATTTGGTTTCTACCAACAGAAAATAAAACCCCCAAATCAGATCTCAACTGATCTCAAAACTCCAAAAAGTTTCCTTGAAAAAAAAGTGATTTCAGTAGAAATGTCAAAATATTGGGTTGTTTTTACCTAGCGATTGGGTTGTTTTAGCCCAGAAATTGGGTTGTTTTAACCTAGAGATTGGGTTGTTTTAGCCCAGAAATTGGGTTGTTTTTACCTAGCGATTGAGTTGTTTTAGCCCAGAAATTGGGTTGTTTTAACCTAGCGATTGGGTTGTTTAAGCCCAGAAATTGGGTTGTTTTAACCTAGTGATTGGGTTGTTTTAGCCCAGAAATTGGGTTGTTTTAACCAAGAAATTGGGTTGTTTTAACCCAGCGATTGGGTTGTTTTAGCCCAGAAATTGGGTTGTTTTAACCCAGAAATTGGGTTGTTTTAACCCAGAAATTGGGTTGTTTTAACCCAGCGATTGGGTCGTTTTAGCCCAGAAATTGGGTTGTTTTAACCCAGCAATTGGGTTGTTTTAACCCAGCGATTGGGTTGTTTTAGCCAAGAAATTGGATTGTTTTGGCCCAGAAATTGGGTTGTTTTAACCCAGTGATTGGGTTGTTTTAGCCAAGAAATTGGGTTGTTTTAACCCAGCGATTGGGTTGTTTTAGCCCAGAAATTGGGTTGTTTTAGCCCAGAAATTGGGTTGTTTTGGCCCAGAAATTGGGTTGTTTTAGCCAAGAAATCGGGTTGTTTTAACCCAGCAATTGGGTTGTTTTAGCCAAGAAATTGGGTTGTTTTAGCCCAGAAATTGGGTTGTTTTAGCCAAGAAATCGGGTTGTTTTAACCCAGCAATTGGGTTGTTTTAGCCAAGAAATTTGGTTGTTTTAGCCCAGAAATTGGGTTGTTTTAGCCAAGAAATCGGGTTGTTTTAACCCAGCAATTGGGTTGTTTTAGCCAAGAAATTGGGTTGTTTTAGCCCAGAAATTGGGTTGTTTATGGTTCTTTGGAGATTAAACATGTTTTTGATGATGCATTTATTGGTTCTTCATATCGGCATATTTGGTTTCTACCAACAGAAAATAAAACCCCCAAATCAGATCTCAACTGATCTCAAAACTCCAAAAAGTTTCCTTGAAAAAAAAAATGTAGAAAAAAGTGATTTCAGTAGAAATGTCAAAATATTGGGTTGTTTTTACCTAGCGATTGGGTCGTTTTAGCCCAGAAATTGGGTTGTTTTAACCTAGAGATTGGGTTGTTTAAGCCCAGAAATTGGGTTGTTTTTACCTAGCGATTGAGTTGTTTTAGCCCAGAAATTGGGTTGTTTTAACCCAGCAATTGGGTTGTTTTAACCAAGAAATTGGGTTGTTTTAACCCAGCGATTGGGTTGTTTAAGCCCAGAAATTGGGTTGTTTTAGCCCAGAAATTGGGTTGTTTTAGCCCAGAAATTGGGTTGTTTTAACCCAGCGATTGGGTTGTTTTAACCCAGAAATTGGGTTGTTTTAACCAAGCGATTGGGTTGTTTTAGCCAAGAAATTGGATTGTTTTGGCCCAGAAATTGGGTTGTTTTAACCCAGTGATTGGGTTGTTTTAGCCAAGAAATTGGGTTGTTTCAACCCAGCGATTGGGTTGTTTTAGCCCAGAAATTGGGTTGTTTTGGCCCAGAAATTGGGTTGTTTTAACCCAGCGATTGGGTTGTTTTAACCAAGAAATTGGGTTGTTTTAGCCCAGAAATTGGGTTGTTTTAACCCAGCGATTGGGTTGTTTTAGCCCAGAAATTGGGTTGTTTAACCCAGCGATTGGGTTGTTTTAGCCCAGAAATTGGGTTGTTTAACCCAGCGATTGGGTTGGTTGTTTTAGCCAAGAAATTGGGTTGTTTTAACCCAGCAATTGGGTTGTTTTAGCCAAGAAATTGGGTTGTTTTAGCCCAGAAATTGGGTTGTTTATGGTTCTTTGGAGATTAAACATGTTTTTGATGATGCATTTATTGGTTCTTCATATCGACATATTTGGTTTCTACCAACAGAAAATAAAACCCCCAAATCAGATCTCAACTGATCTCAAAACTCCAAAAAGTTTCCTTGAAAAAAAAAGTGATTTCAGTAGAAATGTCAAATTATCTCAATAATGTCTCAAACTGTGCTCAGATTTGTCTATAGATTTCTGAATATGAACTTTTTATCAAAGAGGATATTTTATAGCTCTGTACTCTTACCTTATGCTGATTATTAACTCGTCTATTTTGATGTCTCTTCAGCAGAAACATCAGCGAACCACTTGCATGAAACATAACGGAGATGCCTGAACTTTGAAAGTGCAAGCGGTGAGCAGTCAAAGTGGGCTCTTTGAAGCATCAGTGAGTTTCACATTGTACATTTATAGAAAGTCAGTCTGTGTACCAGCCAAACTAAAGTCTTGAAGGATGGAGACAGAAAGATTAAAAAGGCTGGAGCGGGTTTTAGCACAGAAGACCTAAGCCGGGGAAGGGAAGACAGATGAGGATTGAGGAAGAATGGAGGGAAGGAGCAGAACGGTAGAGGTATATGGTGATAACAGATGAGAGCGGCTCGAGCTGGAGGAGGGGGTCAGTCTCTGGTGTGTGTGTCCTCTGCTCTCTTTCATGAAGAGCCAGGGAAGCAGATTATAGCAGGCCTCCTCTTTCAGTCTCTCCAGGGGAGGACAACCCCTCTCCCCCAGCATCCACTGGCTTTAATGCTCTGCATCCCCCTGGACCAGCCTGGATCCAGACCAGATGCAGCTCTTCTACACACACACACACACACACGCACACGAGCTGGACATCCCAGCCAAGCCATCTGATGGATTTGATCTTGACTTTTTTTTGACCCTGCTGCACTAATATGCATATTCAGGCCAAAGCACTGCATTTCTTCTTGGTTTTGATTCGTTCGAATCATTTCTTTCTCTATAAGCACGCTCGGGTCATATAGATGCAACGCTTATATTCTTGTGGAGTTTTGCTGTGGGCTTTTTTAAAACCCCTAACCTAAAGTATTAAACATTAGGCATAGCTTTATGCCTGGCAGATGATAAAGCGAGTGAGGGACCAGAAGCATATCTCGAAAACAGATTATCATGAAGTGGGCGCCTCTAATTTGGCCAATGAGCAACCACCCGAAAAGCACCTGCAACATGATAGTTTCATGTGTCCTCAGGAAATGTATCATTTTAGTTTTTGTAGTTATTATTTTATAGTTTATATGCACAGCTGTTCGTTTTTTTAAAGAAGGCTTACCAAGGTTGCGTCAAAAATACAGACAATTGCAGCCTATACATGAGAAATATTATTACAATGTAAAATAACTGTTTTCTATTGTAATATATTATAAAATGCAATTTATTCCTGTGATTCAAAGCTGAATTTTGAGCATTACTCCAGTCTTCAGTGTCACATGATCCTTCAGAAATCATTCTGATATGATGATTTGATGCTCAAGAAACATTTATGACTATTATCAGTGTTGAAAACTGTTGTGAAAAACATCTTTTTTTTAGGATTCTTTGATGAATAGAAAGTTCAAATAGAAAGCTTTTGTAACATCGTACTACCGTTCAAAAGTTTGGGGTTTGTAAGATCTATTCATTTATTTTGGAAAGAACTTAAAGAAATGAATACATTTATTCATGCATTAAATTGATCAAGGGACAGTATTGACATTTATAATGTTACAAAAGCTTTATATTTCAGATAAATACTGTTCTTTTGAACTTTCTATTCATTAATCCAGATTATTTTATTTTTTTACAAAACTGTTTTCAACACTGATAATAATCATAAATGTCTCTTGAGCATCAAATCCTCATATCAGAATGAGTTCTGAAGGATCATGTGACACTGAAGACTGGAGTAATGTTTTTAAATCACAGAAATAAATTACATTTTAAAATATATCCAAATAGAAGAAAGTTATTTTAAATTGTAATAATATTTCACAATATTACAATTTTTGCTGAATTTTGAATCAAATAAATGCACACTCTAAAAAATGCTAGGTTAAAAATAACTAGGGCTGTCAAAAGATTAATCGCGATTAATCGCATCCAAAATAAAAGTTTGTGTTTACATAATATATGTGTGTGTGTTTGTACTCTGTTAATTATTATTTATATATAAATACACACACAAGCATGTATATATTTAAGAAAAAATTTTTATTTTTATATATAAAACATTTATATTTATATATATATATTATAGATTATATAAATGTGTATATACATGCAAATATTTCTTAAATATATACATGAATGTGTGTGTATTTATATATAAATAATAATTAACAAGAGTACACACACATATATTATGTAAACACAAACTTTTATTTTGGATGCGATTAACGCGATTAATCTTTTGACAGCCCTAAAAAGAACCCAAGTTGGCTTGAAAATGGACTAACCCAGCAATTGGGTTGTTTTAACCCAGCGATTGAGTTGTTTTAACCCTAGCAATTGGGTTGTTTTAAGCAAACATTTAACCCAACCGCTGGGTTAAAACAACCCAAATGCTGGGTTAGTCCATTTTCAACCCAACTTGGGTTATTTTTAACCCAGCATTTTTTAGAGTGCAGCCTTGGTGAGCAGAACAGACTTCTTTCAAAACCATAAAATAATCTTTTGACTGGTAGTGTTTTTTAAAATGTTTAATGGAAATATATATATATATATATATAAAGTTTGAAACCGTTTGAGGTCAGTAATATTTCTTATAAAGAAATGAAATGAAGAAATTATAGATTTTTTTTTTTTTAAATATTACTTTTGTACATGCATAATTCCCTCCGAATCAAACTGGGTTTTAATTGAGTAAAAACATGCACTATTTTTAGACATACATTATTTTGTCCCCCCAAAACACAGTGTCCTGAAGGTACGGTCTCTCTTTCTCTCTCTCTCTCTCTCTCTCTCTCTCTCTCTCTCTCTCTCTCTCTTTCTCTCTCTCTCTCTCTCTCTCTCTCTCTCTCTCTCTCTCTCAATCAGAGGCATGAAGCGCTCTTGCCGGTGTGAGATAAGCGCAGCGCTCGCAGGCGTTTCCTCCAGAGACTCGCTCTCCTGCAGCAATGCTGTGCTCAACCTGATAAGGTGTGAGAGCTGCATTCTGCTCCAATCCCGATGGAGCCTCACCGCAGATGACCAATCACTGCGCAGCTCTCTGCTGTTTATCTCATCGCTGAGCGGCCGCGATCTACCCGACTTGGGTCAGGTCAGGCCGAGGGGCATACGTCTTTTTCACAGCACTGTGGTTCTAATACACCTCTTGTTTGATGCATTAGCCACACATATAGATTATGGCATTACAAACACGCATTAGGCTACGGCATAGCTCGCTTTAGACCTTGATAAATCTTTATCATTAAAGTCAAATCCCGAACATTGTCAGATAGTTTTTTCATTCCGCTTTTCAAAACACTTTCAAAGTCTTCACGAGCCTTTGCCAGATTAACCGTGTGGTCTTCAGGGGGCTTGAACATACACCTTTAAGATGAAAGGCACTTTGAGCATTTAAATTAGGTCCCGTTCCCAGGGGATGTTCCTCCGGAGCCCACAAAGGTGAGCACACTTTACTTTGAAGGTAAAACATCTCGGACATTTCGGTCAATCTGTTGGGGCACAGGCACATTTGATTTTCTGTCATACTTTATTTTATTATTTTCATTGCCTGTTTTTTTGTGAAGTGTGAAGTTTTCTCTCTTACAGTGCTTTATATAAAATAATTATTTTAATAGATTTCAAAACTAAATGAACTATGGGCCCTTTTCACACACACACACACACACACACACACACACACACTGAGATTACGTGTTTATATCCAGCATAAGAATGTTTATTTTATAACACTATACTTAGTTATATTACATTGGCATTCAGTTTCAGTAAACAATGCATGAGATGTTTTAATACATTGGCTGCAAATTTGACATCTTTCTCTCGCCATAATCAATCTCTCTCTATATATTATATTTTCTCTTTTGGAAAGAAATGCTATTGTTGATTTTTCTTTTGCTATATTGGAGAAAATGGGAATGCATAAATTATATTTGTTGTTGTATATTTGTGGAAAATGTGAAAAGGCCTATTAATTTAATTATTAAAGGGGCAAGAATTTTCATGTAGGCTATTATAGGCCTAATCTCTTTTTTATCATCAATATGTGAACAGCTTGTAACAAAACAACAAGACTTTCCTTTACTTAGGTTGTCTATGAAAGCCTGTAGACTGATTGTTACGGGACGTTTTTGCCGGGAAAATCAAAAGGATGTGAGGTTTATGCGCGCTCCTCATAGCGTCTCTTCCGTTCGACACACGAAACGAGCTATTCTGTACTGTAATATCAATGTGTCATGCACAGAAAATGGATTAATTCAAACTAATTTGACTCACATAGCCCGGTCTATAGTCTCAAATTCATCTTATACTATCATAACAGTGTGATTTGAATGAGCTCATCTATCGTGGACATGATGCCGGTGGGCTGCAGTCTTGCAGAGCTGGGGGAAACATATGAAGACTTCAGATGCTAAAGCCTCGCTTTTCTTTAAAATAAGCATTTTTGTCAGGCTTCTGTAGGTTTCTACCTAAGTACCAGTACTTCTGAATGACTGAGGCTGGGATTTAGTGGGTTTGAAGTGAAAGTATTTCATGAAGGTATACTATATAATGCGGAGAGCATTCCCTGGCTTTTAGCATTTTATCTCTTCATATCCACAACGTTGTGATCAGATGCTTTCTTAACTGCTGTCATTTTTGTTGTGCGTTATTTTGATATTTAGTCATTAAGATGAAAGCATGGACCACATATAGGCCTATATGACTAACCTGTTACTAACTGTGAACAACGTGAATGTTCGTTAGCAGTGTATCGCTGCAAAGGTATTCATTTTTACTTCATTTTACTTATTCTTTTTACTTCTAAGTAAAGAATGGAAAAACTTTGCTGTGCCCGTGAGTATAAAACTGGGCCTTAAATTACGTTGAGTCTTGTACGTTAAGCGAGTGCGAGGCTGCAGTTCACTTAACGGCCACAGGTGTCGCTAATAACGAGAGTTTCAGTTAAAACAACCCATGTTGGTTTGAAAATAGACAAACCCAGCGATTGGGTTGTTTTAACCCAGAAATTGGGTTGTTTTAACCCAGAGATTGGGTTGTTTTAGCCCAGAAATTGGGTTGTTTTAACCCAGCAATTGGGTTGTTTTAGCCAAGAAATTGGGTTGTTTTAACCCAGCGATTGGGTTGTTTTAGCCAAGAAATTGGGTTGTTTTAACCCAGCGATTGGGTTGTTTTAGCCAAGAAATTGGGTTGTTTTAACCCAGCAATTAGGTTGTTTTAACCAAGAAATTGGGTTATTTTAGCCCAGATATTGGGTTGTTTTAACCCAGCGATTGGGTTGTTTTAGCCCAGAAATTGGGTTGTTTTAACCCAGCGATTGGGTTGTTTTAGCCAAGAAATTGGGTTGTTTTAACCCAGCGATTGGGTTGTTTTAGCCAAGAAATTGGGTTGTTTTGGCCCAGAAATTAGGTTGTTTTAACCCAGCAATTGGGTTGTTTTAGCCCAGAAATTAGGTTGTTTTAGCCCAGCAATTGGGTTGTTTTAGCCCAGAAATTAGTTTGTTTTAGCCCAGAAATCGGGTTGTTTTAGCCCAGCAATTGGGTTGTTTTAGCCCAGCAATTGGGTTGTTTTGGCCCAGAAATTAGGTTGTTTTAACCCAGCAATTGGGTTGTTTTAGCCCAGAAATTAGGTTGTTTTAGCCCAGCAATTGGGTTGTTTTAGCCCAGCAATTGGGTTGTTTTAGCCCAGAAATTCGTTTGTTTTAGCCCAGCAATTGGGTTGTTTTAGCCCAGCAATTGGGTTGTTTTAGCCCAGCAATTGGGTTGTTTAGCCAAGAAATTGGGTTGTTTTAACCCAGCGATTGGGTTGTTTTAGCCCAGAGATTGGGTTGTTTTAGCCCAGAAATTGGGTTGTTATAACCCTGCGATTGGGTTGTTTTAAGCAAACATTTAACTGGGTGTTTTTAACGCAGCATTTTTAAGAGTGTACAGCCCTTTTAAAAGTAATTGTTAACTACAAGATAAAACTTTTTAATCTTGCGAATTTGCCCTGGTAAGTGTTAAAGTCTTGCATATCTGACTACTGGATATAGGCAACATTTAAACTACTTTTCTTTTTTATTTGATTAGACACTGTCCTTGAGTGATTCACCACCAATTCTCTGATATTCTAATCTCCAATAATGGCTCAGATCAGTGAAAGTAGGGATCGCCCCCTCCACACACCCATTTACTGTCTTCCACGTGAAACAATAATAATAGTGATGCTTGCCATGTGAAGTGTTCATTATGCACTGTGTGGTCAGTGTAATGTACAGTACATTTTTGGACCTGCACCGTAACGAGAGAGGGGGTGTAACGGTTGACATATTCATGACTCGAATGCTTCTTTTGCTTTAGGTTCAGGGAAGTTTGGCTGATGTGTGATTATAGCTGTGCACTACCTCAGTCTTTGGCCCGGTTCACTCGCCAAGGTCAGCATTCCTGGCCCGGGCCGTTGCTTAGCTGAATGTGAGCTTCATGGCTGTCTTTTCAGTTCTCGGTAGCCCTGCTAAATTAAAGACAGGCAGTCAGAAATTAAAGCCAAGCCAAGGAACCGGCAGTAGTGCCTAAATTCAATCTGGACTGCGCGAAATAAATGACCCTCCTGTTTGAAGGGAAAATGAAGCAGCATTAGCTATACTTAAAAAGGTTTATATGAGAAACTTTGTGACTCTTTGGTTTATAATCGTACATGTGTGCACATCTCGATCTTAAAATATAGGCCAGTTTTAAATAACTTGCTCTTCTGAAATTTGCATGTACACTTGTCTTAGTTTCAGTAAAGTTTCTGAACTTACATAAATTCAATGACCAGCCATTTTTGATATGCATGCAGCTTGTTTTTGTTAAAAGGACGTCTCGTTTACTACAGTAAAATGTTGGCCTGTTTTGGTGAAGTTTACATCACCCTGTGGCTGTTTTTACTCTTAAATTGCCCTTTAGATAATCTATATATGTGTGTGTGTGTGTGTGTGTGTGTGTGTGTGTGTGTGTGTGTGTGTGTGTGTGTGTGTGTGTGTGTGTGTGTGTGTGTGTGTGTGTGTGTGTGTGTGTGTGTGTGTGTGTGTGTGTGTGTGTGTGTGTGTGTGTGTGTGTGTGTGTGTGTGTGTGTGTGTGTGTGTGTGTGTGTGTGTGTGTGAAAAGTAACGAATTATTGAACCAGTTACTAAAATTCATTACTACAAATGCAAGGAAAAAAGGTCACATGGGTCATATTGATCTTCCTATACTTTTTTTCTCAGACCTAAATTAAGCAATAAATCATGCATTCATTTCAATAACATTTTACATTTGAATGGAAATGTTTTTGTGCTTGATTTTTTTGATGTCTCTAGTGATCCGTTGTCTGTCGTAACTCTGGTAAAGGGCAACGAAACGCCTTTTCTTTCTTTCCTCTCGTTTTCTTTGATTGAACATTTGCAGTGGATTCGATGTTTATAGGCTACCTGAGATACGAACATAAACAATGCAATTTATAATAACAGTTTATATTCGTCATACTTGTTTATAGAGGAGTTTTTTTATGAAACGCACCTGCACAAATGTGCTCTTCCTCCCTCCCAACATTTAGCTGTGATCCTATCGTTCAAAAATGTTAGTGGACATAATTATAATAATTTGTAATCACGTGTATTACTACAGTTCAGACTTATTTCAAGATTGTATTTTCCATTCTCTAGTCTGATGCGAATCGTTTCAGTCGCGGTCAGTCTAAATTGTATTTTTTTTAAATGATGTTCGTAATAATGACGCAATATAATGGCAAATTGTACGATGTTTAAATATAATATTTTAATTATATACAATTTTATCCAGTAGTCTATGGTGTCACACGGAGCAAATGCTCCTCGTTAATGAATGAAAACTTGAGCATATGTAATAAATAAATAAAATGCATAGCCCATATTTACATGATGTGGTTTAATTTCGTTTAAACTGAATTAGTACACTTTTGTTGTTGCTGTTTGTCTGAGATGTGGTGTCGGACGATAAATCATCGAGCTGATATTTGCACTTACAAACCCTTTTATCATCGGCTGTATTTAATAAATGAAGAGTTTATTAATGCAATAAATTAAAAGAGCAATACACCGAGTGAGTCCATGTGATATACGTTTTAATGTTGATTTAAACGCATTAATGAACAGGTACTATTATTAAGGCTATATATTTTTTTAATGATATTATTGTTTCATTTCTATTTATTTTTTATTGTATATTTATATTTAAGAATGCTGTGAGCTGTAAATAGTGATCATTTCATTCAAATTATGTTTTAAGTTCAGAAAACTCTTTTTTTTTTCTTTTTTTTTTTTTGGCGGTTTCATTTTTAATACACCCAACGAATACAAATAATTATTTAAGTATTAATGCATTTTCTATTGGCTTAATGAAAAATGTGCCATGGCATGTTTTCAGAAATGTTTAAAAACCGCTGAGAGCTTTTAGAAAGAAAGAAACATTTCAATTAGGCTACGTAAATATGTAATCAAAAACGATTAAACAAAATATGCAGAATAATATGGGTTTGCTGTTTAACGTTGTTTGTTAGATAAATATCTACATTTACACTAAAATGTAGAGGTTTTGTTCTAATGCTTAACAGGGAACAAGAACCTTTTTTTCTTTTCCTCTGACTTCTTATCTTCTCAATGTGAATTATTAAGGACGAGCTCGGTTTATTAATTCCTTTTTTTCATTTGACATTTTATCTGATTCGTTTCATTGTATTGTACACTCTAAAAAAAAGGCTCGTAATCATAGGGGAACCTTTTTTAGTGCTATATAGCACCAATTTTGGTGCTTCAGTGGTTCTTCAGAGGTGCTTTATAGCACCTTTGTCAAAGAACCGGTGAAGAACCTCTGAAGAACCGCTGAAGAACCACTGAAGCACCAAAATTGGTGCTATATAGCACTAAAAAAGGTTCCCCTATGATTACGAGCCAAGAACCATTTTTGGTGCAATATAGAACCTTTTTTTTTTAGAGTGTAGGCCTATTTTGAGATGCAAATTAACTACATTATTAACGTTATATAGGCCTAAATTTGTTTGAAAATTACAATATTACAAAACAAATTCATCTGTTTATAAAGGAAAAATGCTAAAAAATGCATATTTTATACATCAAATTAATTTGGCTAAGATGTCATCCTCTTATAGGCCTATTTATAATTCAGTTGCATTTGTGTTTTATTCTTTTCTTTATCATGCATTATTTCGACAAAAGAAGTCAGAAGTAATTTGCTGGATAATGTAGTTGGCAGGTGCATCATCGGAGCGCGCTTCGCTGAAGGTCAACGCGTGTCTCCTTCAGGTCGTCTGGAGGTCTTTCTTCTGTTTTAGCTCAGGTATGTTGAATTAATTAAATCAGCCGTAATTAAAACTCAAATAAAGATGACCTTTGCGAGTTTTCCTTCATCTGAAATCTGGCAGATATGTTGAATTAATTAAAACTAAAAAGGGCCTGATACCTTTATGAATTACCGCGTTGAACAATATCTTCCTTTTCCCCCCCTCCTTATTTGAAGTCATTTTAAAATGTAATTTACCTCATAATAACACAATTAATTTGCCTTGCTCTTCAACTAACCATCACTTGAGATGTAGCCTACATGATTTTCCGCATCACAGTTGTAAATAAACAGAATAAATCGGGGACACAACTGCACACCTGTTCACTTGTGCTAAACACTTTCATCAGGGCTTAGTTTTGACTTTTGCACTGTAGACTTGATAACATAAAAATAACCAGAGAGAAATATCTCGAGACATCACCGTTTCACGTTTTGATTGCAAACAAATGCACACTTAATACACACATCTATCTCTCTCTCTCTCTCTCTCCCTGTCTCTCTCTTTTTCTCTCTCTCTCCGGTGAACGGTATAATCCCCTGCCGTTCCTGCTTCTCTCCAAGCCCGTATTTAATTCCCTTAAACCCCCAGCTGCCGTTCTGGTTCCTCTGTGAACACGACAGACTGTGAAGCGCTCCCGGTTATTAATAATTCACCAGCCACTGCACGAATCCATCCACAGATCAACCCGACCGTTCCGCACGGGCCACGCAGGGGTAGCACGTTTATTTTGGCAACTACTCTTACATAGGCTACTTAACACACATTCGTTATTCGAAACGTTTGCGCGTTATTCGTTTTGGCGACCTAAAAAGTCCACATCCCTCTCACGCGTCGCATATGATTCCGCAATATTGCCCGAAATGACGTCCTCTCCATAATAATTGATCGTGTAATCCATGCAGTGAGGAGGAGGAGGAGGAGGAGGTCATGGAGATCAGGTCTCCTGCGAGATTGATGGAGACTGAGCACCGATTCACCCAGAGTGCGTGAGCTGAAACCGCGCAGGCAGAAAGTTGCTGTCGGTGGCGCACGGCTCGATCTCGACTGAAGCCGCCGGAGAGACGCTCAAACCGGGGGATTCGTACCAGCGAGAGGTTCGGTGAACGGATGAGCGCTCGTGTTGCTACCCGTAGCTTTCACTTTTTTTTTTTTTTTTTGGTATCTGCTGAAAGACAGAAACGCGCCGGCTGATTCCTGCGAAAGTTTCCGTGCGTAAAAGTTGGCCGTTTTCCGCGATCCACGGGCCCGTCCCGCAACCCGGTTCTTCTGCTTCCGGTATCAACGGAGAAAGCCGACTCCACTTGCTTTTCTTCTTCTACCACGCTCCTTTTTTCGGGGCAAAGTTTTTCCCCCCTAAAGGACTAAAATGGGTCTTTGAGAGTGTTGGCAATATTCCCCGCTCCACAATGGTACGTGCTGCGTAAATCAACTTTGCTCTTTTTATTTCTGCTTTAAAATGCTGGTAAACACGGAGAGAAGGACTTAGATTGATATTTGCCAAGCAATAACTGGTCCAGGTTCATTTTGGGCGGTTTTGGCTTTGCGTAAAAACTCTGGACGTACAACATGTGCTCTATATCTCATTCGGCTCGATGCACATAATGCCATGTGTGTGTGTGTGTGTGTGTGTGTGTGTGTGTGTGTGTACTGTACTGTTTGACAACACTCTCCGTTAGAAGAAATACTGCTATCTGAACTGGGAAGTTAGTTTGAAACCGTGCATATTTTTTTCCTGTAATTGATGTATGCTCGTCTAAAGTGAATACAGTAGCAATGCATTATCATAAACGCAATATCACCGTTTAACTTTGACCCTGTGTGGCACTCCAACTTTCATCACTGGTGTTCTGGATTCATCCGTTTATGGCGGTGGATAATGAAGTGTTGTGTAGGATAATAAGCCTTCAGTTTACACGCTTTTCATTGTTATTGGGATTACAGGCGACACATGCACATGTAACATGCCATTACTGAAATTGTTCCACAGCGCAAGCCTTGTCACGGGACGACAGTCGCCGCCCACATGTCGTCTGTCAAAGAGAACAAAAGCCTTGAGGGGGTTATATATAGAACAATAGTGCTGGATGAAACTTATTTCGTGTCTATACTAACTTGTTTGGACTGCAGTTCTATGTAAAGTCAGTGCATTTTGATTATAGCACTGATTAATGCATTGCATTTTTAGTTTTTTCTCTCTTGCAGTTCATTTATTTTGCTTGCACACAGTTGTCGTTTTATGTGTAAACACACTGACTTTTAAATTAGAATAATTGTAACAATAATAATTTACAACAGATTTATCGACTAGGATGATAAATCCACTGATATTTTTCTGCGCTCTTAGAAAAAAAAGGTTCTAGGGTTTCAAAAAGGTTCTATGCAGAGACATCTAAATATTTGCATAATACTTTCATGTTTAGCTGGTTATTGATTTTTTTATAGTGATAAAGTATGGTTTCAAGCTTTGTGTTAAAAAAAATAAAATAATTCAAACTAAACGATGGGAACGTTTCTAGGCCATTGGATTTATAAAGTGCCTTCTCTTTTGTGTCCACTTGGCCGATTAGCAGAAGTCAGTTCCAAAAAATGTTATTAAATTATTAAAATAAATGATTAAATTACTGGAATTTCCAACTTCGATTAGATACCCTGACAAATCTCTGTTCAATACCATGGGAAAACTGCCATATATACAGCCATAAAGATAATTTATTATCTCATAATTTGGGTAATTTTGTTTTAATAGCTTACACACTGCACCGTGAGGCTTTATTTGACTACATTTATAGTAAAAGACAAGTAAACAGATTAATGCTTACAATTAAAGCTACAAAAGTTATTCAGTCAAGGGCAGCGAGTCATTCTTTGATTAACATGACAGACAGCAGCAGGTTTTATTAGGCTGCTGTCACTTTAAGAGCTTATGCACGGATCCAATATACTGTTACACAGCATGCATTTCTCAACTATTTACGTTCTAAAACTGACTGTATTTACCTGATACAAGATACAAATGAAATAAACAGCGCTTTTTAAGTAGGTTTAATGTTAAATAACGGCATATTCTTCACTGTATTAATGAAATGCATATTACTACATTGAGACGTAGTTAATTCTACTGTACAACATTAATCCTGTCACAATTACTTTGTTTAACTGAACTTTTATTTTGACGGGTTGCCGTGAAGACGTTCGAGTTCCTGTGTGTGCGTTTGTGATATGACGATAGATTTTGTCGAATGAAACGGTAAAATGCTCATGAAGTGACTGGACATGAGGTTCATGCATTCATGTCCTCATATATTGAGGCGGCAGAGGCTGAAAAACACTGCGAGTTTCAGTGTGTGTGTGTGAGGTAAATGAAACTGCGCATCTACGCCATTCATTCACAAACATGCAGGATTCATATTTAAACAGTATTTTTGCGACTTTATATTCACAGACACTAGTATCGCTATTTGATTTAAAGCTGCACTATGTAAGTTTTCTATCCGCTAGAGGTCGCCTATTCAAAACAAAGGCGTAGTTTGATGGCGCCACGTTTGAGAGCAGAATCTTGGGACATGTGGTCTTCACCTCACAGCCGGTGGAAGAGAATCGGGATAAGACTCGGGCAGAAATCATCTTGATGGAAGTGATTATTAACGTTTCTGTAGTGTGAAGCAGAAGCAGGACCGAGTGTTGTGGAGCTGAGCAAGGCCGCTGGAGCGATTCTTAATAAGTTAAACACAACACACGCCTTTGTTCCAGTGCGGGACTTTTATTATGACACTGTCGGCGGCGCCACTTCCACTTTTCCGGTCATGAGTATGAGGTAACGCAGCTCTGATTATCATATTAGACACATCTGAGTGTGTTGAAAATTATGTTATGATGTTACTCTGAGCGTTCGCTCGGCAGCTACTATGATACTTGTTCACACTGCAGTGAGAGTAAAGCGTTTCTGCAAAATAAACCCAGAGACCGAGGGGAACGCTGATATGACTCAATCGACAGGCGACTCCCTCACACGTCCCGGGTTCCTTGGGTAAAGCTACACTGTGTGATATTTTCCCCCATCTAGCGGTGAAAAGGTATATGACCATCCAGTGAATATTAGTTTCTGTTCCTCTCAATTCCGATTTCGTTTTAACTCCTACGGTGGCCGATTTAGTCCAAGATTAACATGGCTTCCAGTTCGACCTCGTCCACATTCGAAACGGTGCCATCGAGTGTTAAAACGCGAAAGGCGAAGCTTGAATTTACGGGTATGTCCCTCTTTGGCTGATATACTTTCAAGATGGAGGGACAACATGGCGACCCGCATTCGAACCCCTCACCCGTATGTATTTTCAATTGCATATTATAAACTTACGAGAATACTTTATTACTTGAAAGAAGTAAATATACATTAATGAGCACATATATTTTTGAAAGAACTAAGTGTTTTTAGCTAAGAATAAACTAAAAAAGTTACACAGTGTAGCTTTAAAATAGCAATTTCTCACGATTTACAAATAGTTGGAAACATTTGGGATATTGTAAGTACTCAACTGAACAAAATATATAACACTGGCCTAGTGGTTTTTGGATATTTTACTGAAAAAATGTTACATAGTGCACCTTTAATTGTACTGACCCATATAGTTTTATTTATTCATCAAAACTTTAACGAATGAATCCTTATGAAAGTTACAAAAGTGAATTTAGTCAAGAGTAGAGAATGTTTTTTGGTGGTGTTTTTTGGTGACAGCAGCGCAGCAGGAATATTACAGTATAATCTTGGATTATCAGACATTACACAGCTCAGTGCCTTCACGCAGTTCATTAATAAACCAACGGTTTGTTATATCGACCTTATTCATGCTATAGCCAATATGTCGATGGTTGTAAATTTATCAAAAATCGGCCAATACATTTCGGCGGCCGACACATCTGTGCATCCCTAATTGATACCAATACATATCAAAATGTCAATATTTTTTTACACTAATATTAAATGTGTGTGTACTGGCCATCCCACTCTCTAGTATCAGTTTCAGCATACGGAGTATAGTGTGTCATTATAGTGATGCAAAGAATACTGAACTAAAATATAATAGTGTAAATACAATCTTATAAAAGTTTGGAGAGTGTTTTTGGCATGTCTTTTAAATAATCCTGCAGGTCTCCTGCATGCATAAACACACACATTTCTTTGAGTTTTAAGCATTGTATTTATAGGATGCTGGAGAGGACGTATTCAACAGCTCACACACGCACAGCTCTTTCACAACGAACACAAGGAACTTTTATTTAAACATCATATCGGCTGAATTGTCAGATCCTCAGGAAAGAACATCTGTTCGGTGTTAGCTCGGCTCTAACCTCAGATAGCTTGATTTTTACTTCTCACTAGACAGACCACAATAAGCCGATCTGAGGAGACATCAAGCTATTGGCAATCAACTAAAGCACATTACCCAGGTGTCCTCATTTCAGAGTCGAAACGTTCAGCTATTTATGCATCGGCCTTCTTTATTTTCAAATCGCTGCACACGCATAGTTTTCAGCTCTCCTCCACTTTGACTGGCTTTAGAATCCGGATTATATTTGATTGCATGACTGATGCAATATAGGCTTGTACTTGTTGATGGTTTCCAGATGGGTCTGAATATCAGCACATTAATGTGGATAATTATTTGTTTACCCGCTCTCTTAAATGGCACCGACCCAAATAGGCCACTGCAGAAAGAAACGAGGGAATCTATTCAAAGCGGACTCCACATGGGATTAACGTCTTCTCTTAAAAACCCGAAACTTAATTAAGCTTCCAAACAACAATCAAAGATATGAGGAGTTGACAGCTAGTTGCATCGCAGCTATAGCAGGCCGTCGTCAAACATCGACAGAAATGCATCTGGGTTATACTTTGATGACAGTTGGAATGAAGTTCTACAATAACAAACAATGCGTCCTATAGTTTGTTAAACATGAAGGTTTTTTATGTTGACTGCAAACTTGGACGTCTTTGAGATCGAAAATCCTTTATTTTGCTGTCAGGGTTTGATTTGTTTATCGAGAGAGTGGAGGTATTGATGTTAGTATAGCAATTATTATACAATCAGCTGAAATTTCTGATGTTTTGGGAATTAATTACTGTAAACACAGACATTTGTCTCTGCATGGAATTTATTGAAAAGCACGTGTGCCATGTGTTTAGTGCCCCCTCTGGCGGAGGGGTGTTAGTTCACCTGTCAACTGGACCTGATCTTATGACCAATCAACATTATGACCAAGTCATTTGACACAGATGTCTCTGATTAACTGGCTGTTGGTTTGAGCTTTTTCTTCTATTGCAAGCCAATGATGAAACGCTGGTTATCTGCATGTTGTCATGTCCATTAGTTTCATTGTCATAACTGCATGTCTAATCGTAATGATTAGTAGTCTGACATTAAATAGCATTTTAAGAAGTCTGTACCTGCACAAAGCTAACTGTAAGAGTACCAAATCTTGCTTAAATACAGTAGGCCTATGTATAAAAGTCAAATTTAGTAACCGGTCTGAGATGGTTCAGTGAAGGATCCATCAAATCTGTAACTCGTCATTGAAAGCTCCTCTGGCTACAAGCTACACTGGCCCAGTGGCCCGCATTATATGTGTTTGGTGTAGGCTACTAAAAAAGAGCTAGCTCATAAGAATCATTTGTTCGGGAATCAGGGATGCAAACCTTAAACATACAATGTATTAAAATGCAAGCACTGATAATGAAATTGATCGTGCTTTTTCGTTTCAAAGACACATATGTCATTATTTTACTTCCATAGGACTACATTGCTCACTCTTCTATATAAGAAAAGAACCAGCTCAAAAGAGTCATTTGTTCGGGAACACTGGTCACGCTTTACGTTTTTGAATCACTTAAAAGAACTGGCTCATACGAGTCATTTGTTCGGGAATCAAATTACACTGGTCGCGTTTTACGTTTTTGAATCACTAAAAAGAACTGGCTCATATGAGTCATTTGTTCAGGAATCAAATTACACTGGTCACGCTTTACATTTTTGAATCACTTAAAAGAACTGGCTCATACGAGTCATTTGTTCAGGAATCAGACTACACTGGTCACGCTTTACGTTTTTGAATCACTTAAAAGAACTGGCTCATATGAGTCATTTGTTCAGGAATAAAACTACACTGGTTTCCCTTTACGTTTTTGAATCACTACAAATAACTGGCTCATACGAGTCATTTGTTTGGGAATCGGACTACACTGGTTGCCCTTTACGTTTTTGAATCACTTAAAAGAACTGGCTCATACGAGTCATTTGTTCAGGAATAAAACTACACTAGTTGCGCTTTACATTTTTGAATCACTAAAAAGAACTGGCTCATACGAGTCATTTGTTCAGGAATCAAACTACACTGGTCGCGTTTTATATTTTTGAATCACTAAAAAGAACTGGCTCATACGAGTCAATTGTTCGGGAATCAGACTACACTGGTCACGCTTTAGGTTTTTGAATCACTTAAAAGAACTGGCTCATACGAGTCATTTGTTCGGGAATCAGACTACACTGGTCACGCTTTACGTTTTTGAATCACTTAAAAGAACTGGCTCATATGAGTCATTTGTTTGGGAATCAGACTACACTGGTTGTGCTTTAGGTTTTTAAATCACTTAAAAGAACTGGCTCATACGAGTCATTTGTTCGGGAATCAGACTACACTGGTCACGCTTTACGTTTTTGAATCACTAAAAAGAACTGGCTCATACGAGTCATTTGTTCGGGAATCAGACTACACTGGTCACGCTTTACGTTTTTGAATCACTTAAAAGAACTGGCTCATACGAGTCATTTGTTCGGGAATCAGACTACACTGGTCACGCTTTAGGTTTTTGAATCACTTAAAAGAACTGGCTCATACGAGTCATTTGTTCGGGAATCAGACTACACTGGTCACGCTTTACGTTTTTGAATCACTTAAAAGAACTGGCTCATATGAGTCATTTGTTTGGGAATCAGACTACACTGGTCACGCTTTAGGTTTTTGAATCACTTAAAAGAACTGGCTCATACGAGTCATTTGTTCGGGAATCAGACTACACTGGTCACGCTTTACGTTTTTGAATCACTTAAAAGAACTGGCTCATATGAGTCATTTGTTTGGGAATCAGACTACACTGGTTGTGCTTTAGGTTTTTAAATCACTTAAAAGAACTGGCTCATACGAGTCATTTGTTCGGGAATCAGACTACACTGGTCACGCTTTACGTTTTTGAATCACTAAAAAGAACTGGCTCATACGAGTCATTTGTTCGGGAATCAGACTACACTGGTCACGCTTTACGTTTTTGAATCACTAAAAAGAACTGGCTCATACGAGTCATTTGTTCGGGAATCAGACTACACTGGTCACGCTTTACGTTTTTGAATCACTAAAAAGAACTGGCTCATACGAGTCATTTGTTCGGGAATCAGACTACACTGGTCACGCTTTACGTTTTTGAATCACTTAAAAGAACTGGCTCATACGAGTCATTTGTTCAGGAATCGAGTTCTCAGCTGGTCAAAATACCATCATATGTAGCTACGCACATACAATGAGCGCATTTAGCTCAGCACACAGCATTGTTTTGGATGTTCGGCAAGTTTTGCAAGCACAAAATGTCATAAAAGCCAACCAATCAGGTTGTGGACATATCCCTGTTTGGTATCTTTAGGTTTGATGTTAAAATGCCAATGTAAATGCTAAGTGGACCAGTCCAGGACTAAATGGGTTTTTTTTGGTCCGGACCAAACAAAACAAGCGAACTGAACTACAAGTGTGAACACAGCCTTACTCACACAGCTCTAACTAACTGGCCTCCGTTACACTGGTCACGTCTTACGTTTTTGAATCACTAAAAAGAACCAGTTCATACGAGTCATTTGTTTGGAAATCAGACTCTACTGGTCGTGTTGTATCCCTATGTTGCTTGCATCTTGCAAGTACTCAACAGAAACACATTTCTACATGTGTATACTGTCTTTTTATTGCTTTGCATTCAATGCAACCTCACATTCACACCTAAGATTTTTAGAACAAAAAATAAGCTTTTAAAAAAGTTAAAAAGGAAGACGCAGATTCAGCAGATGGAGAATCGCCACTGCGATTCAAAGCCGGTGCAGCAAAAACAGGGCTGGTTTTGGATGATCGTCAATGGAGAATGATGCCTTTTGTGTCCAGATGGTGTAGTTATGACATCTACCAGCAGGGGCTTAATTCTAACCATAAGTAGTCGTATAACTTGTTCTGCACTGTTTGTGCTACAGCCATGAATGACTCTGTAACTGTAACGCAAGGAACTCGGCATCGAGGTAGCCTGTTTTGTACGGGCATGAAAATGTAATCTAATTATTTTTAATGTCACTCACCTGCCTTAGTTTTTCCACTGACGCTAACAAGCCATTCACTTAAAAACTTTAAACATCTTCTATTTTGCTTTTAAAGTGGTAAAATAATGATTCATCCTGTATAATAGCTCATAATAAGACACAACTCTGGCTTGCAGTTCCTATGCTGACAGAATCAATGTTTAGTGCCCAAACAGCTCTGAAAACAAACAATAAGCAATCTAACAGCCCACCCTCCTCCTCGGGTTCATTATTACTGCTGTTTCCACGCTCATTTCGCTCTCGTGGCTCCTCTAGAGATGGAGGTATGAAATATCACATTTTTCCAGCATTTCTCCCTGAAGTGGCCCTGGCAAGCGTTCACACGGCATACATTTCTGCTTTCATATATTTCCCCCTCTCACCACTTTTAAAAAACAAATCCCCTCCCTCCCTCGCTGGGCTTTGATGTGTCTGCCGTGTTACCTGGGTTTGTAGAGCGTTAGCAGTCATGTAGAAGTTCTGTCGACTGTCAGTTTCTCTTATCTGTGAACACATGAATTGGGATGTAAAAAGGTGTATTTCGTAAAAAAAAAAAAAGTTTTAATTGTGGGTTGTCGTTGTGAAGTTGAAATTGTATATGAACGTATACGCCAAAGTCGATGACTTTAGCAAAATGGATGAAATTGCATACAGAAATTTAAATATTGTAACATTACTTTCATGACAATTAATACAATTTCTCACCCCAAATTCTTATTACAGTAATGCAGACCTTTTTTTCCTAAATGTGATTATCTTCGATGATTCTCATATTTGCTGTCATTTTGTTTTATTAAATCAGCAAATATTAAATGTGACAAACACTACCACAATGTAAAAATGGTTGACAATTTATATATATATATATATATAATACACTACAGTATCCAAATGTTTTGGGATGCCTGCCTTTACATGCAGATAACCTTTAATGACATCCTATTCTTAATCCGTAGGGTTTAATGTGGAGTTGGCCCACCCTTTGCAGCTCTAACAGCTTCAACTCTTCTGGGAAGGCTTTCCACAAGGTTTAGTGTGTTTATGGGAATATTTGACCATTCTTCTAGAGGCGCATTTGTGAGGTCAGGCACTGATGTTGGGCGAGAAGGCCTGGCTCGCAGTCTCCGCTCTAAGTCATCCCAAAGGTGTTCTATCGTTCAAAACTCGCTCACCAATTTCTTTATGGACCTTGAGTCCATCCCTAAAGTTGGGAGCGTGAAATTGTCCAAAATGTCTCGGTCTACCAAACTTTACACGTAGCACGATGCAGTCAGGCAAGTACCGTTCTCCTGGCAACCGCCAAACCCAGACTTGCCCATCAGATTTCCAGTCAGAGAAGCGTGATTGGTCACTCCAGAGAACACGTGTCCACTGCTCTAGAGTCCAGTGACGGCGTGCTTTACCCCACTGCATCCAGCTTTGCATTGCACTTGGTGATGTTAGTCTTGGATGAGCTGCTCGGCCATGGAAACCCATTCCCTGAAGCTCTACACGCTGTTCTTGAGCTAATCTGAAGGCCACATGAAGTTTGGAGGCTGTAGCTATTGACTCTGCAGAAAGTTGGCGACTTCTGCGCACTGTGACCCTCAGCATGCGCTGACCCCGCTCTGTGATTTTACGTGACGTACCACTTCGTGGCTGAGTTGCTGTTGTTCCCAATTGCTTCCACTTTGTTATAATACCACTAACAGTTGAGCGTTGAATATTTAGTAGTGAGGACATTTTACGAATGGACTTATTGCACAGGTGGCAACCCATCCTGAGAGCGACACATTTTTTCACAAATGTTTGTAGAAGCGTCTGCATGCCCAGTGCTTGATTTTATACACCTGTGGCCACGGAAGTGACTGGAACACCTGAATTCAATGATTTGGAGGGGTTGCCAATACTTTTGGCAATATTACATTCGTTGACGTGCGATTATGGCTAAATGTCAGCACGGCTGTGATTAGGCTATAGGCACAAGGCCATAACAGCCGTACTTATATATAGCCATATTGCATGACTACGAGTGTAATATTGCTCATATATATTTATATGCTCATAAATAAAGCGGTTCTTGACACGAACGATGAACGGCCGCTGACAGTCTGGAGCTCACGTCTCCCAAAACGTCTAAACAAATGTTTTACCAGGTGCTATGTTTATATATAAATCACATATTTGAGGTCTAAACAACTACATTCTCACATAAAAAAAACTCTTAAAACTATATTCTGTGACACAATAACAGTAGTATTTGTAAAATAATAGTAGGTTTGCTTCTCCGCCATTGACAGTGTAGATCCGGCAGAAACAAGCAGAGTGATACAAATCGTGAAATGGTTTCCATGTGATATTAGTAGAATATCGCATGGCTGGAAAAGGCCCAATCAGATTCGAGAACCAGAACTAGCATTTGGTATTCTGGCAAATCTGATCACGCTATTTAGATCACTTCTGAAACACTAGTCCTCTAAACGCTAGATCTCTTCTGATACATGTAAGTTTACTACGGCCTTTATCTCATGAGAAACATCCAACCCAACTGTTTTATTATGTTCGTATAAATTTGTACAATGTAAATCATACAAAAAATGTATGATTTTCCAAGTTGTGCTCAATGTAGAGTCAAATGACGTCCTGGTGAAGTTTGACCTACTCCAGCTCCATCTCTGTGGACCTAAAGGGTGGAGTTATGTTTAGTGATAGGGTTAAAGGGATGTTTCACCCAAAAACGAAATGTTTATGTGTATCTGCTTACCCCCAGGGCATCCGAGATGTAGGTTTCTTTGTTTCTTCAGTAGAACACAAAGGAAGATTTTTAACTTGAACCGTTGCAGTATGATAGTCATATAATGCATGTCAATGGGGATATTTTAGAGTATGAGAGCAATGAGAGTAAAAACACATAGACATACGAATCCTTATTAAACCATGCGGCTCGTGGCGACACATTGATATCTTAAGACACGAAACGTTTGGTTTCTGCGAGAAACTGAACAGTAATTGTTATTTTTTTACCTCTTATCAGACGAATGTCATCTAGTATTCCCAGCACCATAACTTCCGGCGAATAAGGTCAAAATACTGGCGCGGGCAAAGATATATATACGTAGATGCCTCATTCGACCAATCCACGCAGGCACTAATGAGGAATCTATGTTTATATCTATGATCACACCGGTATTTTGCATGTATTTTGACCTTATTCGCCGGAAGTGATGGCTGATGCAGAGCCAGAAAAAGAAATACATTTTTAAATATGGATATTTTTCTTACACAAACGCGTCGATTCGCTTCAGAAGGCCTTGATTAACACCCCGGAGCCGTGTGGAGCAGTTATATGACGGACAGATGCATTTTTTTATGGACTTCAAAAACAGAGCAACTATTACTGCCATTATAATGCTTGGATTAGCCTGAACATTTTTAATATAACTCTGATTGTATTCGTCTGAAAGAAGAATGTCATATACACCTCGAATGACTTGAGGGTGAGTAAATCATGGGCTAATTTTCATTTTTGGGTGAACTATCCCTTTAAGGGCAGGGTTAGTGTGGCTCTGCAGTGAGGAGCCTCTCAGATTTTTAGAAAAAAGTAAACATGTAGCCCCACCCCTAAACTTAACCTGAAGAGTGAGATTGTACGAATTAGCCACCAATTCGGCAAAAAAAAACGTAAAATGGTTTGCCATGAGGTTGTGTTGCGAACATCATAGCAAAAGACTTTACACTCTAAAAAATGCTGGGTTAAAAATAACCCAATTTGGGTTGAAAATGGACTAACTCAGCAATTGGGTTGTTTTAACCCAGCAATTGGGTTGTTTTAAATAAACATTTAACCCAACCGCTGGGTTAGAACAACCCAAATGCTGGGTTAGTCCATTTTCAACCCAAATTGGGTTATTTTTAACCCAGCATTTTTTAGATTGTAGCAGTCTCCATTTCCTTTCCATTTAATTTAATTGCTGTCTAAGAGAAACAGTTCAGATTTTGAGATTGGCAACACTAAAAATATCTTGCCTGGTCCATTCAGCCATTTAAGTTTCTGTTCTAACACATACCGAAAGTAACAGCCAGTTCAACCTGAATTATATCTTAGCCCTGATCATACAGTTTGTTTATTTATGTCTCTCACATTTTTATTATGATTGCTGCACTATTCACATTTCACATTGTGTGTTATAATCCTCACATCAGGACAGTTTTGAGATCCCCTGTGAATTGTAACAGGCCCATCATTCGGCATTAGCAGACATTTGAAACATGACGGCTCTAAACATGTTTGTGTTGATAGTCAAGAGTTAATTATGACGGGTTTCGCTCAGGGCTGGCCATATGGATCGGGCATATGCTGCGTATATATAGAAAAGGGTGGCATGTTTAATTGATACAGTTCCACGCTCCATAAACATCCACAGCGAGGGAGAAAGGGGACAGATCTACGGGGAACTACATCAAACAATCAGTGTAGACTCAAACAAACCATCTTACTTTAAAGTGTGAAGGCAAACCAAGCGGAAGAGAGGGACTCATCTGTCTCTTTCTCTGCCCATCACTTTGACATGAATAAAAGAGTATATTTTCATGTATTATGATATGGAGCACAGTAGTAAAGTGGCTCATACTTATGGTTAGTGATTTGAACAAAGCCCAAACCCTTCTTTGGAAACTAAATAAACATTCGGAGCCGGTTTCTACACATTCTGAAAGTGTAACAACCAGCTGAATCGGTTGAACCTTAGTTCTCGTTCTACAGTTTGTTTAGTTAAGCGCTTTGACTTATGGATGTGTTGTGAGAGGAGAGAGAGAGCGAGAGAGCGAGAGCGTATGCAACCTTTCATTGCTGTGGATATGAATAGCTGGTGTTGCAGCCACATTTTGGTTAGCCAGTGTCTGGGATCTATTATAGTATCGCGTGTGTGCACACACACACACACACATCTTTGCGTCTGTTATTTTAGTGCTGCATGTATTTTTATAGGAGTGCATTTTAGAGACAGGTTTAATCCAGGGAATGTGTGCAGCAGAGTTTGCTCCAATCTCGACTGCGCTGAAATGCAGTATATCTATCTTTCTTTTTCCTGAGGACAACAGGAATTCTCCATGTCTGGGATGCTGGGGGTTTCTGCAGAGGTTAAGGGCTCTGTTGTTAGACACTTTAGATCATTTTAATATCTGAAATGTTTTTCTTCTTCTAGACAACAGTGAGAGCTTAGTTAGCATAGTGTGTGTGTGTGTGTGTGTGTGTGTGTGTGTGTGTGTGTGTGTGTGTGTGTGTGTGTGTGTGTGTGTGTGTGTGTGTGTGTGTGTGTGTGTGTGTGTGTGTGTGTGTGTGTGTGTGTGTGTGTGTGTGTGTGTGTGTGTGTGTGTGTGTGTGTGTGTGTGTGTGTGTGTGAGAGAGATGTAATATATCTTTAAAATGTCTTAACATGTTTATTATATTATATATATAGATAGACAGACAGACAGACAGACAGACAGACAGACAGACAGACAGATAGATAGATAGACAGACAGACAGACAGACAGACAGACAGACAGACAGACAGACAGACAGACAGACAGACAGACAGACAGACAGACAGACAGACAGACAGACAGACAGACAGACAGACAGATAGATAGATAGATAGATAGATAGATAGATAGATAGATATTTATAAAATATTTATATATATATTTATATATTAAATATATTTACATCCTTCCATCATAATTATTATATGAATGAAATAAATTTAAATCCATCCCTTCCTTCCTTCTTTCCTTCCATCCTTCCTAATTATTATATATATGAAATATATTTAAATCCATCCATCCATACACCCATCCTTCCTTCCTTCCTTCCTTCCTTCCTTCCTTCCTTCCTTCCTTCCTTCCTTCCTTCCTTCCTTCCTTCCTTCCATCCTTTCTAATTAGTATATATATGAAATATATTTAAATCCAGCCAGCTATCCATCCATCCATCCATCCATCCATCCATCCATCCATCCATCCATCCATCCATCCATCCATCCATCCATCCATCCATCCTTCCTTCCTTCCTTCCTTCCTTCCTTCCTTCCTTCCTTCCTTCCTTCCTTCCATCCTTTCTAATTAGTATACATATGAAATATATTTAAATCCAGCC
The DNA here is from genome assembly GCF_949357685.1 of Gobio gobio. NCBI lineage: Eukaryota > Metazoa > Chordata > Actinopteri > Cypriniformes > Gobionidae > Gobio > Gobio gobio. The sequence continues at coordinate 66,819,187 of NC_137097.1, forward strand.
AGCTATCCATCCATCCATCCATCCATCCATCCATCCATCCATCCATCCATCCATCCATCCATCCATCCATCCATCCATCCATCCATCCATCCATCCATCCATCCATCCATCCATCCATCCATCCATCCATCCATCCATCCATCCATCCATCCTTCCTTCCTTCCTTCCTTCCTTCCTTCCTTCCTTCCTTCCTTCCTTCCTTCCTTCCTTCCTTCCTTCCTTCCTTCCTTCCTTCCTTCCTTCCTTCCTTCCTTCCTTCCTTCCTTCCTTCCTTCCTTCCTTCCTTCCTTCCTTCCTTCCTTCCTTCCTTCCTTCCTTCCTTCTTATATATATGAAATATATTTAAATCCCCCATCCTTCCTTCCTAATTATTCTATACATTTAAATCCATCCATCCATCCATCCATCCATCCTTCCTTCCTTCCTTCCTTCCTATTATATACATTAAATAAATGTAACTCCATCCATCCATCCTTCCTTCCGTCCTTCCTAATTATATATATATGTAATATATTTAAATCCAGCCAGCTATCCATCCATCCATCCATCCATCCTTCCTTCCTTCCTTCCTTCCTTCCTATTATATACATTAAATCATTTTAACTCCATCCATCCATCCATCCATCCATCCTTCCTTCCTTCCTTCCTTCCTATTATATACATTAAATAATTTTAACTCCATCCATCCATCCATCCTTCCTTCCTTCCTTCCTAACTTTTAAAAACATTAAATAAATTTAAATCCATCTATCCATCCATCATCAAGATTTTGCCAAGTAAGACATGTTTTTTTGATCTTGAAACAACATGCCTGTCCAAAAATGTTGTCCTAACCCTATCCCTGTCCCTAAACCTAGCCCTACCCATAACTCATCCCTAAAACCAGAGGGAAATTATATGCCTAAACTTGACAGAAACTGTAAACTTGTCCTTTAAATCTGATTGGTTGATGTTGATCCAGGAACATGTTGTACTTGGTGAAATCACATTCACCGTTTAGGAACATGCATTTATGAAGATATCTTTATAAGGCCAACCAAAGTATGTGATTTTATTTTTATTTTTTGCATAAGTGTGGTTTCATTTGTTCTTACATGCTTTCATAAACTTGATAAATGGTTGTGAAAACGTTTGTATGCAGATTGCACACAACCAATTGTGCATACACATGGTTAGTGAATGAGACCAAATGTCTTGAACTTTGCTCTTATTTGCCCAGAAACCACAATCTGCAGTCAGCAGTCGGATTTCTTCATGCATGTGAACTCAAATTCCACCAATATTAAATGATTTGAGCTGCTATCCACATTCATTTTATATCTCTATATTATCGCCGTGTCAGTGTGAGTCCCATTTGTGTCTGTTTTATTCCTCTAGCTACTTCTCGGTTAAGTCTCATCAAGATCAACCCATGTGAGCCATAGATTTCCTTGGTTTTTGTGCACTAGTAAATCACTTTTACTTTAAAATCAACTGGTAGAGACCTCTTGCCCCATAATACCGCTGTGTGAACAGACTTTGCCCTCGGCTTTACTGTGTGATTTAACGTCGTCCCACTAATGGATAAACTGGAATGGGGCTTATTCAGTTCCGCACACCCAGTCAGTGCACCTCCCAGCATACAAATGAACTGGGATGAATGGACACGACACTCTGAGGAAAAAAAACAACACCTTGGCGGTCGTGTCGGGAGAAAGAGTCGCTGTGTGAGAGGTTTGTGCTGAATAAGTCACGGATATACTGGGAAGTCAGGAGGTGTGAACGGGAACCAGTTTGGAGAGTCTGGTCTGACTGTGCACAGCATGCAGAGCTGAAGTGAGCTTAAGATGAAACCCGCTGATTACAGGCCGCACGAGTCCAACGCTGCACATGTGCGGCAGAAATGTGTTCAGTCACAAGCTTTCAGAATAGATTTGACCCTCTATGAAGAAAACCTGTGTGTTGTTTCGCACAAGTGAAAAGAGTCTATAATTATACGGTCTTTACATATTTTGGTAACATTTTACAATAAGGTTTCATTTATTAACATTAGTTAATTTATTAACTTGCATGAACAAACAATGAGCATTACATTTGTTACAGTATTCGTTCATCTTTGTTAATGTTAGCTAATGAAAATCCAGCTGTTCATTGTTTGTTCACGTTAGCTCTAATGTTAAAAAAATAAAACTTTAGATTTTAATAATGTATTAGTAAATGCTGAAATTAAAGGTGAAGAAACCATCCAGAAACCACTAGGCCAGTGTTATATATTTTGTTCAGTTGAGTACTTAGAATATCCCAAATGTTTTCAACTATTTGTAAATCGTGAGAAAATTGCTATTTTAACCGAGGAGCCGGGACGTGTGAGCTATGCGTGTGAGGGAGTCGCCTGTCGATCGCGTCATATCTGCGTCACTCTCGGTCTCCGGTTTTATTCAGTGAAACACTTTACTCTCACTGCAGTGTGAACAAGTGTCATAGCAGCCGCCGAGCGAACGTCATAACTTCCTTTTCAACACACTCAGATATATCTAATACGATAAACAGAGCTGCGTTACCTCACACTCAGCACTGGAGAAGAGGAAGTGCCGCCGGCAACCGTGTCATAATAAAAGTCCCGCCAGCGACTGCCATAATAACAGTCCCGCTCTTCAATCGCTCCTGCGGCCTAGATCAGCTCCACAACACTCGGTCCTGCTCTGCTTCAGACTACAGTAATGTTAATAATCGCATCCATGAACATGATTTCTGCCCGAGTCCTATCCTGACTGTTTTCCACCGGCTGTGAGGTGAAGACCACATGTCCCGAGATTCTGCGCTCAAACGTGCCGTCATCAAACTACGCCTTTGTTTTGAACAGGCGACCTCTAGTGGACGGAAAAGTTACATAGTGTAGCTTTAACATGAACAAAGATTAATAAATGCTGTAGAAGGGCAGTTAATTGTTATTTAATGTTAACTAAAGTAGTTATTTATTGTTTATGGGAATTTTTGGCCATTCTTCTAGAAGCGCATTTGTGAGGTCAGGCACTGATGTTGGACGAGAAGGCCTGGCTCACAGTCTCCGCTCTAATTCATCCCAAATCTGTTCTATCGGGTTGAGGTCAGGACTCTGAGCAGGCCAGTCCAAGTTCCTCCACACAAAACTCACTCATCCATGTCTTTATGGACCTTGCTTTGTGCACTGGTGCGCAGTCATGTTGGAAAAGGAAGAGGCCGTCCCCAAACTGTTCCCACAAAGTTGGGAGCATGATTGTCCAAAATGTCGTGGTATGCTGAAGCATTAAGAGTTCCTTTCACTGGAACTAAGGGGCCAAGTCCAACCCCTGAAAAACAACCCAACACCATAATCCCCCCTCCACCAAACTTTACACGTAGCACGATGCAGTCAGGCAAGTCCCGTTCTCCTGGCAACCGCCAAACCCAGACTCGTCCATCAGATTTCCAGACAGAGAAGCGTGATTGGTCACTCCAGAGAACACGTCTCCACTGCTCTAGAGTCCAGTGACGGCGTGCTTTACCCCACTGCATCCGACGCTTTGCATTGCACTTGGTGATGTAAGGCTTGGATGAGCTGCTCGGCCATGGAAACCCATTCCCTGCAGCTCTACACGCTGTTCTTGAGCTAATCTGAAGGTCACATGACGTTTGGAGGCTGTAGCTATTCACTGCAGAAAGTTGGCGACTTCTGCGCACTGTGCCCCTCAGCATGCGCTGACCCCGCTCTGTGATTTTACGTGGCCTACCACTTCATGGCTGAGTTGCTGTTGTTCCCAATTGCTTCCACTTTGTTATAATAACACTAACAATTGAGCGTGGAATATTTAGTAGTGAGGAAATTTTACGAATGGACTTATTGCACAGGTGGAAACCTATCACAGTACCACGCTTGAGTTCACTGAGCTCCTGAGAGCGACACATTCTTTCACAAATGTTTGTGCTTCAAATGTAATATATACATTTTTTGTATATTTTTTTGTATATTTATGTATCTATTATATTTATTGAAAAAAAAAATATATATATATAAATATGAGTAATGATTTATTTATAATTTCCATTTTTGTTAGTGTCCAAATGTTGATTTTTCCCTAAAGAGACAGAAATGCCTTTATGTTGAAAAGTTTTAAAGTCTTTTGTCATTGGACAACCTTTATGTTCCACAATTTAGTTTATTTTCTAGTTTTTTAAGAACCCAGAAACCAAAACACTGACCTGAAGAACTTTTTGAACATCCAAAGAACCTTACAGCAGCTCAAGAAACTAAGAGTGAAGGGTAAAAATATATTACTACAGTACTGCGATTATAATGCTGATGACTTATATATGTTATATTATGTTTCAGGCCACCGAACCGTTTCTGGTGAATGAAGACCCGTCCAGAGGTCCTGGGATACCAGAGTGCTTCGTCGTGTCTGATTCCTACAGGGTACGTCTCCATATTATTCCTCCAGCATTGTTATATGATGTTGTGGAGTCAAAAATATAACCTTGATTATTATTTCCATATGCACATTTCCATATGCACAATCCTGCAGAAAGTAAGTCTCATAATTTTACCGGAGCTCTGTTTTCTTGTGGGAAATGAAAATTATAACCTGCATACTTCTATAAAATGAGAAGTATACATGAGGGTAAGGCTGCAAGGAAGGGAGGGCAAAGAAAAAACACTGCAAAGCAGAAAGAAGTGCAGCTTTTAAAATTCCACCCAGCGAGCGAGCTGGATTTACAGCGATGGGAGTGAAATAAAATGGTCATAAAAACAGAAGGGCGGGACGGAGAGATGGAGAGATGGGAAGGGGAGTCTGTGGATGACTGAAAATGAGACTGTTAATGAGCTGGGAGCCGCTTTTCTACTCCTCGTTTCCAGCGGATCGCTTTTGCCAACGTTTCGGGGGGAAAAATCTGGGTTGCTCAGAGAGCAGGCATTCGCAGAAATGGAGGGAAAATGATGAAACGTGATTGGCTGACAGTACAGAAGGGGCTGGGGTGTAAAATATAGCCGTGTTGGATATCAGGAATGTGTCAGACTATATCGTCCTACGGGTTAATTTAGAGGATAAAGGAGGGCTTGGCTATATTTTGTGCTGATTTGTACAGCAGTGTGTTTGTCTATTTTTGTTTTGTGTAGAAAGCAGGAGCAGTTCGTTGCTCACACCGAAACAACGGCTAAAAGTTTTGTCTTGATGTTTTAGTAGCTGATGAATCTCAACCGGTGGGTTGCGACCCAAAAATGGGCCTCAGTTCTGATAGAGTCTCGGACAGCAGAGTAAAAAACATGCTAAATGCAAACAATTAAATGCAGTTTAACCATATCATCACGCATGGTTATGATATATGATATCTATCTTTTTGTTGTTGATGTCCAGTTGCGAACCACTGAACTTGACCATGTTTAACTCTGGTGAGAACAAAATACGCAGGCAATATATAAACCTTGAACAATCAAGCTTTTACTTTCAGTTTAGACGTTTTGTTCTTGTAGCTCAACTGCACTGTTTGAAGAAAATGTTCTATATAGAACCTTATAGGGGTTCCCATCGCTTTGTGGATTTAGTTAATTCAATTTCCATTTTGTTTTAATTCATTTCTAAGTTTTTTTAAGATTCAAGAAGATCCATCCATCCCATATAGAACCCCATTGAATCTTTTTTTTCTTCTTAGACTCTTAAAATAAAGGTTCTTTATTGATATTGATGGTTCCATTTTAACATCCATGCCCAGTAAAAACAACACGTTCTCATGAAATGCGTATATATAGCATGAATTGTATTTATCGTGCAATGTATATGCCAAAATGAGTTTTTACGTGCATATGATACGCTTTGCAAGTTTAGTGGGGGGGGATTACGTGCATATAACACGTTATAAAGTGTGTATCATATTCACGCGAAAACTGCATATTATATGCACGTAAAAACTCATTTTGGCGTATAAATCACACGATAAATGCAATTAGTGCTATAGATACGCAGCTTCATGAGATCAGGCTGGTAAAAAAAACACGGAAGCTTGTTGAATAAAACAATTTAAAAGATAATTGCAATTTTTTTTTTTTCCCCCTCACAATTCTGACCTCAAATTGCAAGATATAAACTTGTGATTGCGAGTTATAGTTGCCAGATATAAACTTGAGTTTATATCTGTTACGTACTGCTCCGAGAGACAAAGGGTTGAGAATCCAAATACAGCTTTAATGAAGGGTAATCCACAATCGTAATCAAAACAGGCAAAAGGTCATACACAGGCAAGCAGTCCAAACAAGGCAGGGGACAGAGGCAAAAGGGTAAGAGACAAGGCAAGAGATCCAAAGAACAACAAGACATGAAACAGGGGCGAACGCTCAGAAATGCAGTGTAACAACATACAAGACTTCGCAATGAATGATAGACATGATCAGGCTTATATAGTGTGAGCTAACAAGGTAATGGGGAGCAGGTGGATGTAATCAATGAGTGCTGATGAGTCCGGGCAAAGGATTATGGGAGATGTAGTCCTTGATGGAGTGAGAGTCCGGGGTGGAGTGCCCTCAGGTGGTAATCAGGGGCACTCTCACTGGTGATTGTGACAATATCTCGCAATCCTGACTTTGTAACTCCCGATTCTGACACTGAATTGTGAAATATACAGTAAACTCGCGATTGTGAGTTATAAAGTCAAATTCTTTGGGAAAAAAAGACTGACTTTATGAGTTTATATCTCACAATTGCAGAACGTTTCTGTACTATATATACGTTGAATAACTGTAATAGATCGAACCATTTTTGGAAGTGAAAAAGGACAAGTCATTGTATAATTTACAGTGAAAAAACGTCAGTTGACATTCCTAGAATTCCCTGCAAGACACTTTACATTTGATGTATTTTCGTTGAAATAACTTTTTTTTATTTGTTTTTTTCTAACCAGTTATGTACATTAGGGTTTATGTTACATCTAATGTTTTTAAATGAATGTTTATTCAGGGCTTGACATTAACGCTTGTCCGGGACAAGTGGATTTTTTGAAGGGGCAAGTGAAAGAGAATTTTACTTGCCGGACGGACAAGTAGCCTGATAAAACGTCATTAACAAAAAATAACTAGGGAATCACCAAAATGCAAGAATGATTCTGCATTCATTACTGTAAGTGGCTATTGACAGTGGATGATAATATATAATGTATAATGAACTGACGGTAACTAACTTTGCACTGTTGACGCTCGCGCAGCTCGAGGAGAAATCGAAACATATGTGCACCGCTCACACAGTGAAACCCAGTTAACACACTGCCGTAAAAATGTAGAAATGTGGAGTTTATTTATATTTATAACATGATACAGTTGTCACATTACCAAGAGTGCTGTTTTCCTGAATAACATCACGACTGAAAATTACACTGATTTCATATGACGGTTCCATAAACCATTATTAACATTAAGTAACTTACATTTTAGACGCAATATTGAGTGTTTTTGTTCTATTTCAGCAGCGAAAATAGTTCCAAAAGATCACAGCAGAACGAGTGTCACAGCAACAGCGTGTTATTGAATGATTCAGCGTTTTGAATGAATCGATAGAATCAAAGATTCAATGACCTATTCGTAAACAACTGCCTCACTCAGCGTTTGAACGAATCGACTCAATGACTCACTCATTCAGACGGTCACCTGCTGCCACCTACTGGTGGTTTAGTTTCATCTTTCCAACATTGCTTATTTGTATATTCAAAAAATATTTAAAACCATCTCATAACATTATTTAATGCAGTTGTAATTTTTCAGTGTAAGTTATTTAATTTGACTGGTAACAGCCAGTGTCGTCTTCTAATTTAATTTATTGATCCAATTTAAGAATATAAAAGGAAATCTGAATCATAGCCTACACTGTTAGACATTTTATTGTATTTTTGCGGTAACTTACTGGCAGCACTATTGCCAGTAAGTTAATGTAATTGCCCCTTTACAGTAGCTAACCGTAAATAATATAAATGGTATTTTACTGGGCTTTTTTGCGGTAAGTAACTGTAAAATTGCGGTAAAGTCTAACAGTGTATATTTAATAAGATTAGGGGAAAAATGCCCTTTATAAAAGGTACAAATATCACAAATATGCATATGTCAAAGCTGATTGAACACTGGTGAGAATATTGCTTCAGAATAAATTTTATGTACAACACACACACCTTTTTTTTTTCCTTTTTTTTCTGACAAGCACATTTTTTACTCGGACAAGTGGATGACAGATTTTTTTACGTGAACATGCTTAATGTCGAGTCCTGGTTTATTGCATATTTTTATTGTTATGTGTGTTTCTATGATGGTGTTTAGTGTTTGTGCCCTATTGTAATGATCAGACCGCATGGTCTGAAGCACATGGCGCATGTGCACTTAGGGCGTGTCCGAATCCACTTTTGCCACAATGGAAAAATGGTCGGCGCTCCAGACGCATGGTCCAAAAGGGTTGTACCTAGTAATGAGTCACGGGTGTGTTTTGGGTGTACTGGCAATAAACCAATCAGAGTCTCATCTCCCATTCCCTTTAAAAGCCAGTTGCGCTTGCACCATGGCAGATTCGCTATTACATGGCAGAATTTGCGAGCATTAAGACTGAACGATTCTCCTTTTATTTTAAATATTTAAAAATGTGTGTGTGCTGCTGCGCATCCCTGTGTGTGTAATAAGCAATGTGTACATGCGTTGTGCATCCGCCTATAGGCTCATATAACTAACACACTCTTTAAATAACACAAAAAATATTGCGCTATTGACTTTAGTCCAGGTTTTTGTTGGTCAATCGTTTTCAGTTCCTCAAAATAGCAGCTCACCAACAATGCACCTGAACACACCTGGTTTTCAGACCAGCACACACATGGGCGAACAGATGGGCGCGAGTGCATATGCTATTTAAACAACGTGGAGCTGGAAGTGAAAATGAGAACTGTGTCGGCTGAAACTAGCAAAAAACACTGGCGTCCGGCCTATTTCAGTTAATGAAATTTTTTTGTTGATTTTTACTGTAAATTTAAGTTAAACCTAAAATGTTTCTACCATATACATTTCTGGCAACCTCTGCAGCTGACATTTTTTACCGTAAATTTAACAGATTTTTTTTTTTTTACAGCGTGGAACCGTTCCACACTCTTAAAAATAATCAACCTAATGGAATGGAAAGGTTCTATGGATGTTTAAGTTTCTTCATGGAACCATCAATGCCAATAAAGAACCTTTTTTTAGAGTGTATGCCACAAAAGGTTTTAGTTAAAAAAAATCTTTAGATGTTTGAAATGCTATTCACACTTATAGAAAAATATAGAACTGTTCGCTGAAAGTTTCTTTGGGGAAGCAAAATAATTTTTATATCTAATGCTCTATGTATGCTGATATCCAGCAGCTCTTGATTTACTCCCAGAGTGTGGTTCTGTCGTGTGTTAGTTTAGTCTTGTACCCACTCAAACCACTAAATGTGGGGCACATCTTGAGAGGTGGTACATGAGTTATCATGTTGTGTTTGCCATTTCTTTGGTTTGGAGAAACCTCCTCTCCTCTCACCACTGCAGGGCTTTGAACTGGTTTTGTGGCGTTTTGTTACAAATCAGTTCAGGATCTTGGGGTGGAAAAGACTAGGATATTCCCTTCATTTCACAACCACCTGCTTTTATGCACTTCAGCAGTTTAGTCGTTCCAAAAAGACCAAAAATATTTGGTAACTCGAGGTGACATGCTGTACTGCATCTTAAACTGTTTTACATTTTTTATTGTACATAGTTTTTGTGTGTGTGTTAACATTAGTTAGTTAACGACATGAACTAACAATTACAATAGTTGTAAAGGATTTATTAACAATGTTATTTTCAACATTTACCAATACATTAATTCTAGTTAATACTTAAACTAATGGGACCTTATTGTAAAGTGCCTTATTTCATATTTATTAAAAAATATGTATTGTATACAGTATGTATTTATATTTTGCATTAATTTTGCAAAAAAAAGTGAAAAGTGAAAAAAGTAAAGTATACATGTTTCCGTCATAGAATTTAAATATAAATCTATCTATCAATCTATCAATCTATCAATCTATCTATCTATCTATCTATCTATCTATCTATCTATCTATCTATCTATCTATCTATCTATCTATCTATCTATCTATCTATCTATCTATCTATCTATCTATCTATCTATCTATCTATCTATCTATCTATCTATCTATCTATCTATCTATCTATCTATCTATCTATCTATCTATCTATCTATCTATCTATCTATCTATCTATCTATCTATCTATCTATCTATCTATCTCTCTAGCTCTCTAGCTCTCTAGCTCTCTAGCTCTCTAGCTCTCTAGCTGTCTGTCTGTCTGTCTGTCTGTCTGTCTGTCTGTCTGTCTGTCTGTCTGTCTGTCTGTCTGTCTATCTATCTATCTATCTATCTATCTATCTATCTATCTATCTAGCTGTCTGTCTAGCTGTCTGTCTAGCTGTCTGTCTGTCTGTCTAGCTGTCTGTCTGTCTGTCTATCTAGCTGTCTGTCTGTCTATCTATCTAGCTGTTTGTCTGTCTGTCTGTCTGTCTGTCTATCTCTGTCTGTCTGTCTGTCTGTCTGTCTGTCTGTCTGTCTGTCTGTCTATCTAGCTGTCTGTCTGTCTGTCTAGCTATCTGTCTGTCTATCTATCTATCTATCTATCTATCTATCTATATGTCTGTCTAACTAGCTATATGCCTGTCTATCTAGCTGTCTGTCTGTCTATCTGTCTGTCTATCTAGTTATCTGTCTATCTAGTTATCTGTCTGTCTGTCTATCTAGTTATCTGTCTGTCTGTCTGTCTGTCTATCTAGCTGTCTGCCTGTCTATCTATCTATCTATCTATCTATCTATCTATCTATCTATCTATCTATCTATCTATCTATCTATCTATCTATCTATCTATCTATCTATCTATCTATCTATCTATCTATCTATCTATCTATCTATCTATCTATCTATCTATCTATCTATCTATCTATCTATCTATCTATCTATCTGTCTGTCTGTCTGTCTGTCTGTCTGTCTGTCTGTCTATCTATCTCTGTCTGTCTGTCTGTCTGTCTGTCTGTCTGTCTGTCTATCTGTCTCTCTGTCTGTCTGTCTGTCTGTCTGTCTATCTATCTATCTATCTATCTGTCTGTCTAACTAGCTATATGTCTGTCTATCTAGCTGTCTGTCTGTCTGTCTGTCTGTCTATCTGTCTCTCTGTCTCTCTGTCTGTCTGTCTGTCTGTCTGTCGGAAGCAATCAAATTAGAATCACAAATATGAAATTTATAAGGGACAGATCATGTGGAAATGATTCCTTTAACAAGTGTACATTTTCTCTTTTTACATGATATATAATGATTAACAGATTTATTTACATTCAAATCATATTAGAAATAACATGAACATGCCAAACATGCTTGACAGTAAAAAAATCAAGAATACGTTTCTCTCGAAGAAATCTGTACCTTTTAACCCAAAGTGATTATAGGTGGTTCACAAATAGCAGGTCAAAGGTCACATGAGGTAACTAGTGAGTTGCGGTGATGATTCACGCAGGTATGCGTTTCCTGTGTGGTCGTCCAGAGCACTTTCCTCTCTCTTCACTCCCCCGGCTTCCTCCCTTCTGCAGTTCACTTTCCCTCTCTTCCCGGGATCCCTTGGCAGAGGGCTGTAATTGGCCACACAGAGGCGAGTTCTCTCTTTGTTTCCCCTGCAGTGGCTTGCGGTGGAACTGCACAGGCAGCAGGGCCTCATAAATCTCCAGGCCTCCGGTGGCACATCCAGCCTTCAGCTCCGGTTCTGCTCAATGACTTCACCCCCACCAAAAATCCCCACCCAGGGACGCGCTCCAAAACTTTATACCTCCACTTGCCGCCTGCTCTTCCCTTAATGTTCACTCCTTTCATGTTTTTGCACATTCATTTAGAAGTTTGAAA
>NC_137097.1:66833598-66868598 GCF_949357685.1 Gobio gobio
TGAACTGCGAGTTTAGCGCTTCGTGTCATTTTTCTCTCTCTCTCTCTCTCGCTTCGTCCCACTCGGCATATCTTCACTTGGAGAGATTGTAAGACGCGCGCGGGCTTTGGAAAGTCCTGTGTTTGACGTTGTTGCTGTAAGAGTTGAACTTAATCGGTTCGCCTTTTGTGTATGTGTGGAAATGTCAAAGGTCGCCAGCATTGCCCCAAAATACCAGTTTGCCAGCTTTTCTTATCTAAACGGCACATTCTGTGCCTTTCATGTGCATGGTGGGATTGTGAAATTAGGGAAATATGACTGGAGATATTTTTTGAGGTTGTTACCTGGTTTAAATGCATTTATAATGTACACCTGAAACCTTTTTTTATCGTTTTTACACGAGTTATAGTTTCTCGAGGTGCTTACAAGAATTGCAAATGTATGCCTAAGTACATTAATTCATGTTCAAATACTTTTATTTGATATTCTGAATATAATGCGTTTTTTTGACTAGTCTTATTTTAAACGAAACAACAGCAGAGTAAGTCATGTATTAATAATGATGTATTGTTTTTGGATGTATTTGATGTTTAACTGTTACAGGTCACTTTTTCCTCTATATCATTTTGCCATAAACTACTTTAAGATATCAGACTTTAACAAATGTACGTGAAATCTGATTATTTGATACTTTTATGTTTCATAGTTTTTGTAAAATTATAATGCACATCAAAGAGCATTTGCATACAGTTTAAAAATTTGCCATGCAATCAAATGCCATTACTATTTTTGTTGTTGTTGTTGTTGTTTTTTTGCATTCATATGGCATGTTTTACATATATACACACACACACAGACATACACACACTAAAAACACGACAGCTTTTCATATTTGTCTCTTCAATCAGAAACAAAGAGACATTCTCATCCATTACGTCTGCTTCTAAACTCACAATCGCACATCATAGTGCGGAGCTGAACAGGGCTGACAGTGATTTTCCCTCATTTCTAGAGATTCTTTGTCTTCAGGAGTATAGCTGGCTCCTCAAAGTTTTTCTGCGTAAGTTAGTGCCGTCTCTCTGTCATACGCCGCCGTTGTTTATATTCCTGCCATGGCGGACAGTTGGCTTGCGTTGCGTGTGTCATGTGTAATTCATTCCTGAGTTTTACAGTGGTTCTATTAAAACAATTTTAACTTCCATGCCCCTACCGCATGCTTGCAGAACCGGGGAGCGTGTGTTTTTCTTTTGGGCATGCAAGCAGCGGCCTGTTTCCCATTTAAAATACAATAGTTACTGTGCGCAGCCCTGCTCCTTAATTGATTGAAGTGGTGCAGTCATTTAATAAACGTCTTGAGTCTTAAAAAAGGACTGCATTTATGCTTCTTCATAAGGTTTATGGCCATATATCAGCGTTCTTTTTCGTGTTTATGTATGACTTGATATCTGCATTTTACTGTAAGTGTAGTGTCAGTGTTTTTTTTTAGTAAGCAGACTGCAACAGATTTATCTCTTGGGTCTGAAATCTACATATTTCCCTGTTTATATTGCACTGAATCATACCTGTGTCTGCTCCAGAGAAAACAACGGCAGTGGGTCAATCGCAACTGGAAAAGCAAATATGCCATATTAGTATATTATTGGATGACTTCAAGCTTTTATTGGCTCGATTAAAGGCTTTAGAGGTGAGATAGTGCTGTATCGGGTTTAATCTATCTATCGTTCTTAGTTTTTTTGTTGTTGTTGTTGTTGCATTTATTAACAACAGAACCTGAAGCTAAATATATTGCATCAGCTGTATATTTAAATAAATAATCACTGTTTTATTAAATTTAAAGGAGGTTTTGGATATGGAGAGTCCTTGCGCTTCAAGGGGAAAGAGAGCAGGTTGCATATATATATTGCACTTGGATTTCGAAGCTTTGTGTCTGATGAAAACATCTACATTTGGCTTGTTTTTTAGCTGTTGAGGTCATTCATGATATTAAACGTGAATGAAAAAGGTTATACGAGTTACTTTTCTCGAGTGAACAACTTTTGGGAACGGTGCGTATTGCGGCATATAGAGGAGCGTGTTTTAAACCAATGTCAGATGTGGATGTTGGTCAAGGTCTGAAATTGAATATAATTGATTTACTGTAAATAATTCCTTTGCAGAAAGTAAACTTCAGTTTATTGCTGTGGAAAAAGTGCTTTTCAGTTAAATTGCACTGCCTAAACATTTAAAATGCTTTCAAGGCAGCCATTTAAGGGGAAAAAAAATAAAGAAATGCATATATATAATTATATATATATATATATATATATATATATATATATATATATATATATATATATATATATATATATATATATATATATATATATATATATATATATATATATATATATATATATATATATTTTATATATATATATATGACCATAATATCACCAAATGAGTTTCCTCTTATTTAGTCAAGAAATGTTACCGGTCATTCTGAATGAAATGCATTTGCTTCATGCCAAAAATGAGGGTCGACATCAAAAATTATGTCTAATTATGTACTTGTGTTTTGTATAATTACAAAGTGTGTGTGTGTGTGTGTGTGTGTGTGAGAGAGAGAGATTATCACATACAGCTGAAGGGCCACACCTGCCTTTTTTAAGCCTGGCTGGATGTGCAGGTCACACTCAGTCATTAACACTCGCGAAGATTTCAAATACTATAGAGTCGAGAGTATGTCTGTACCTCATATAGAGTTTATTTATTGATTTATTTAAATTTGGGAACTCACATTTCTGTCAACTGGCCAGTCAGAATCAATCATTTTCAGTCAATACCACATAAAAAGTACCGATTTGGACATTTTTTAAATGATTTTAATAGAATATATTTGCGAAAGCCATTTTTTTCCACCACGATTTGAGGAACATCTGAATTGCTGATTTTAGACCAGCGTAAAAATCCCTTTTAATCAGCACCAGCCAGGTCACAGGTGTGACTTTTGTCAATCCCGTGGATTTGATTTGCAGCCATTTTTTATGACCGTTACGCATCTTACCGCAACCGGATCTGAATTTCACAGAGCCGAGGAGAAACCTTTTGTATCTCGCTTCAGAAAACTTTAATCAGCGGCGAGGAATATCTGTGAATATTCGGCCAAATAAAAATCTGGATGAGGCCGTTCGGCCATGACAGGCTTAACTTTCTCCCCCAAACCCCCAAGACTTAGTTACTCTAGACTAGAGTCACTCTAGATTCTCCAGTATCGCTCGCTCCCCAGGCCTGGAAAATGAGTTGGAACAGCTGCTCTCGGGATTAAAATCTGATGGAGCCGCAGTCTGAATCAAGACACTGCTTTGATATCTCAGACTTTAATACTTTCATCATCTTTCACTCTCTGATTCACTCACATGCGACTGTGTCTTTAAGCTTGAATTCTTTCTTGTTCGTTCGTTCTTGTCCTCTTTTTTCCTAATGCTGAAGCTCAAGTGGTTTTATCACAGGATTAGGGAGCGTTGCAGGACCATGTTGAGGGGCTGGTTGTCCAGTACAAGCTACCCGTTTCTTAGCCTTTCTAAGTCACCAGTAGCATCAGAATCACACTTACAAAAAAAGTATTAACATGTTTTTGTGGACATTTTACCATAACGGCTTGTTTTTTAATGGCAAAAGTCTGCACATCCAACCCAAGTGCAGGGCACAATGCAAAAAACAACAAAAACAAACAAAAAGTACACATTTGCTTTTTGGAGAACTATGTAAATGAAGATGGTAATCATTTAGCACGCTGGTATTATCATCTGAACACCACACACACACACACACACACACACACACACACACACACACACTACTGGTCAGAAGTTTGTAATATAAAATAGAAACAAAATGTAATTAAAATAATATTTCACAATATTACTGTTTTTATTGTTTTTAGACTTGGCGAACATTAAATATATATATAAAAAAATATGAATTATATTTTTATATATAATTTAATATATTAAAACCACCAAGGCTGCAAGTATATATTAAATTATATATAAAAATATAATTAATTAATTGAAAACAAAACACACACTGAATTAATTCATTATATTTTGTATAGAATTTTATATATACCGTTGCTTTCCATATATTTATATTGTTTGAAAGTTTTTATTTTGAAGAGGCAGTGTGTGTATTTTAGGTTATGTTTCTTGTTGCCTTTTAATTTTTTTTATTGATTTATTAATTATTAATATAATGCATTTTTATTGTTATGACCCTTTTGTCTTCTCTAGTTCATTTTCAATTATCCTGCTGTTTGAAATACATTTTTAAAAGGTGCTACATTTGTGTAAAGCATCTAAAAAAACACTGAATGTTTTATAATTGTGTATATTTTGTCATTTCTTTCAAATAGTTTTGGATCAATAATAGCGTTTCGCACCGCATGACCCTTGGTTAGAAGTGATTTTCACTTATGAATATTGTCATATTCACTGTAAAAAAAATATTTAAAAAGTATGTTACCTGGTTGCCTTAACATTTTGAGTTCATTGAAATTAAAAATTTGAGTTAATACAATGAACATTTGAGAATCGACATCACCCTTTATTCAAATATTATTAAAAGATTTTGTATTTGTAATAATGCAGTGAAACATACCAAATTGATTTGTCACAAAAAAATATCAGATATTCAGATACAATAATGTTTTGAGTTTCTATTTATTAAACCAATTTCCTTTGTTGTAACTCAAATTTTTAATTTCAATGAACTCAAAATTTTAAGGCAACCAGGTTACTTACTTTTTTAAGTTTACCCAACAATATTTTTTTACAGTGTTGATAAATAGGACCGCATCACATGTTTCGGTTCGATGATCAAAGATTTTGTTCCTGTCGAAATTGGGAGCACGGGAGTGACTTTTGAAGAGGACAACTAGTTGATCTTACGTTTCACTTCAGAGGGCCGTGACGGTATTGTGCGCTCATGTGATAGGCAGTCTGCCGGTGAAACCGGAGTCTCGCGTTTGTCCAAATGGTGTCCAGTGGCGTAGAGTCGAGCTGGTTTCATGGCACGGAGACGCAGAGAGGGATGGTTACAATGCCAGACGGGCACAGGGACACTCTGTTCCTTTTACTTATTCATTCTCACGGGGCGTCAGCCGCGTCCCCTAGCCGACTGTCAAAGCTCCCGTTCACCCGCCGTACGTTCAACAATAATAAAACACCACAAACAAAGACATTCCATAGCGGTGTTCGGAGACTACAGGATCATATCGTGTTTATTTCCCTGAGCTGCACTTACAGAGGCTTTAATTTCCCCTAATTTAGTTTCTCATGACACTCTCTCGTTTTTTTTAACGGAATAGTTTTTAATTTTGCCCTTTACTCCTGTCATTCCGAACACAAAGTGAGGGGTTTAGCAGAATGTTTCAGCTTCTCTTTTTAAAAAACAAAACAAATTGAAAGCAAATATGAATGGAGGCTGTCAAAAAAAGGCAAAAACAGCATCATAAAGTAGCCATCCACTCAAAAGAAAAGGTCTAAATGTAAGATTGATGTATTTGAATTGCATATGAATTAGATATTTTTTAACATGACCTAATAAACTTAATGCGTTGCGTATTTGTCAACGATTATACATATATGAAACTGGTAAGAAACAAGCAAGGTGCATATCCCTAGTCTTCCGAAGTCGTCTAATAGATTTGTGTGAGCATCAAACTGATATTTAAGGCATTATTTGCTGAAAATCTTCAATGCAAAATGCGATTTAGGAGCTGTGGTAGAAGGGAGAATTTTCAGAAAATACATTTCCATTTCGACACATGATTGGAATATAGTCATATGGACTAATGTTATGGTGCTTAGTTGTCATTTTGGCACCTGTGCATTTGAACATTTCCTCATTTGTCTTTCACAGAAGAAAGAAAATCATGCAGGGTTGGAGGATATGAATGATACCATGCAGTGCTGTAACTACATACCACACAGACGGGGAAACATTCATCCCATTTCTCAGAATAGCAGTCCATGCAAATGGGTTTATCGCCAATTCTTAAGCTTTTACATTTGGTCCAATATTTTTAGTTTAGCTTACTTTGTTTTTGAACACCTGTAAATATGGATGGTCATTAATCTATTTGGGATTTTGAGATCATAAATCCAATAAAATCGATATTCAGTAAATGCCCTTTTTTGCCCTGGGAAGTTATAGTTTTGCATAATACAGTTTGCTATCAGAGAGTACCTTGTTTTCCAATAGATATCATTCACGTTTGTTCTAACTTAAGTCTTATTGCAAAACATTTCATTGTGTCTGAATACCATGAACAAAAATCATGGCTAAAGAACACTTACACAGAACTTTTGCCCATGTTAAAAATACTACCGCAAAAACAACTAGCCTAACCAATATCAAGCATAATTAAAGACAAGTACACACTCAGTAATTAAAAAAAGAACCAATAAACAGATTAGCAATCGCACAAATAGATACAACTGAACAAAGATAGATTGAAATATACAGTGTTTTAAGATTTTCAGGGACCGAAACGGTAATCAAATGTAAAATAACACTGCACTTTATTAATAAAATATAGATTACAAATATAGTTAGAGACGTTATTCAGTCAAGAACAGCGAGTGAATTTTCTCTGTCTTTTGTTGTTAGATTAACGTTATTATAGAGACGGCAGCAGGAATAGAATTAGGCTGCTGTCACTTTAAGATCCGCATGGATCCAATATATTGTTATACGTGCGTTTTCTTTCTCAACTGTTTACATTCACTTAAGACTTAAACTGTGTTTACGAGGATAATTTGACATATTTGTGTGTATTCGTCCGTTCAAGTGCAAAAGAACACAGTTCAGTATCGTAGTATCGTATCGTAGAGTATGAGAGGCGGCTTTCTGTGCACACGTCATTTTGGATATAAACAGAAAGGAGCGTGTAAGTCTTCTTGCGCTTGAGTGGTTTAAAGTCATATTAAAATGCACACAAAGGAATCAATATAATTTAATAACAAGTGACCTATTCCTGACCTTAAGTCAGGACAAGCCAATAATTAATAATAATAATTAGAAATGGCCAAATTGCTCTGCACTTCATTACGCAACGCTCTGTATGTTAGGATGACAAAAATGTTTAAAAGTTACATTTTAAGTCTGTCTGCCTCAGGTCTAACGCCGCTTGTCAATGTCAAAATGATTGAGATGGCCAATCAAATCAAAGTAGGCGGGGTTTACATTTTCTTTTGGCTCGTGCACAGTCTATAGACAGACAAACACATCAATCTATCGCTGAAAGCCGTTGCGGAGACTCTACACTCTCAGAAATAAAGGTACAAAAGCTATCACTGGGGCGGTACCTTTTCAAAAGGTACACTTTTGTTCCTTTTAGGTACTAATATGTACATTTAAGGTACCAATATGCCCCATTTAGGTACAAAAGTGTACCTTTTGAAAAGGTACCGCCCAAGTGATAGCTTTTGTACCTTTTTTCTGAGAGTGTAGTCTTTCCGGTGAAATCACAAAACAAAATGCACACAAACGTGTCCCTGCTCTTAATGTACAATCACTGAACATCTTTGATTTTAATGAAGAAGAAAAAAACGATATGAGGGCGGATTAGAACCTGTAACCTTCGACACGGTTTACTGAAACTCTACCACCAGACCATTAAGGAAATCAAATGTTAACAGCGGATCTATGTATTTATTCACTAACGGGAAGAATCTCGAGACTAACGATATATTTGATGCAAATATTATTTGCAAATAGTCCCAAAATGATTATTTCCCAACTAGAATTAGACCTAGAATTTCGTTCACTGTTTTGTTTCTTTATGCTGTATAAAAAGAAAAAATTAATTGCCCCCCCCCCAACGTTCAAGACATGGCCTTGCCTTAAGTATCTGATTCCACCATTGGAATCAATTTTCAGTTCCCAACCCTACTCCCAACTCACTTTTTGTTCCACAAAACGACCCTTCAAAATGAACATGTCAAGGTTTATAGAGAGACAAACACCGGAGGAAATGTTCAGTCCATAGTGGACATAATAAATGTGTCAGAGAGCAGTTTTATTCTGCCGTTCACTATATCAGGTGGTGGGAAACACAAAGCCGGCCTGAATCAGATGCACGTTGGCATGGAAGAAGCCGGCCTAGAATAAAGCACCTAGTTTTTATCTTAAGCTTTAATGCAGAAAGGCCCAAACCAATCGGCCCTCATCTACTATCTGCACAGCTGTCCCAGTATCCGTGGAGAATGGATTCCTACTGCCATTGCCATGGGAGTCTCCAGCCAAAAGAATAGGAGGATATCCAGTGTGTGTGTGTGTGTGTGTGTGTGTGTGTCCTCCTCCCTTCCCCTTCGCTCATGTCACTCCTGGCATGGATTAGGCCTTGGCAGCGGCCTGGCAGTGCCCGTAGCTCCGCTGCGGCTCTGTGCTTGCTGATATGTTGTGCTGTTTCTATGGTAATGGAACACACACTCGAACGCAAATTACATAATTTAGCTCGCATATACATAAGCCGTGAAACGTAGGTTTTTTTGTACGGTCGGCTAACGGAGCTGATCAAAACCATCTTTGTGAAAACAGAGCAGGCCTCAGTCCTTCAAACAGGAAGACACGGTTCCCATAGCAGCTGTTTGAGGGCTTGGCGTAAAGATGGGCCGATAGACATCGTACATCAGAATCCGTTTGCCCTGAATGCATCCCTCAACCTTCGGGTTTTCTCTACACTCCTAAAATAATAAATCCTTCTTTATTGGCGTCCGTGGTTCCATCCATGGAACCTTTCCATTGAACAAAAGGTTCTTTATAATGGAAAAAAAGTGTTTTATAAACCAAAAATGGTTCTTCCCCGTGAAACCCCCCCCCTTGCGGATCCTTCATTATGTTTACGGGTGTAGGACGGTGTGCTTTTAGGACTCCTCTGTGAGGAGTTTGCTGGATTTATGGGTGGGGATGGTTGCGTCGGATGGCTATGCCAGTGTTGGCACGGGTTGGGTTCGCGGTGTTGCTAGGCAAATTTTCCGACTCTGGCATTGTGCTCCGATGGTTCCATCTCTGTCTGAGCGGATCAGTTTCTCTTTGTTTTACTTTGTTTTTGTTGAAGTGCCACTCCACGACGGACCACAGCGGGGCCGATCAAACACCCTGGACGTGTAACACATGCCCACATGCTTATTATGAGACGCAGTCAGAGGTCAAGGCCATACGACCCAGCTGAGGGACGCTAGAAAAGCTTGAGGTGGTTCTGAAAAGCACTGATCCTAATATACACAGTGCACACCAGTCAGTAAGAGTGGACAATGGTAATTAGATATTGGTAATTGGAAATTATTTTTATTTTAAATAAAAATTATTGTTTTTGTATACATTTTATTCATGATTATTTATTTATTACAAATAGGTTTTATATTAAATAATTGTGTAATAGTTAATACGTATTACAATTATAATTAATCCATTTAATTGTTTTACAAATTATATATTTTTTTTACAAACCTCATAGCTTTTGATTATTTTGTCTTTATATTTACCATAAAATGGATTAAATTGGAAGAAAAAAAAGATTATTTATAACAAACAATCTAGCATCAGGGTAGAAAACATTCATCCAGTAGTTCCCATCCATCCATTCATCCAGTTGATCCTTCCATCCGTTCCATCCGTCAATCCAGGCGCTCATCCATCCAGTCGTTCCTTCCATATGTTCGATCCATCATCCAGTCGTTCCATCCATTCCATCCAGTCGTTCCCTCCATCCATCCATCCATCCATCCATTAATTTATCCATCCAGTCATTCCATCCATCCAGTCATTCCATCTATCCATCCATCCAGTCGTTCCTTACATATGTTCGATCCACCATCCAATTGTTCCCTCCATCTGTTCCATCCAGTCGTTCCTTCCATCCATTCAATATATCCAACCAACCAGTCGTTCCCTCCATCCATCCATCCATCCATCCATCCAGTCGCTCCTTACATATGTTCAATCCATCATCCAGTTGTTCCATCCAGTCATTCCCTCCATCCGTTCCATCCAGTAGTTCCTTCCATCCATTCAATATATCCAACCAACCAACCAACCAGTCGTTCCATCCATCCATCCATCCATCCATCCATCCATCCATCCATCCATCCATCCAGTATTTCCTTACATATGTTCAATCCATCATCCAGTCATTCTATCCAGTCTTTCCCTCCATCCATTCAATCCAGTTGTTCCCTCCATCGATTCAATATATCCAACCAACCAGTCGTTCCATCCATCCATCCATCCATCCTTCCAGTAGTTCCTTACATATGTTCAATCCATCATCCAGTTGTTCCATCCAGTCATTCCCTCCATCCGTTCCATCCAGTTGTTCCCTCCATCCATCCATCCATCCAGTAGTTCCTTCCATCCATTCAATATATCCAACCAACCAACCAACCAGTCGTTCCATCCATCCATCCATCCATCCATCCATCCAGTAGTTCCTTACATATGTTCAATCCATCATCCAGTCATTCTATCCAGTCTTTCCCTCCATCCATTCAATCCAGTTGTTCCCTCCATCCATTCCATCCAGTAGCTCCCTCCATCTGTTCCATCCATCCAACCAACCAGTTGTTCCATCCATCCATCCATCCATCCATCCATCCATCCATCCATCCATCACAAAGACTTTGTCAATATTCAAAGCATCTTGACAAACTTTTCTTTTCAAACTTACTTTTCTAGTTAGTAAATACTGTTATATGATTTTTTTAAAAATCTGATAATTTTAATTCTACTTACAATGAATATGAATTGCAATTCTGCATCCTGTTTGCTACTTCAATTCGAATTCCAGAATTGAAATTTCAAATGTGTCTCTGTTAAACTGATATTGAAGGCATTCTCATTTCAGTTCTAAATGATGCACAACTCTAGTTGACAAATGTCTGCTGTTGCACAGTATGTTTGTCTCCATTTCCTTCTTTTACTTTGCATCCCTCTGTCAATTAACAACGCAAATTTAAAACACTCTACCCTCATGCATAATGCATTTGGACGCAAACACACGTGTGCACACCCTCGCACCTGCACACACTTAAGCACATGAGACGCAGGTGTGCATTCTTTACTCATCCGTGTCAATCCGGTGGCAACTGCACATATCACGGCCGGCGCCGACACAGCGCATGCGAGAAAGCGCTGCCACGTGTGCCAGATCCTCGCCTGACTCTTAACCCATATGGCCTCCACAACCTCTGACAGTCAACATGCATCACATTAGCACATTTCCTCTGAACCTGGCCACACCCACAGCCTCACACACGCGTTACACCTTGCAGCTGTGATTGACTGCTTATTGTTTAGATT
This sequence comes from Gobio gobio, assembly GCF_949357685.1. Taxonomy (NCBI): domain Eukaryota; kingdom Metazoa; phylum Chordata; class Actinopteri; order Cypriniformes; family Gobionidae; genus Gobio; species Gobio gobio. The sequence continues at coordinate 66,844,918 of NC_137097.1, forward strand.
AAGGAATATGATTGGCCGGAGATGATTTGATTTCCTGAAGAGTTCCAGATTTCTTTTTTGTGCTGTGAATAAAAAATAAAAAAAGTGTTTGTATCGCAACTGTTTCTCCTAGACAACAATATGATATAATTTAACATTCAATGAAAATTGACCTGTTTATCTTTTTAATGCACCGTCCTGAGCTTTTTGTCTATGATTCATTGCAGCACATTAATCCAAATCTTAATCTTTCATCAAAATGCAATAACTTGCTCTTCAATCAACTGGAATGCAATTCGAACTGGAATAAGAATCTAACTAATTCTTCATCATTCAATCTTTTCCCAGGGGACGAAACCAAATCCTGTCTTTCATGTTTTCTTGTTGAAGGAAGAAAAATGAGTTGCGAATGGCATTTCATATCAAGATTCAATGACTTTTTTATGTTTTCTGCTTCTCTCCAAGAATAAGACTAATCTCACACTGGCTTTTTGTAGAGTTTCAGAAGAGATCTCAACGATGTCTCAAAGATTTGCCAACTTTCCAAAGTTTGCAGTCACAATCTTTCAGATATTAATATTTCTATAGACCAGAACATCACAACATGGGGAGGAGTGTAGAATCCCAGAAAACCATAGAAACACCATAGCACATTTTCATTAAAAAAAAAAAAAAAAAAAATCAATTTTGTTCTCAAATATGCTTTTTGCATTAATGTCATTCTCTGTACTATAAAATTAACTGTCAACAATTGTCTCACTTGTGTCTACTTTTATTTGTACAATGGAATTTTAGGAGAAACATCTGTGACAAAATGAAAATTAAGTTACAATTGTGAGAAATAAAGTTGCAACTGAAGATCTAGGGCCCTATTTTAACGATCTGAGTGCATGGTCTGAAGCAAATGGCGCAGGTGCACTTAGGGCGAATCCACTTTTGCTAATTTAACGATTAAAAAAAACGGTCTGTGCTTCAGACGCATGGTCCAAAAGGGTTGTCCTTAGTCTCTTAATGAGTCATCGGTGTGTTTTGGGTGTTACGTGCAATAAACCAATCAGAGTCTCATCTCCCATTCCCTTTAAAAGCCAGTTGCGCTTGCACCATGGCAGATTTGCTATTACATGGCGGATTTTGCGAGCAGAAAGACTGAACGCTTCTCCAGAGAGGAATCCTTTTATTTTTCATATTTTAAAATGTTTGTGTCCTGCTGCGCATCCCTGTGTGTGTAATAAGAGTGTACACGCATTGTACACCCGCCTATTGGCTCATATTACTAGCACGCTCTTTAAAAAACACCAAAAATACTGCAACTCAATTTCTCACGATTTAGACTTTAAAGGCCCCATCATACACTTGGCGCAATGCGACGCCAGGCCAGGCCAGTTGCTATTTTGAGGCGCCTGAAAACAACTGCGTTATTGACTTTAGTCCAGGTTTTTGTTGGTCATTCAGTCGTTTTCAGTTCCTCAAACTAGCAACGCGCCAACAATGCGCCTGAACACACCTGGTTTTCAGACCAGCATGACCATGGGTGAACAGATGAGCACGAGTGCATTTGCTATTTAAACAACGTGGAGCTGGACATGAAAATGAGAACTGCGTCGGCTGAAACTAGCAAAAAACACGGGCGTCTCGCCTGGTGTTGCATTGTGTCGAGTGTATGATAGGGCCCTAAAAGTCTAAACCGTGAGTCGGAATCAGGCCCTTGTCAAAAAAATCCTAAAGGATTCCAAAAAGAAACCTGTACAGGATTCCATTTAGAAATTCTATCTTATTTTGGAACCGTTCCTATAAGATTCCGTTAGGAATTGTCTTATAGGATATGTATGTCTTGTCCTATAAGATTCTTATCTGATTCCTATAGGATTCTGTGGGAATTGTCTTATAAGACAATATTTATGTTAATAAATAGGATAATTTCAACAGGATTTTAATGGGATCCAATTGGGTTTGTCTCTCACACACACACACATATACACACACACACACACACACACACACACCCACAATGTTACTCTAAAAAAGTAATTCATTAATTAATTTTTTTATTATTATATTAAAAAGTAATAATACAAAATATCACAGGACAAAGTGAAATTCCATTAAAATAAATCAGAATGACCAATAGGATTCTAAGAATCCAATAAGATCTTACAGGATAAACTGAAATGTGGGTGAGATGGAAATAAAACTTTTCTAAAAAATAAAAAAAAAACAATAAAAAAAAAACAATGTGAGCAATAAAGTTTGCAATTGAAATAATTAAAGTCTAAATCATGAGAAATTATGCAGTTATGAGAAATAAAGTTGCAATTGTAAGAAATAAAGTTGCTTTTCTAAATCTCTGAGAAAAGTAGTTGTGAGAAATAAAGTTACACTTCCCTTTTTATTCAAATTTTTTTAAAGACAAATGTGCCTATGAAGCAGCAAAGCTTTTCAGTTTTAGCAGTGAGTCTGTGACCTCTGATGAGCTACAGTCATAAACTCTCGTCTCAGGTAAGATTATTGAGCCCGAAAAAATCATTACCTAAAACAAAAATGGCTTCGCACGCGTTTCACCCTGAGGTATTTCTCCAGCGTGTGCGACCGGCCAAGAGCGAGCGTCTCATGAGTTAACCGTGCAGCCAGAGGCAGTTTTCCTGTCTTGGGGGTTGGTGGGTGTGGAGGTGCGAGAGGAAAGCTGCATCTTTTTTTTTTCTCTCCCTCTCTCTCTTTTTTTTCCCTTTTTTGCATAGTCTGTCAAAACTCACTAAATCGCTGCACGGCAACCCGAACGATCTGCATGCAAATGTTTCAGAATTGCATGAAAACCGAAAGCAGCAGCGAGGAAAGACAGCAGATCGTAAACAACCGTGTGTGGAGTGTTACTCCCGGCCACATGGCATGTTTAGCCAACCAGTCCTGCAAGGAATCGCTGCCTGTTGCTGTCGGGAACAAAGCGCGGCAGCTCTCGTCGCCTGTCTCTGAGCGAGCAGGAAGTTGGCCAACCTCCAGTGGTGGAAAATCTATACACGGTTGCATAATATAGCATATCTTTACCTCGCATGAACCCTGAGGAGGCCCGGCAGCTGTGAGCAAACAGTGCGCGAGTGAGCGAGCAAGGGAGGGTGTGTGTGTGTGTGTGTGTGTGGACAGGATTCCTGTGAGCGTCTGCTGGCAATGGTTGCAGGCCACAGGCTTTTTCTGACAGGCTCTATGTAGGGTAGAATAAATGCAATGAAAGTTGCCGCCCTGCACCACTATGGCATTGTGCGGCTCTACCAAACAGTTAATCATCTGTCCCAAGTTTTACAGAAAGATGTTATGACCGAAATCCATGCGGTCTCATACCTGGCACGCAAGTTACGCTGTCATTTTTAGATAGGCCTACTAGTTTTCATCTACACTGAATATGATGTCCGTAAGGTTTAAATGACCAGCATGATCTTTTTCATGATCGTGTTAAATGAAGGTCCCTCCATTAAAAACACATGCACTGCATATTCAAAATTAAAGAACTGGCTCATTTTGAAATCATGAGTGTGAATTTGAATCGAATTGGCCACACCTCACAGGAAGTTGGGAATTTGAATGGGACTGACAAGAATAGGAATTTACATGAATTGTAATTCAGAGACATTTAACATAGGTGATGCATTTATTAATTTACATTTACATATAATTATAATTTACACACACTCACACACAACCAAGCCGTTCAGTATCTGTGATACCAATATTATGATTTTGCCACCCCATATATATACATAGAAAACAGTTATTTTTAAATTGTAGATTTCACAATATTACTATATTTTTGATCAAATAAATGCAGACTTGGTGAGCATAATAAACTTTCAAAAACATAAAAAATGATTTATTCCAAACATTCAAAAATATATAAAACCGATGTCAAATATTAAAGGGTTAGCTCACCCAAAAATGAAAATTCTGTCATTAATTACTCACCCTCATGTCGTTCGACACCCGTAAGACCTCCGTTCATATTCGGAACACAAATGAAGATATTTTAATTGAAAGCTGATGCTGAGAAAGGCTTCAGATAGGCCTCCATTGGCATTCAGTACATTGACACTTCCAAGATCCATGAAAGGCACTTAAAACGTTGTTACAAAGTCCATCTCACCACAGTGGCTCTACAATAAGTTTACGATGCGACGACAATAGTTTTTGTGCGCAAAAAAAAAATCAAAATAACACCTTTAACCAACTTGTTCTCGACTTCCGTGTGTGCCTCCACGACGCATGCGCGAGAATATGACGTAGCGCCAGCGTTCGGGAATCCATGAAATGCACACTTTAACCCCATTTTGAGAACTACGCCGAGACCTAAAGCACGATCAATGTAGAATCCAACAGCTTAGACACGCGCGTCTTCCTCTGATCGTAAACAAATCGCTTCTGGGTCATCTGTCCGAATGCCGGATCTGCGTCATATTCTCGCGCATGCGTCGTGGAGGCACACACGGAAGTCGAGAACAAGTTGGTTAAAGGTGTTATTTTGATTTTTTTTTTGCGCACAAAAACTATTGTCGTCGCATCGTAAACTTATTGTAGAGCCACTGTGGTGAGATAGACTTTGTAACGACGTTTTAAGTGCCTTTCATGGATCTTGGAAGTGTAAATGTACTGAATGCCAATGGAGGCCTATCTGAAGCCTTTCTCAGCCATCAGCTTTCAACAAAAATATCTTCATTTGTGTTCCGAATATGAACGGAGGTCTTACGGGTGTCGAACGACATGAGGGTGAGTAATTAATGACAGAATTTTCATTTTTGGGTGAACTAACCCTTTAAATGTTTAGCTCCGCACTCTTTCATTGCTATATCTAAAGTGCCGCGTTGGAATCCGCACTAACAAGCCCCGCCTTCTTTGATTTGATTGGCCATCTCACTCATTCTGACAGTGACGAGCGCTGTTGCAGACAACACCGAGGCAGACCAACCTAAAAAATATAACATTTAACTTTTGTTATAGAGCCGTGTGTAATGGAGTGCAGCATCAAGAATATCAAATATTGTGGGGGGGACAGTTTGGTAATTTTAATTATTCGGGGGGACTTGTCCCCCTCAATGTCTATGGTGGTTATAGCCCTGGTATGATATTACGCTGTAGTCACATTAGACCAGTGGTTTGGAAAATGGATGGATGGATGATTCAGCTGCAAGCGCCATCTTCTGCTCAGACGGGAGACTGCCTCATTTGGCGCATCCGTCACAGTGCATTATGGGAATTCTATAGCCGTTGAGTGTTCATCAGGGCCACGTTCAGCCCTGACAAAACGTTTTTTTTTACACGGAAACGGTGCTGCATTGAACACCGTTCTGATGACGCAGAAGTTGCAACTATGGCAGCTGAGAAGGCCATTCTTTGTATTATTTTTTTATCATTTTCAGAGCCTATAAATACATGTTTAAAACGTCAAAAAACGCTCAATGTTACAGTCCCTGCCCTTGCCGTCCAGAATAAAAGAGTGAAGGGATTTGTGGAAACCATAGACTGTAAAAAAATATGGACGTAGTGTCCGTGACGTCACCCATAGGATTCTGAAGAGCCGCTTTGAAGCGTAAAGTAGGGACGAGCTGGCCGTTGCCATCTTGTCCGCAGCGCGTCACTCCCGGATAATAGAAAACGGGCAAAGAGGCGGGACGTGGGCGGAGCTGAGGTGACGTGATGACTAACAGACAGCAGATAAACGGCTATCCACCTGTCACTCAAAGTGGCCACGCCCTTAATTATGCAGGACTTTAAAGCTTTTATATAATGTAAACGAATGAGTTATACAAATATTCACCCTCCTCACAGTCGTATAGCCGTATAGACCAAAACCACAATTTGTACCAGACTGTAAACATGTATTTTTCTGCTGTAAAGTTGGGCATTTTAACATGGGGCTCAATGAGATTCTGCTCCCTCCTGGAGCCCTAGTGGCCAGTCGATGAACTGCAGTTTAAGTCACTTCCATATTGGCTTCAAGAGAAACTGCGGGAGGTTGCCGCTTGGTGGAAACTGTGGTTCCTAATTATTGTGATCCAACATTTGCCTCGCATTTCAGGATGAAAAGACAAACATGTCTTCTAATATCTTCAATTAATGCGTATACCGAGCTGCAGCGGACACATTTGTAAACGACTTTACTTGGACCCATTGTGTCTCTTTAACACTGGGTGGTTTATATACACATTGCTGCCGATTGGGCTGACATTTCTGACACACCCACCAAACAAGAGAAAACGTATCTCAAACCCGTTGCACATTGTTTACAGGAAACATGATGTTCAACCCGGAAACCGTAGTAAAACGTTGCGCACCGGTTTGAGCTTGAACGTGCCCCTCATTATTGCGGTGCATTATGGGATTGAATAAGTGCAGTCAATAACGTCCACTATGGTTTCAGACACCGCTACAAATGACTGTCCCCTCAAAGAGCGCCCTGCATAGCCTTAGTTCAAGTTAAATTTATTTAGCTCGCTACATTCCCTCGAATCTGACAGTAGAAGAAGGCGCTTTAGGCCAATGCCCTTTAGGACCCCTTGTGGCGGCACCGAGAATAGAGTTGTGTTCTTGCATTGCGACACATTTTGGGAATGGCATGAAATCGCGTTCGCATAGCTAGTAGCGTTTGTGTACATCGTGTTATATGTAATTCACACAAAAGAACAAACAGACTTTATAGTTTTGTGCACATTTAATGACCTGCTCTGGGACAGATTCATTTAACGTCCCTCTACATATCATCTGGAATAGGATCTGGACTGAACTCAAGTTAGCTCATGATATCACATTTGTGGCTCCCTATTGGTGATGGAGTGTGTGTTAGACTAATCATGGCTCCACGCTTCAAACAGGTCAGGTAAAAAAACGCTCTGTTCCCTATCCCTATTCCCCTCAAAGATAACCAGATGTCCAGCTGTTTTTATTCCAGTTTTGGTTCATCTCTTTAAGAACAATGTCTTTCTCATATGATCGTACTCCTGTAGTTTAGTGGCATTTTCCCCATTTTGTAATGGGAAAAGACTGCAGGGAACCAACAGTAACCTCACCTTGGTTTACCCGTCCTCCCGGCGGGCTCTGGCCATTTTCAAGAGAAGTATAAACGAAATACAAATCATGCGGCTGCATAATGCAGGATGACATTTACCATGTGCCGGGACTTACACAAACAAAGAGAAGACGCGCCGTCCAAGAAAAGTTCCATATCTCCTTCCTTACATTCGCCTGTGTTTGCTTTCATATGTCATTTTTTTATTTTCATACTAAAGTTAGAACGGCATTGGCTGAAGCTCCGGGAGTCTCGCAGAAGCCAGGAAGTCATTTGGACCCTTTCGCTTGAGTCCTGTGGCCAAGTGTGCGGTTGAATTAACCCCAAGACGACGTATAAAAATGATCCGAGAGCTGCAAACATCAGACATTTTAGGATTGTTAGGGTTACCGTATCCTTGTTTGACCTGAACTCAGAGATTGTTATTTGAACTGGGTGTTTTTCTTTAAATTTGTAGCTAGTATTAAACTGTGATCCAGTTTGTGAACCAGACATGAATCAATGTGTTTTGTTGAGGAGAGGTTTGCTTTGTTTGGATGTTTAAGTTTCACCTGGTCATTTATAAAGTTGGTGAAAAATGTAAATGATATGCAATTTATAGACATTGAAAGAGCGACATGTATGGGTTTGTTTGACTTGGGTTGGTAAGCTTGCAACCATCTAGAACATTCTAGCATCTGCCTAGCAACGCCATAGTAACCACCCAGAATACTTTAGCAACCATCCAGACCATTCTAGCAACGCCATAGTAACCACCCAGAACGCATTAGCAACCGTCCAGGCCATTCTGGCATCTGCCTAGCCATGCCATAGTAACCATCTAGAACATTTCACAACCACCTAGAACACTCTGGCATCTACCTAGCAACACCATAGTAACCACCCAGAATACTTTAGCAACCATCCAGACCATTCTAGCAACGCCATAGTAACCACCCAGAACGCATTAGCAACCGTCCAGGCCATTCTAGCATCTGCCTAGCCATGCCATAGTAACCATCTAGAACATTTCACAACCACCTAGAACACTCTGGCATCTACCTAGCAACACCATAGTAACCACCCAGAATACTTTAGCAACCATTCAGACCATTCTAGCATCTGCCTAGCCTTGCCATAGTAACCATTTAGAACATTTTACAACCACCTAGAACACTCTGGCATCTACCTAGCAACGCCATAGTAACCACCCAGAACGCATTAGCAACCATCCAGACCATTCTAGCATCTGCCTAGCCATGCCATAGTAACCATCTAGAACATTTCACAACCACCTAGAACACTCTGGCATCTACCTAGCAACACCATAGTAACCACCCAGAATACTTTAGCAACCATTCAGACCATTCTAGCATCTGCCTAGCCTTGCCATAGTAACCATTTAGAACATTTTATAACCACTTAGAACACTCTGGCATCTACCTAGCAACGCCATAGTAACCACCCAGAACACTTTAGCAACCATCCAGACCATTCTAGCAACGCCATAGTAACCACCCAGAAAGCATTAGCAACCATTCAGGCCATTCTAGCATCTGCCTAGCCATGCCATAGTAACCATCTAGAACATTTCACAACCACCTAGAACACTCTGGCATCTACCTAGCAACACCATAGTAACCACCCAGAATACTTTAGCAACCATTCAGACCATTCTAGCATCTGCCTAGCCATGCCATAGTAACCATTTAGAACATTTTATAACCACTTAGAACACTCTGGCATCTACCTAGCAACGCCATAGTAACCACCCAGAACAATTTAGCAACCACCTAACAACGCCCAAGCAACAATTTAGAAAATTTTACAACCACCTATTTTTAGCATCTGCCTAGCAACGCCAAAGTAACATCACAGAACAATTTAGCAACCACTTAGCAATGCCCTACACTGCATGAAAACACTGAAATCCGGCACTATCCGGGCATGGTATACTCCTGTGTAATTTGATGTTTACCGGATGTATGTGGGAAAAAGCGGATCAGAGTAACACGGAACAGTATATTTCCAGAAAAACCCGGAAACCTCACGTATGCGGACGTATACAGGAATCCGTGAAATTTCACGGACATATACAGCTGAAACACTGCTGGGTGTGCTAGGACTGAAGACTGTTAGGTGTGAAGAAGACCTTTCATATGTTAATGACTGACACTTGTGCTGGCTGTTCTCAGAGGGAGGGGGGCAGGGGAGCACTTCAGGATTGAGAATTAACTCTGGTCTACTGTAGGCTACAGCAAACAAGCTTTTTACACAGAAAAAATAATTCTTAAGGCCCTGAAACACTAAACTGAACTAGCAATGACTAAAGCCGACTGTGGGGTTGGTTCACGTTGCCTGGGTCTGGGCCAAACCATCATAATGGTGTGTCAGGGCCTTAAAACCACTGCATGAAAAGAGTCTCTAAATCAAATATTTTTTATAAAAACAGTACAAAATAAAAACCCTGTCTGAACATATACGTTCACAAAAAAATCTGAATATGTAATGAAATAAACAAAGAAATGTAATGGAATTAACAAAGGATAATTAACCAAACATTTTAGACTATCCCCAAACAATTTTTGCAAAGTTTTACAAATTGTAGGCAATAATAGAATTAAATAAAAAGGAGATGAAATGTGGAAAATGAAAAAGTTTGTTTTAAAAACACCAAAAACTGATATGCTCAAAATAAAAATATGGAATAAAAAAGAGCAGGGATTCACTTGCTCAAGAAACACAGAAACACAAGCAGATCTTTCAGCTCTGCAACTATTAACAAAAAGTGTCACTCCAAGATTCTTAACTTTAACACGCTGCAAAAGAGGAGCGTTTTGAGGTTTGAAATCCACCACTCACAATAGATGTAGGTGCAACCAATAAGGTTACCAATAAAAATAAGGCAACCAATAAAAATAATCCTAATTTTACAGAAAAAAACGTCAGTTTTTTACAGTATTTTCTTGTAATTTTGAATTATGTTTAAAACAATGTAAAATTACAAACAATATCTAAATAAACAACTTGACTGTTATTTTAAGGATTATATCATTAATGACAAATTACAGTAATTCTCATTTTTTTATACAGGAACATCACTGTATTATTTTTCTGTTTTCATAAATAACAAATTCATGCAAAATTACAAACAATATCTGTAAATTAACAACTGTAATACAATATTTAGCTCATTATATTAAAGGTTTATGTTTATGTCCATACTAACAATTTAACATTATTCTTTGTCATTTTAAAGTAAATCTTATTAGTTTTATATTTACACTGTAAGAATAAAAACCTAAAAAAAAACGCAGCTACAGCTGCAAAACAAAAACCGTAAAATAAGTCAAATATCTTAAGTCAAATAAAGTTAAAAAACTTCACAGAAATTTACATTAAACGTTTTAGAGAAAACACTATTAGTTTACAGATTTTTCCTTATTTAAATTAAGATATTTTACTTTAATTTTCTGTTTTACAGTGAAGGTGTATTTTTACATTCAAACTGGTTTTACATTCAATTCTGGATACAAATATAACAAAATATATAGCAAACTAAATATCAAACAATAATTGTTTTTAAAGAGTACAAATCTGCACTGCAAATCTGCACAGGTTGAAACTTCCAGGCCTCTGCCCACACCACAAAACAACATTTGACCAATTCATTAAATATAACAGCAAATAAAAATAAATATACACATTTTCTAACTGTTGTTTTAAACAAGTTTTTTTCTATATTTGCAAGGCTACTTGCTGTCTTTCCGTGTTCTTTTGAGCGTGATTGGTCAATCTGAACGTCATCCAGAAATCTGACCAATGACAGTGCGCGCCTTCAGTTTGAATTATACACCCGTTGCCGTTGGAGTTGCTCGTTGCTCGTGGCTCGCGGGGACGCGACGCGATCGCGCGGCTTCTAATCTTCAACAGGACGGCTTCTTCTGTCCATTAATGGCATTGCATGGATCATTTTAAACCTGTTAAAATCTTATTTTGGACGAATTTTGATTGTGGGATGTCGACTGAGAACGAAAAAACATGAATACGAACAGACTAAGTTTCCAATGGCGGACAGCAGACGGCAGAAGGTAACGTAAACCCCTTTATATTTTTTCTACTGCTTATCAAGATATATAACGTTAGTGCATTAAAGTCATATGCTAATCGTGATTAACTTACATATTCTGTTTCTGTGTTTTGTTGTAATATTGTTAAGATAGGGCTGGGTGTTATGGCGATCTGATGATACTGACTATTGTTAGTGATTTTGCTGTAAACGTTAACATTACCGTTTTATATTGCGGAATGGGAATATAGCGTATATAACGCAGCACTGACTGTACTAAAACTTTTTGACATTTTGACAAGGAAACATGCATGAATGTAGAATAATGAACGGGACATGCATGTGTTAAAATAAGCCTCTCTCAGACAGCAGGCGATCCCGAAATCAATTATCTTTCTGTAAAATGCACACAATTATCTCAGAAACCTTGTCATGTGAGGTATTCACTTGATTTAAACAGTCAGTTATGTCTTAAGTACGTTAAACAGTTCAAGTTAACGTGGGGAAACCCGGATGCGTGTCATTCTGTGCATCCGTTCTTAAAGGGGCTGCAGCTTTGTCATCATTTTAATAAAACAAAAGAATAGAGAAGACCTTCTGCTTCTTTAAGAATCATGTGATATTAATTAATTGAATATCATACAGTGAAGACTTTTAAAGCAGTATTATTCTGTAGCATTTTAATAAAATATCCATCAAAATAAATATATTGTGATATCGTTATTGTAAAATATAATTTCTCATGTATGTATAATTATATGGTCATAATGCCCATCCCTACTGTCAGCTAGTTTTAAGATCAAGCTTGTCATAAAATGTAACAGAGCTTTGGAATGAATAATCTGAGATCATGTAACTTACACTTGTTCTGCAGAGAGGACAGGAAAACACCATCCTTGGACTCTGAAGAATTACAGGCAAACCAGGATTTTGGATCTACTGTAAAGTTTTTGTATGGGCCTGGTGAGTATGTTTTGCAAGTCCATGTCCGTAAGTTGATAATTAATATTAATGTTTTATCAAACAAATTAATATTCATTTGTGTGTGTGCATGTTTCTTCCCCCCTCATGATCCAGAAGTTTTGGATCCATGATCCTGAAGAACTTTTACAGATGTTGACCCTGAATGTGTAAAAGGTAATCTTAAAAATGTTGTCATTATTTTAATGTTCTCTGTTTTTTTCTGTAATGTAGACGCATGCATTTTCTGTGAAGTTGCTTTGAAACAATATCAGGGTTTTTCCTACATTGAACATTTTTTGCCGGCCGCCAAAACAAATTTTTGTCCCGCCAAAGCCTTATTTGTTGAGTTATTGTGATTTATGATTGATGTAGTAGAGGACTGCTGCACTTGAGTTAACTGAGTGACAGAGAGAACGACCAGTGAGCTCCTCCCGCTCGCACGCTCTCTGTCTTCAAAATAAGCATTCTTAGCTTTCTAATGTTTCACATATTACGTTAATCAAAATCAAAAGGTCGGAAGACCGAATCCATGTTGCACGTGGCGCTATCAGACGTCTTCCTTTAATTACCGCTGGGTGTGAAATGCGCTCAAAAAACATTGACTGATTCTCTGACCAGCTGACATAAAGCATACTTTAAATAAACAGGAAACAAATCCTATCCGGTTATGAAGTGTTTTCTGTGTCTTGACAAATCTTTCGCGATTTTCTAAAGACGTGATTCACACACAACGCGTCTGCTAATGTCCGATTCGCCACCTAATGACTCCTTTGAACCGAATCATTTTAACGACTGGTTAGAACTGATCTGTCCAACACTGAACTCACAAATTAGTTTAATCATTTACTCAGAACAACACCTGAAATGAGAACACAAGTGTGCTTACCCACTTTAGCAAGAGTGGATGGTAAGAATTATTTTTAATTATCAACAGTCTTTCAGCTTATTTATGTGGACAATGTGTAGTAAAATAAATAGCCTAAAATCAATTAGTTTAGACTGGAGTGAGGTGAACCCAGAACAAATTTGTTGTTAGCTAGCTGATTGTATATGGCAGAAAATTAGGCTATTTGTTCATTTTTTTTTAATACTATTTTTTTAATATTGATATGATTACCAAAACAATTATCAGTAAATAGTGTAAAAATGAGGAACAAAAACAAACATCAAGGTATCAAAATAAGATAAGCAAAAGTTACAAACTTTCTTTGAATTTATTTCAAATTTATTGTCAGTATTGCGCTTGCAGATCAAGTGGGTAGGGTATTTTTTTTTTACCGTGCGTATGTGTGTGTATGGATGACCATGTCTGTCAGCCACCACCGAAGACCATTTTTGACCCAGGAAAAACCCTGAATATGTATTGTGAAAAGCGCTATACAAATACATTTTAATTGAATTGTTTTACTTACTTTTATTGGCATTAACTATATATTATTAATGTATTATTTGGCAGGTCTCAAGATGTATTTTATTTTGTGAGACTTTGCTGAGGAAGTATTCTTTGGATCAGTCTGAAAAGGCCCAGAAAAGAAACACTATGAAGAACATCACACAGAACCGTCAGAGAAAGAGACGGGTAAGTTAAGAAACCGGTTAAGCTTTTTCCCTCCAGAATGTTACTATACTCCTCTCTGAGTTTTAGTGGTTAATTTACTGTCATGTTTTGCAGTTGCTGGAGACCAGGTCCAGGGTTGCACAAACCAACACAGAACCTGTGGAAGACCGCAACTATAGACCTGATGAAGATGAAGATGGTTGTTGATGGAAGGCTTGGTTAGGCTAGCTACTACAAACCAGACTAGACTGACCCACACTACATGTCACATCACCAGCCCATCATGCCAGTTTGAAAAAATGTTCAAAACTCAAACAACATTGTGTTAGAGTTGGTCACAATTATTTTATAATTATAATTTTAATATTCAATTGTTCCATTTTATATTTTCTTTATTCCTATGTTTATATACTTATACTTTTATTGGTTCCCATATATAGAACATTTACATATATTTTATATACACTTTTTAATTTATAGATTTCTTTGTCTCGTTTTATATTGTATACTTTGTATGTTTGTTCCTTTTTAGATGTCCATGTTGCTTTTGATCTCCACGTTTTGTATTGTTGTTCCTTTTACGTCGCCTTCCTTTAGAAACATTTTGTTCACTTATCTTTTTCCCCATTCATTTTAATGTATGTTTATAATGCTCTTTGTTCTTTTTATTTGGTTATATTGTTTACTTGGAATATTTATATGTATTTTAATATATTTTATATACACTTTTTTTGTCTTATAAATGTATTGTTCTCATTTTATATTGTTTAATTTGTATATTTATTCTTTTCCTTTTTATGTTCACTGTGTATTTTATTCCTTTACATCTCTGTCTTTTAAATGCATTTTGTTCATTTTTTTTCCCCTTTTTGTTTCTTTACCAATTCATTTTAACGTATATTTATGTTCTTTGGACTGTTTATATTTTTACATTTGTTCCTTTACATTTGCATCCCTTTTAAATACATTTAGTTAACTTGTTTTTGTTTCACCATTGTTTTAATGTTCTTTTATAATGCTGTTAAGAATGTGTTTTTTTTTTTTATACCTTTTTAATAAATATTTCAGACTTTCTCAAATTGTTTTGTGTGTGTTTTTCTTTTGGGAGGGAGAGGGGATTATTTTTATATATATATATATTAATGAGCAAAATCTGCATAGCTGGCCTATAACCAATCAAGTCCCTATGCTACAAAACCTAGCCCACCCTTAGCCTTAGAAGTAACCAATAAAGTCACTTGACTGGGTTTTCAATGCGTCCTGTCATCCAATAGCAGTCTGGGTTTTGGGAGTGGTTTTAAAAAAAACAACCAATCCAGTTTGAGATGAAGGACCAATAGGGGGTGGAAGGCAAAGCTGTTTAGAGGTGTGAAAATGTCTCCTGGGAAAAACTTGATGGGATTATTTGCCATGGCAACAAATGGCTGTAGCATGGGAGTATACGGCCACAACATACATCCGATTTGGTACCATTTCGGATGTATACGGACATATACGGATCCATGGAATTTGACCTATCCGGCCAGTATACTCCTGGATTCTTCCGAATTTCAGCAGTGTATACAGGAGTATCCTGGTCCGGATACACCTTTTTTCATGCAGTGCTAGCAGCCATTTAGAACACTTTAGCAACGACCTAGAACATTCTATCATCTGCATAGCAACACCATAGTAACGAGTTAACAACCCAGAACACTTCAATCAGCTAGAGCATTAGCTGACACCATAATGAACACCATAATAACCACCTAAAATACTTTAGCAGCCACCTAGAAACCACACAGAACATTCTATCAGCTATCTACTAACGCCATAGTAACCACCCAGAGCACTTAGCAACCACCTAGAAACCACATAGAACATTCTATCTGCTACCTCACAACGCCATAGCAACCAGCCAGAACATTTAGCAACCACCTACAACATTCTTGCAACTATCTAGCAATGCCATAGTTAGCAACCAACTAGAACATTCTAGCATCTGCATAGCAACACCATAGTAACAAGTTAACAACCCAGAACACTTCAATCAGCTAGAGCATTAGCTGACACCACAGTGAACACCATAATAACCACCTAAAATACTTTAGCAGCCACCTAGAAACCACACAGAACATTCTATCTGCTACCTCACAACGCCATAGCAACCAGCCAGAACATTTAGCAACCACCTACAACATTCTTGCAACTATCTAGCAATGCCATAGTGACCATGCAGAACACTTTAGAAACCAACTAGCAACGTCCTAGCAACCATTCAGAACACTTTAGCAACCACCTAGCAACATAGAAACATCATAGCAACCACACAGAATGCCCTAGCCACTGCAAAAGACCCACAAGACTAACTAACTTTTGCATGAGCATCCTGCACACATATTCTTGAGAAAATGTCAAAAGTCTAGTTGGCGTGTACTGCTTTCTCAGTATTCACTGGGCTCTTTCTCTTGCTCTATCTTTCCACGGCGCTCTCCACCCAGATGCAGACAGCCTGACGTAGCTCTGATAAATACATGTGGAATAGGAGCCATATGTGAAAGCAGAGGAACGCAAAGGGCCCAGAAAACAGGCCGTTTGCACAGAGCCAGTTGGAAACCACAAGTGAGAGATCAAGTGCAGCTACAAGCACGCATGAAAATCCAACCTCGTTTGAATCGAAAGTCCCGTGTGAAGAATCTCCAGTGTGCCTTTCAACACTTTGTATGTGCAAAAGGACAAAACCTGCTCAGGTCAAACATCCTTATAGTTCACCCGTTGAGTGTTGTTTTCCCGCTAATGAGACGCAGCCTGTAGCGTTTCCGCTTAAGTACTGCATGTTTGCTTTTGGTCATAACATGGGAAGTTTATGTACAATGTTGCTGCTTGATACAGGAGTATCGCATTTGGGCTTGATCTGTAAAGCATACAAATACAGCATAAGCATAATACATCAGTTAGGGGCGCTTTACAATGTTTGAAGACCAACATCTTCCTCTTATAAGATCTTAGTGAAGCAAGCGACACAACAGCAATAACGGCCAAACAAATGAGATGCCTTCGGCCTTAAAATACGTTTGTTGTGAGAATGGCATGTCGCTGGTACAATCCATCCACTGTAAAAACAATGGTGCGGTTGTGCTCTGTAACCCAATTACGCCCCTCTAGAGTGCGAGAGAGAGAGAGACTCTGTTACCAAGTCTTGATCCATGGCTTTATTCATTTCACTCTGTCGGTATTGCCCACCAAACTTGAGATTAAATTAGACTGATTTTTTTTTTTTTTTTTAAACAGCGATACTGACAATTATTTTAATGTTAAAATGTATTGTAACAATTTTTGTATTTATCTTTTATACATTATTTATATTAATATTTTATAAGTATAATATATATAATTAAGAATATGTTTTAAATTAATTAATATTTTTACTTATATTGTTTGTTATTTAGTTTTATAGTTTAAATATTATTTCATATTTATTTATATTATTATTATTATTATTTAGTGCTGTCAAATTGATAAATTGCATCTATCATAAAGTTTGTAAATGTGTGTGTGTATGTGTGTGTGGCCAGTGACTTTATTAAAGACAAGTAAACTGTAATTAAATAAGAACATATAATCAAATTACAAGCAAAAGCACAAATGAATACAATTTAGCAAAGATACAAATTAAATAAAGTGCTTTTCAGTTTTTTCAAGGTAGGTCTGAAAGTAGTTTTCGGTACAAAAAATGTAATAAAGGAAGCAAATGTAAAATAACACTGCATAGTCTTCACTATAAATTAATTAATCTTAATTAATCCTTATTAATGTTATTCAGTCAAGAGCAGTGAGTGGTTTTTCTTT
This sequence comes from Gobio gobio, assembly GCF_949357685.1. Classification (NCBI taxonomy): domain Eukaryota; kingdom Metazoa; phylum Chordata; class Actinopteri; order Cypriniformes; family Gobionidae; genus Gobio; species Gobio gobio. The sequence continues at coordinate 66,862,336 of NC_137097.1, forward strand.
GTCCTTTGTTTAATTGAAGCTACACTGTGTAACTTTTTTAGTTTATTCTTAGCTAAAAACACTTAGTTCTTTCAAAAATAAATGTGCTCATTAATGTATATTTACTTCTTTCAAGTAATAAAGTATTCTCGTAAATTTATAATAGGCCATTGAAAATATATCCGGGTGAGGGGTTCGAATGCGGGTCGCCATGTTGTCCCTCCATCTTGAAAGTACATTAGCCAAAGAGGGACATACCCGTAAATTCAAGCTTCGCCTTTCGCGTTTTAACACTCGATGGCACCGTGTCGAATGTGGACGAGGTCGAACTGGAAGCCATGTTAATCTTGGACTAAATCGGCCACCGTAGGAGTTAAAACGAAATCGGAATTGAGAGGAACAGAAACTAATATTCACTGGATGGTCATATACCTTTTAACCGCTAGATGGGGGAAAATATCACACAGTGTAGCTTTAACATTAAAAACACAGACAACAGCAGGAATATTAGGCTGCTGTCACTTTAAGAACGAAGGCACGGATCTACAGTAATATACTGATACTGATACACATGCGTTTACTTTCTCAACTGTTTACGTTCATTTAAGACATAACCAACTATGTTTGCTAGGATACTCACTATTTTGTGTGCATTCGTCCGCTCAAGTGCAAGAAGACGAGAAGGAGAGCTCAGGCTTAAACCTGCATGATTGAATACAGGTCACAACCTCTGAAATGTGGTCAGATTTAATCCATCTGTGCTTATTTTGTTTTATCCGACCTTCCAACTTCTGATTTAATGCATCAGATAAGCTTTGTGAGTTCTCACGTTGGCTGGTTCCTTTGTTTTGTTTACCTCCCACCGCTGTCTGTCGTCAGCCCGCTGGTTTCCTGGAGAGGTGAAGTTTGCTGTATCTTTATTAATTCAACAGGAGGAAGTTTCGACAGGAAATGGGGAAAGGGATGTGGGCAGTCATATTTACCGATAGGAAGAGAGTGTTTAAGTTGAACCGCTCTACTGAAATCTCTCACTCCAGTCTGACCTCAGCATTTACACTTTTCTCTTTTGGTGTCAGACCGTTATAGAGGGTGGGAAAACTATTCATTTTTATTACTGCAGAAAGTACTAACATAAGTTACCATGTGTTTTATTATATTGTACTCTTGTAAAAGCCTTTGTGTCAGATAGATAGATAGATAGATAGATAGATAGATAGATAGATAGATAGATAGATAGATAGATAGATAGATAGATAGATAGATAGATAGATAGATAGATAGATAGATAGATAGATAGATAGATAGATAGATAGATAGATAGATAGATAGAAAGGTACATATAAGCACACAGATTAGCTAACAATGTATTATTAATCAATATAATAATTAAATTAAGGCACAGAAATAAGTGAAAGGAATACATGTTGTAACAATGATTAGGGTAACAATTTTAAAATATTTGTTTCCTATATCACAGATTAATGTGGGGAAGTCACTGTTGTTATTGTTAGCTAAAACTAGAACTATTAAAAATTGTCTATGTTACTTGAAATAAAGCTGAAATCAAATAAAATATAAATACTATATGGAAAAACTTAATGTTGCCTAGGCAATTAACTGAAAAATAATCTTGAAATAAAGTTGAAGTATTAAAATGACTAAAATAGGTATAAATTAAAGTTAAATACTAATAACTTGACTAATAACTTGAAATAAAATGTAAAAAAAAAATATATATATATTAATAAATATTATAATAGTATACAAATAATAGTGCTGTAAAATCGATTAAACGCATCTAACATAAAAGTTTGTAAATATAAAATATGTGTGTGTGTGTATCTGTAAATAACCACATGCTCACACAAAATATTAATACATATTATAATAGTATACACACAATATAGCTGTAAAATCGATTAATCGCAATTAATCGCATATAACATAAAAGTTTGTAAATATATATATGTGTGTGTGTGTGTGTGTGTGTGTGTGTGTGTGTGTGTGTGTGTGTGTGTGTGTGGGTGTGTGTGTGTGTGTGTGTGTGTGTGTGTATATATATATATATATATATATATGCACACACACACAAAATATTAATAAATATTATAATAGTATACAAACAATATAACTTTAAAATCGATTAATCGCAATTAATTGCATCTAACTTAAAAGTTTGTAAATATATAATATATTTGTGTGTATATATAGGTTACACACACACACACACACACACACACACACACACACACACACACACACACACACACACATATATATACTTTTATGTTAGGTGCGATTAATCGTGATTAATCGATTTGACTGCACTAAATAATAGTGTTAATGTAAGTTAACTCAAGTTAATATAAGTTAATTCCACAAGGTTTTTTTTGGTTGCATCTGACCAATGGCAGAGAGGCGAGTGTTCAGTAGACTGTTTGAAAGTCATTTCTTTTTTCAGATTTGAAGGCGTTTGTGGCACAGAAAGTGTGCTTGATATTTTAAACACAAAAACAGATTTGGACATGGTTTGTTCAGGTTATGTGTCCTCTTCATAATTAGTGCATTTTTAAAGGGACAGGAAGACGTGGCATCGTGCGCAGATAAAGAAGGTGTTAAACAGAGACAACACAAGACTGCTTAAAATGACAGAGTGCCACAGACCTAGCAGAAAGGAGACAGTAGGGGTTGTGATTTGGGGATGGCTGTAAAGCATTTGCATAAAGGGCAGGGCAAAGTGCCCGGCAGTGGAAAGGGTTGGCAACACGCCTCGCAGACTGGCAGAGGGGCGACTGAAGAGAGAAAAATAGTAGAGAGAGAAAGAGCGAGGAGGGGAGGGGGATTTAGTCAATAGTGCATCCCTTGTTCTGCGAGAGGAGGGCCCGGTTTGTTGGCAGCGGCGATGGGGAATCTCTTGTTTGTGTGCTAGATTGCCCCTTTATTTCTTTGATTGCGAAGCGTTCAACACTCGGCAACTGTAGTGCCTGTGTGAATTTGCGTGTGTGTGTGTGTTTGCGGGGGCATCTGTTCCTGTTTCAGAGTCCCACGTCGTTCTTTCTAAACTGTGTCAGGGTGTGCTTTAAGTTTTCTCTCATTTAAATTCATTTCGCCGCGACCACGGCAATCAATTTATCGACGTATTCAGCCTAATACGTGATGCTAAAGCTATTAAAAACGGGTCTCTGGGTAATCTCCTTCATTCTAGGTTCTTCATGGGCACAGCTTTGGCATGGCCGCTAATCCATTTGCATGCAACATCCCTCTGCCAACCAATCAGAGGGTTTTAATCAAGGCACAGACCCGTGCCTTCGGCTTGACTCGCTCAGAGCCGGAACGCCGCCGAGCCGGCGCAGCTGGATGATGTCATAGATCCGGCCTTCAAGGTGGCGGTCAGCACAGAGTGAAGCGCTGTAGGCATTTCATGTGCTGCTTGTGCAAATACGTGCATATATATACACACATATACATCGGTAAGATTCAGAATTAGTGGCTGAAACATTTTTTTCCGTATTCAAAAGGACAGCTTTTACAGTTTTTGTATTATAAATGTCTTTACTGTCAATTTTGATCGATTTCATGCGTCCTGAATAAAAGTATTCATTTCTTTCGAAACAAGAAAATCTTACTGACCCCAAACATTTGAAAGATCTCTTTGACACTTTAAGTAAATATTTAGTCTGTCAGTCAATCACAGGTTTATCTCTGCATGTTCGTATATAAGAAAAATATGGGCTCATTTGAATGTCTTTTACCATAAATATATTTTGTTGAGAACTAACAACATTGAAGCCCATTGACTTTCAAAGTACACTCTAAAAAAAAAAAAAGGTTCTATATGGCACCAAAAATGGTTCTTCGTCGTAATCATAGAGGAACCACTTTTGGTGCTATATAGCATCATATCTTAACATGTTCTGTATATGGTAGCGGTGCTATATAGCACCATAGTTAGCGGTGCTATATAGCACCTTAGTCAAAGAACCGCTGAAGAACCTCTGAAGCACTAAAATTGGTGCTATATAGCACTTAAAAAGGTTCCCCTATGATTACAAGCCAAGAACCATTTTTGGTGCCATATAGAACCTTTTTTTTTTTTTTAGAGTGTAGACATACTCAAATATCTTCTTTTACACTCTAAAAAATGCTGGGTTCAAAATAACCCAAGTTGGGTTGAAAATGGACTAACCCAGCAATTGGGTTGTTTTAACCCAGCATTTGGGTTGTTTTAACCCAGCGGTTGGGTTAAATGTTTGCTTAAAACAACCCAATTGCTTGGTTAAAACAATCCAATCGCTGGGTTAGTCCATTTTCAACCCAACTTGGGTTATTTTGAACCCAGCATTTTTTAGAGTGTATGTTCCACAGAAGAAAGAAATCCGAAATTGGTCTTTTCTCTACCATATAGTTGGTGAAAATCAATGTGTGACAAGAGTAGTGTGTCTGAATTCACAGTACTCATAAAAGAGTAGGCAAAAAGTGCTCTACTACTTCTGTCGAGTCTCTGAAGTGTGTGGGTTTGTGAATGGCAGTAAGCGACCCAACTGACGCTAGTAGGTCACATGGTAATGACAACATGGCAAATACATCCAGATTGCACTCATACTACACACATTGATACTACTACATACTTTTTAGCATTCACAAAGTACGTACTTGTTCAAAATACCTACTTGAGAGCATGTGATTTCGGAGATTTTTGGGACTGTCCCTTTAAATGCACTGCAGAAGGAGACGTCTGGGCTTGGTTATCAAAAGCAAAGATATGCAGGACTAATGATGTTTCCAAAGGTTTCCTGTGTTCTCCGTCATGCTCCGTAAGCAGTGCTAAGCCTCAGTTTGATTCTCAGCGCACATGAAATCAGCGCTGTGGCGGTCGTGTGCATCGGGCCGTGCAGATAACTCTGCGGTATATGTCGAAATCGGACACAAGTTAAGTAGGCTCAAGATTTCTGATAATGCCCTGACAATGCAACTGGATGATCTAAAGATCTTGGCCACCAGAGATTTTTTTTTTGTTGCCATTATCTTACATTTATTGTAGCCGTAGTATAATATAGTATTTTCCCATTCATTTGTATTTATAATTTAGCCTTTTTTGGAGTTAATATTGATACATTGAAATTAGTGCTGGGCGGTATGACCAAAAATATATATCACGGTATTTTTCTAAATTATATCGGTTTCACGGTATATGACGGTATTTTTTCCCTCTATGCATGACCGGGTGTTAACCACATTTTCTACTGATTGAGAGAGGAAATACTGCAGTAGATTGACTAGAATGCCATATTTTACAGTCATGATGAGTGAATATTGTAGAAAAATTCCACACTAGAGTTAATACAGGTTTGCAAAGCCCCTCAAAATGAGGCTATGGAGAGACCACCAATAAAACACAGACCTGCAACACACTCATTACACATGGATATTAAAATATGACCACAGAGAGAGAAAAAACAGAGTTGAGGGCATCATAAGCATTTAAAAAATCTTGTCTATTGTAATACATTTAAGAGCACTCTCTAAACAAATGACACACATCAGTTGAACACAGAAAGAATTAGCAGTTACTTTTTTGCCCATTCTTTTTTGATTTGTCAGTTTATGTATTAACTTACATCATTCATTGTCTTTTGTATAGCAGAATAATCCATCGTGTCATCGCGGTCGTGATCAGACTTATGGTTTACTGTAGCCTAATCAGTGCCCATTTCATTTGAAAAAGACGTGATGAAATATGTGCGCATACACGCTTCGGGTTCACGTTTAGAGCACTATTGAGAATGAGGAGATGTCATCACGACACAGCGCCCCGCCCCCTTCCGCCATTTTGGGGGTCTGCCCGCCAGGTAATGGATTCGGACAGAGACTGGAGAAGAGATATTCTGATGATTACTATGTACATAGTTTTCCAAACTCAACTAAACATGAAGTTTTAATCCACCCAAGCCGATCTGAGAAAGCAGCGGCTGGTAAACGTACGCCATTATTTCACCACAGGGTGTCAGACATGGTCTAGTGAGCGCGATGCTGAAGTGTGAGACACTTGATCAATACGAACCTTTATTTATTTGTATTAAACATGTTGATCTCTATTCTGTCATTTTTCATTGTCAGTCATTTTACTGTATGTTATAAACATGTTTATGCCCAAAACGCTTAATTAATATTCAAGGTAGGCCTAGTTCACTGTCATTTTCCTCTATGTGTGCATACTGTTTAAGATTAATTCAATCTTTAACATTGTTAACGTTACATCCATTTAAGCCACGTACCGAGCATTC